>NC_055990.1:163819719-164132339 GCF_018446385.1 Zingiber officinale
TCGATTTTTAACGCCGAGCTCGACGATCTTCCGCCCGGACGCTTATAGACGCCGGCTCGTCTCGATTTTAACGCCGGAGCTCGACGATCTTCCGCCCGGACGTTTATAGACGCCGCCCCTCGATATTTAACGTCGGAGCTCGACGGTCTTCCGCTCGGACGTTTATAGACGCCGGCTCGTCTCTCGATTTTTAACGTCGGAGCTCGACGATCTTCCGCTCGGACGTTTATAGACGCCGGCTCGTCTCTCGATTTTTAACGTCGGAGCTCGACGATCTTCCGCTCGGACGTTTATAGACGCCGGCTCGTCTCTCGATATTTAACGTCGGAGCTCGACGGTCTTCCTGGCTAATTTTTAACACAGCCGCTCGGCAGGAATGATAGCCATCCTTTTAATTCATTTTTGCTTCCTGCATTACAAGGACATGGGCAACTAGAATATACATAAATATGCGTTACACCAGTGCACCTTTCACCCAGCTCGATAAGGCTGGAGATGATTCGCGCTCCACGGCCGGTCCAGTTGACGCCCGTCTTCATCCTCCAAATAATAAGCGCTCGAGCGGAGCTTTTCAATAACCTTGAAGGGGCCCGCCCACGGTGCCTCTAGCTTGCCGACGTCGCCGACCGGCTTGACTTTCTTCCAGACGAGATCGCCGACCTGAAATGATCTGGGGATTACGCGGCGGTTGTAGTTTTGCTTCATCTGCTGCCGGTACGCCATCAGCCGAACGGACGCCTTGGCTCTTTCTTCTTCGACCAAGTCCAGCTCCATGTTCCTCCGCTTGGCGTTGTCCTCATCGTAATTTTGGATCCGAGCGGACTCGACGCCGACTTCAACAGGAATGACCGCTTCACCGTCATACACCAAGTGGAAAGGCGTGACGCCCGTCCCTTCCTTTGGAGCGGTTTGGATGGCCCATAAGACGCCCGACACTTCATCTACCCAACTTCCTCCCAAGTGATCGAGCCGAGCGCGCAGAATGCGAAGAATTTCCCGATTGGCTACCTCGGCTTGACCGTTACTTTGGGGATAGGCTATAGATGTGAAGTGCTGCTCGATGCCGTAGCTTTTGCACCAGTCTTCAAGCAACTTTCCTGTGAACTGCCTTCCGTTGTCGGAAATCAGTCGGCGAGGGATGCCGAACCGATAGATAATGTGTTGTCATATGAACTTTTTGACCATTTGTTCGGTGATCCTGGCTAGCGGCTCGGCTTCCACCCACTTGGAAAAATAATCGACCGCCACTAATAGAAATTTCCGCTGTCCGGTCGTCATAGGAAATGGACCAACGATATCCATTCCCCACTGGTCGAACGGACATGAGACCGTCGATGCCTTCATTTCCTCTGCTGGTCGGTGATAGAAGTTGTGGTATTTCTGGCACGAAAGGCACGTCGACACGGTCCTCGCGGCATCTGCTTGTAAGGTCGGCCAGAAGTACCCGGCTAACAGGATCTTCTTAGCCAGCGATCGTCCGCCCGGATGCCCACCGCAGGATCCTTGATGCACTTCTTGGAGGATATACGCCGCGTCTTCCGGGCTCACGCATTTCAGTAACGGGCGGGAGAAAGCCTTCTTGTAGAGCTGATCGCCGATGAGTGTGAACCGACCGGCTCTCCTCCTTAGCAGCTGAGCTTCAATCTGATCGGACGATGTGGCGCCCGAGCGCAGAAACTCCGTGATGGGTGTCCTCCAGTCGCTCGGAAATGCGAGGCCCTCCATCCGATCGACATGCGCCACCAAAGATACTTGTTCAATTGGCTGCTGGATGGCGATCGGCGTCATTGAACTTGCAAGCTTGGCTAACTCGTCAGCCGCTTGGTTCTCCGCTCGGGGTATCTTTTGGATGATAACTTCTCTGAAGTCAGTCTTGAGCTTCTCGAAGGCTTGAGCATAAAGCTTGAGCCGAGCGTTGTTGATTTCAAAGGTGCCCGTCAGCTGCTGAGCGGCCAATTGGGAGTCTGAATGGAGTGTTACTCGTCCGGCACCTACATGCCGGGCGGCCTGTAAGCCGGCTATGAGGGCCTCATATTCTGCTTCGTTGTTTGTAGCTTTATAATCCAGCCGGACGGCTAAGTGCATCTTTTCTTCTTGAGGGGTGAGCAACAGTATCCCAATCCCGCTTCCGAGCCGAGTGGATGATCCATCCACAAATATTCTCCACATAGCTTCCGGCTCTGAATTCTGAACTTCAGTCACAAAATCCGCCAAGGACTGCGCCTTGATTGCCGAGCGGGGCTGGTATTGGATGTCAAATTCACTTAACTCCGTCGTCCATTTAATGAGCCGCCTGGACGCTTCTGGATTCAGCAATACACGCCCGAGCGGGCTATTGGTTTTGACAATGATTGTATGCGCCAGGAAATATGAATGAAGGCGCCGAGCGACGAGGACTAGAGCGAAAGCTAGCTTTTCGAGCCCAGTGTAGCGAGATTCAGCATCTTTTAAAATGTGACTAAGGAAATACACAGGCTCCTCTACGCTCGCCCTCACCAGTGCTGAGCCGATTGCTTGCTCGGTCGAGGATAGATAAATACAAAGTGGCTCACCAATAATCGGCTTGACTAATACCGGGAGCGAATTCAGATATGCCTTTAAATCTTCGAACGCCCGGTCGCATTCTTCGTCCCAATGGAATTTTGTAGCCTTGTGTAAGATCTTGAAAAAAGGAAGGCTCCGATCGGCGGTTTTGGAGATGAATCTGGACAGAGCGGTTATCCGACCGGTCAAACACTGCACTTCCCTTGTATTTCTTGGAGGCGGCATATCTTGTAGAGCTTTCACCTTGCTGGGATTTGCTTCGATGCCCCGCTCGGTCACTATGTACCCCAAGAAACGCCCTCCTTTTGCTCCGAACAGGCACTTCTGGGGATTTAGCTCGACTCCATATTTGCGTAGCGTTCGGAAGGTTTCTTCCATGTCCTTGAAGAGATCAGCCGCTCGGACGGACTTAATGAGAATGTCGTCCACATAAACTTCTATATTCCGCCCGATCTGCTCTCTGAATACTTTATTCATCAAGCGCTGATAGGTGGCTCCCGCATTCTTCAATCCGAACGGCATCACATTATAGCAATATTTGTCGTCGGCCATCACGAAACTGACTTTTTCTTGATCTTCACGGGCGAGCGGCACTTGATGATATCCTTGGTAAGCATCGAGCATATATATTAATTCGTAGCCGGTCGTAGAGTCCACTAGCTGATCTATCCGAGGCAGAGGATAAAAGTCTTTCGGGCAAGCTTTGTTGAGATCCCGAAAATCTATGCATACTCTCCACTTGTTGCCCGGCTTGGAGACTAATACTACGTTCGTCAGCCAGCTCGGGAACTGCACCTCGCGGATATGGCCGGCCTCTAGAAGTTTTTCCACCTCCGCTCGGATGATGGAATTCTGCTCGGCGCTGAAGTCCCTTTTTCTTTGCTTTACTGGCCGCGCGTCCGGTCGGACATGTAGCTCATGCTGCGCTATGCTCGGCGAAATTCCAGGCAGCTCATGCGTCGACCAGACGAAGACATCGTGATTCCTTCAGAGACATTGGATCACCTCCTCTTTTTGATTCGCCTCCAGATCGGACGCGATGAAAGTCGTAGCTTCCGATCGGGTCGGGTGTATCCGCACTTCCTCTTTTTTCTTCATAAACTAAAGAGGGAGGCTTTTCTGTGATGGCGTTTACCTCAATCCGGGGCGCTTTCCGAACGGAATTGGCTTCTGCTCAGACCATCTCGATGTAGCATCGCCGAGCGGCCAATTGGTCTCCCCGTACCTCTCCTACTTTGTCTTCGACGGGAAACTTGATCTTCTGGTGGAAGGTTGAGACGGCTGCCCGGAACTCGCTGAGCGCCGGTCGTCCCAAAATGATGTTGTAGGACGAGGGAGAGTCCACCACCACGAAGTTCACTGTCCTCGTCCTCCTGAGCGGCTCTTCTCCCAGTGAGATGGCTAGCCGGATTTGCCCGACCGGCAGGACTTCGTTGCCCGTGAACCCGTAGAGTGGAGTTGTCATGGGCAGCAACTCGGCTCGGTCAATTTGCAGCTGATCGAATGCTTTCTTGAAGATGATGTTGACCGAGCTCCCTGTATCAATAAAAACGCGGTGGATAGTATAATTCGCTATTACCGCTTTGATGAGGAGAGCGTCGTCATGCGGCACTTCGACCCCTTCCAAGTCTCTGGGCCCGAAGCTTATCTCGGGTCCGCTCGCACTTTCTTGACTGCAGCCGACCGCATGAATCTGGAGTTGTCGGACGCTCGCCTTCCTCACTCGGTTGGAGTCTCCTCCGGTCGGCCCACCAGCAATGATATTGATCTCGCCTCGGGAAGTATTGCTTCTATTTTCTTCCTCCCGAGCGGATGGTCGAGACCTTTCTCTTGACGTTCGGTGATTCTCCTGCCTTGGAGAGCGATGCCGATCGGGAGTCTGTTGCTGTCGCCTATCAGCTCGCGCCCGGTCGGCTTCATGAGTTCTCTGTTGCCGGTCGACTGAGGGAGACCGTCGGCCGCCATTTCCGGGGAACGGGATGAGCCACAAAGGGAAGACTGCGACAATCCCTTGTGTTGTGCGTGTCCGTTCGGTGGAAAGAGCAGAACATCGGGGTCCATTTCTTCTTTGGCTTGGGTCGGGCGGCAGCTACTTCTTGCACGTGAGACCTGGGATGGGGGGAGCGGATTGCTTCGGCCCTCGGTCCTCTGGGCGGCTTGAGCGGCGTGTTGTTTCCGCTCGGCAGGAGGAGCCCGCTCGGTTGGAGTTTCTTTTTTCCTGGCCGCTTGCGCTTCCTCCACGTTGATGTATTCGTTGGCCCGATGTAGCATATGGTCATAATCTCGAGGAGGCTTCCGAACGAGCGAGCGGAAGAAGTCCCCATCCACGAGGCCTTGTGTAAAGGCATTCATCATAGTTTCCGAAGTGGTCGTTGGAATGTCCATCGCCACTTTGTTGAACCGCTGGATGTAAGCTCGGAGCGATTCACGGGCTTCTTGCTTGATGGCGAACAGGCTCACGCTCGTTTTCTGGTAGCGCCGACTGCTCGCAAAATGGTGGAGGAAGGCCGTTCAGAAGTCCTTGAAGCTTGTGATGGATCCGTCCGGCAGCCTCCGAAACCACCGTTGAGCCGATCCCGAGAGAGTAGTAAGAAAAACGCGGCATTTTACTCCATCTGTGTATTGATGGAGCGTAGCTGTGTTATCAAACTTACCCAGATGATCATCCGGGTCGGTTGTCCCATTATACTCGCCGATCGTCGGAGGCACGTAGTGCTTCGGCAAGGGGTCTCTTAGAATGGCCTCCGAAAATTGGCGGTTAATTCGCTCGGGCGATGCATCCGCTCGGAGGGCTTTTCCTTTTCTGTCATCCCGTCTAGGCATTTCATCAGAAGAAGATCCCCGATCTCTGTTAGTTGCTGCGGCTTCGGGGGTGCCGAATAGGGCCCGATGAAAGGCAACGGTGCCCTGTGGTGCCTCCGCTCGGCCACCAGACGCTGACGTTGCTTGCTGCTCCGGCCGCTCGGCTGTGGCTTTCTGTTTTTACTCCACAAGCTTGGCGGCCCTTATCTCGATCAAGGCGTCGAGTTCCTTTGTCGAAAGCGTCACCGTGTGTTGTCGTCCAGCCTCGTCCATTGTTTCCGTTCGGATGCAGGAGCGTTCCCACAGACGGCGCCAATTTGATCCTGTCCGAATGCTGAATCAACGGACTCTGGGCACGGGGCGCTCTTCGACTGCTGACGT
Source organism: Zingiber officinale (assembly GCF_018446385.1). Lineage (NCBI taxonomy): Eukaryota > Viridiplantae > Streptophyta > Magnoliopsida > Zingiberales > Zingiberaceae > Zingiber > Zingiber officinale. The sequence continues at coordinate 163,825,447 of NC_055990.1, forward strand.
GGATATTCGACTGGTGGCACGAAGCTCCGGCGAACCTGCACAGAAGTCGGGCCGGGAAGGGGTTCCCGGCGGCGACCCTCCGACGCTCAAGTCAGGTAAGCAGGTGGTGGAAAAAGTAGCTCTCAAGGTCTTGAACGCGTACCTCCGGGGAAGTATGCGGCTCTTTATATAGAGCGGTGAAAGAGCTCCTACACGTCCACCGAGGCGCGTACGTGTCCGCAGCCCATACCTCGGTATGTGTTTGTCAGAAAGCTTACCTAACCCATACTGCTACATGATGGTTGCTACTCGGAAAACCTATAGGTTCCACTGTACAAAAATTTTGTACAAAGGTCTGAACCTTTTCCTAGCTACCATGTGTTCTTTTAAATTAAATTTTGGATCGCCTGCGGAACTTAACACGTTTGATCCAAAACTTAATCTATTTGTTCTTTTAGGTTTTGACTTGGATCTCCTGCGGAACTTTACACGTTCGACCCAAGTCTCCTTAAGTTATTAATTCCATTAAATATTAATTTCCATAATTGGTTCCCAGTACTGACGTGGCGAGGCACATGGCCTTCTTGGATATAGGAGCAACCACCACCGACTAGACAAAACCTTTTATAGAAAGCTAATATTTAATTTCCTAAAATAACTTTAGGTTAACCAAAAAGAACAATCAAATCACAAGGAAAAGAAAAACAAAAGAACACAGCATCGAAAAAACATATTCGAAATTCTAGAACGTAAGCCTCTTGTATTTGGTATTATTTCCATAAATAACTAGCATGATGCGGAAATAAAAATTACTAGTTATACCTTGTAGAAAAACCTCTTGATCTTCTACCGTATTCCTCTTCTAACCTCGGACGTTGTGTGGGCAACGATCTACCGAGATGAGAAACCACCAACCACCTTCTTCTCCTCCAAGCAAGGTTCGGCCACAAAGGAAGAACTTCACCAAAGAAGAAAACCAAAATACTAACCAAGCTCCAAGAGATGCTAGCTTTCTCTCCTTCTTCTTCTTCTTCTAAGTAGTATCCGGCCACCACAAGAACTCCAAGAGGGATGAAGTATTCGGCCACCACAAGAGGAAGAGAGGGAGAGGATGATGGCCGGCCACAACACCAAGGAAAAGAGGGAGAGAAAACAATAGAGGTTGTATCTCATGAGGGCACCCTCACCCCTTCTTTTATATTCCTTGGTCTAGGAAATTAGGAAATTTAATTACAATAAAATTTCCTCAATTTCCTTGACATGATTTAATTGAGAAAAATAAAATAAAATTTCCCAAATAAACCTACATTGGCCGGCCACATCATTGGAGAACAAATTGGACAAGTTTCAATCAACAATTAAAACTTCCTAATTTGTTTTCGGAAATTTTAAAAAATAAAATTTCTCTTTAAAAATCTCTTCATGGTTGATAAAAGGAAATTTCTATAATTTTAATTTTATCAACATGTGAATAATTTTAAAGAGAAAATAAAATATCTCACCAATCTACAAATAAGGAAAGAGATCTAATCTCTTTCTTTAATCTTTTGTAGATCTTTTATAAGAGAGATATTTTAATTTAAATTCTCTTTAATAAATTATTTCTTCCACATAATAAAAATTAAAATTAAAATTCCTTTTTAATTTAATTTGGCCGGCCCCCACTAGCTTGGGTTCAAGCTAGGGCCCGCCACCCAAATTCATACCTAGGCCGACCCTAGCTTGTTCCCAAGCTAGCTTGGCCGACCCCTATTGGGTGGGTATAAAAGGTGGGTATAGGTGGGTATAGAACTCTATAACTAAGAGGCTACGATAGGGACCGAGAGGAGGAATTGGTTTTGGTCTCCCGATAAAATTAAGCATCCCGTGTTCGCCCCGAACACACAACTTAATTTTATCAATGATAATTCATTCCACTAGAGAACTATCATTGAACTACCGCACCAATCCCAAATTACATTTTTGGGCTCCTTCTTATTATGAGTGTGTTAGTCTCCCTGTGTTTAAGATATCGAATGTCCACTAATTAAGTGAGTTACTGACAACTCATTTAATTAATATCTAAGTCCAAGAGTAGTACCACTCAACTTTATTATCATGTCGGACTAAGTTCACCTGCAGGGTTTAACATGACAATCTTTATGAGCTCCTCTTGGGGACATTATCAACCTAGTATCTCTAGGACACAGTTTCCTTCTATAATCAACAACACACACTATAAGTGATACCATTTCCCAACTTATCGGGCTTATTGATTCATCGAACTAAATCTCACCCATTGATAAATTAAAGAAATAAATATCAAATATATGTGCTTGTTATTATATCAGGATTAAGAGCACACACTTCCATAATAACCGAGGTCTTTGTTTCTTTATAAAGTCAGTATAAAAGAAACGACCTCAAATGGTCCTACTCAATACACTCTAAGTGTACTAGTGTAATTATACAGTCAAGATAAACTGATACCTAATTACACTACGACCTTCTAATGGTTTGTTCCTTTCCATTTTGGTCGTGAGCTACTGTTTATAATTTATAAGGTACTGATAACATTATCTTCTGTATGTGACACCACATACTATGTTATCTACAGTATAAATTAATTGAACAACTACAACTAAATGTAGACAATTTAACCAAATGTGATTCTTTATTCAAAATGAATGTTTACAAAGCTTAGGCTTTCAGTATACACTCCAACACTACAGTCTCAGCATGTCCTCGATGGGACAGCGGAATCCCCTGTCACAAGATTTGGAGCATGGCCCACACGTGAAACATACCTGCTGTCAGAAAAAGACGTTCCTTGTCCTTTTCCCCTTTGCTCCAGATCTGTCTTCCGGGCGGACAGCTCCCTCGACATCCGGCCGGACATATGCGGTGGTTTACTTGGGGAGATCTTCCATCACGTGCTTTTGTGGAGACTATTAGCACTGTTACCTTATGGCTTTGGCCGAGCGTGAAGTCCGCTCGGCCCCGCGACCTTTTCCACTGAGCGCCGGAACCCTGATTTCGACAGGGCGCCTTTAACAATCAGCCGAATATCGTCCGGTCAGCCAGCCGATCGGACCCATCCCTCACCGGACGTTCGATTCCACCGGGCGGCCAGCCGGCCGTCCGGTCGGACCCGACCCTCTCCGGATGGACAACTGCCACTGTGACTTCCACATGGCATTGACTCCACAGGGCGGGGTCCCCTGTTCTTACTACCGGATCAATAGTAGATAACATGGTGTGTGGTGTCACACACAGAAGATCATGTTATCAGCTCTTTATAAATTATAAACAGTTGCTCACGACTAAGATGGAAAGGAACAAACCATTGGAATAGTCGTAGTGTAATTAGGTATTAGTTTATCTTGACTAATAAATTACACTAGTACACTTTAAGTGTATTGATTAGGACCAATTAAGGCAAGTTCTTTTTATACTGACTTAATAAAAGAACGAGTCCTTAGTTATTATGGAAGTGTGTGCTCTTAATCCTAATATAATAACAAACACATATATTTAATATTTATTTCTTTGACTTATCAAAGGGTGAGATTTAGTTCGATAAATCAATAAGTTCGATAAGTTGGGAAACGATATTACTTATAGTGTGTCTTATTAATTATAAAAGGAATATGTGTCCTAGTTATCTAAGTTGAGAATGTCCCCAAGAGGAGCTCATAAGGATTGTCATGTTAAACCCTGCAGGCGGACTTAGTCCGACATGATAATGAAGTTGAGTAGTATTACTCTTAGAGCTAGATATTAATTAAGTGAGTTGTCAGTAACTTACTTAATTAGTGGACATTTGTTATCTTAAACACAAGGAGACTAACACACTCATGATAAGAAGGAGCCTATAATGTAATTTGGGATTGGTGCGGTAGTGCGGTAATAACTCTCTAGTGGAATGAGTTATTATCGATGAACTTGAGTTGTGTGTTCGGGGCGAACACGGGATACTCAAGCTCATCGAAAGGCCAAAACCAATTTCTCCTCTAGGTCCCTGTCGTAGTCTCATTAAAGCCTCAAGTTCATCCAAATATAAGCCCATCTTGGTGTCGAAGAAGGGGGCCGGTCCAATGCTTGGTGACCAAGCAAGGGCCGACCATATCCTCCTCCATGGGGGCCGACCCTATTGCTTGGTCACCAAGCAAGTAGGGGCCGACCATGATTAATTCAAATAGGAGGAGTGTTTTGAATTTTTAAAATTTTCTCTTTGTAGAAAACTACAAGTTTTAAAAGAGAGATTTTAAATTTAAAAATTTTCCTTATTTGAATTAGGCTACATGGTTTAAAAAAAGTTTAAAAGTTTTAAAACTTTCCTTTTTTAGCCATCCTCATGGTTTTAGAAAAAAAGAAAAGAAGTTTTAAAATTAAATTTTCAATTTTTGTAACCATGTTAAAAAAGGAAATTTCTATTTAAATTTTAAAACATGATTTTAATTTTTGAAACTTTCCTTTTTTAACATTCACTTTTAGAAAGAGAGCTTGTAAAATTTTATATGACCAAGCCTTAGATGCCAAAGATATGCTTGATTCATTTCCGAAGGTTCTTTTCTCTTATTAGAGTTAGAAGATGAGTTATAAATTTCCTTGTTTTGCTTTGTGGGAGAAATTGGATTTAAAGTATACAAATTACCAACTAATGTACCAGAACAGATAATCACTTTATTTCTCTTAATAACTACATTGTTACTAAAGGAAACTGAATATCCATCTAAAAACAGTTTAGAAACTGAAATTAAATTCTTTCTAAAACTGGGTACATAAAGATAATTTCTTAAAACCAAATTTCTATTTCTATTAAAAGATAAGTAGACGTCTCCCATTGCAACAGCCGCCACCTTAGTAGCATTGCCCATGTAGACGATAATCTCTCCTTCAGTTAGTCGTCGGGTTTCCTGGAACCCCTGCAAGGAATTGCAGACATGATCAGTGGCTCCCGTATCTACACACCAGGTGCTGGTAGATAACACCGCTAAACATGTTTCAACAACTAGAGCATGAGATATACCTTTGTTGTTCTGATTCCTACGAGGACAGTCCGCCTTCCAATGCCTTGACTGCTTGCAGATGAAGCACTTGCCCTTCGGCTTCTTCATTCCAGCTTTAGGTCTTGTACTCTGAGATTTATTCACTTTCTTTGCTGAACCAACTTGTTTCTTCTTCTTCTTTCCTTTTGGTTTAGAAGTAGAACCATTTTCAGCATAGTGAATATGAGAGTTGTGACGAAACAATCCTTCTGCTGCCTGAAGTTCTGTCAGTAGTTCCGCCAATGAATATACCCTTTTGTTCATATTGTAATTCAGGCGGAATTGCTCAAAACTTCTAGGTAGTATTTGGAGAATCATATCGATCTGGGTTTCCACATCAATTTCTTCTCCAAGGATCTGTATTTCGTTTAGATAAGCCATCATCTTTAGGATATGATCCCTCACAGGAGTACCCTCTTGCATGGTGGCTGTCATTATCTTTCTCATGGCTTCTTGTCTAGAAGCCCGATCCTGATGACCAAAGAGTTCCTTGAGATTGTTCATAATATCATAAGTCGTGGTAAATCTTGATGTCGATGTTGCAATACATTTGACATTGAAGCCAAAATGTAACACCGCGCCATCTCATCCGCTTTTACCCATTTCCTATGATATTCAATCTCCTCTGGGTAGATTCACCAAGGTGCATCAGACAAGGCTCACCAAGATAAACTTATAGCTTTCAAGAAGAAGAACAATGTCCAGGTTCCTTTTCCAATCTATGTAGTTAGGACCAGTAAGTCTATTCTGTTGTAGTATGATGGACAGTGGGTTGAAAGTCATCCTAAGAATCACAAATAACTTTTGGTCAGAACTCTAAATTTAGAATAATATTGATTCCTCAAACAATACTATTTTAAATTAACCAACACCTCAAAACACCGAGAATTTTGTATGCCACGATAGTGTGGACATATACAAATTCAACATTTGTAAAAGGAGGGTGTAACCCATTAATTTTATTATATTGCCAACCTAATTTTTTGACAAATAAAATTAGTAGTTGGTTTCCTTTGGTCACACGAATAATAGTAGTGACTCCGATGGGGAGGATACTATTAGACGTGCCTAAGTGTATACCATTACTTGACACTAAGTCCATTAATAAGATTGTGCCCCTTCCGATGGGGAAGATCGCACGCTCTTAATTAATTTCCTATAGTCATCCAAAATGGAAGTTTGATCTAGTGATCCACAAACAAACTCATCCGATATGGAGGAAGGCACTGAGAGTCAACGCGCAAGCTTGTTTGCATCACTTACAAACCAGTAATGGAGACCGTAGAATTTATTTAAAATCCCTCTCCCACTTAGTTATTTAAAGTGAGGAATTTTGACTATGTTAGCCTACTTAACATGCATACTAACAAGCACACATAGCACAGCATAAAAATAATAAATAGAAAAACTAATTTTCAACAATATATTATGGCTTTTATCTATTGTTGTCCTCCGTGTGTTGCCATCCCTAGCTGCTGTCATTTTTGGCCACCGCCACCGGATCTAGTTGTCGCATCCATCTTGCTCTTTGTTCTGCTGCGCCTCTGGTCCTCAAAAGGTTCCACACCTTGCAAGATTTGATTCGTGACATAAATAGAATTTTATATTTTTCGATCCTATATTCCTCGAAGGAATATACATGTATCTAGATCAAAAAATAAAATCCTAATAAAACTAAATACAGCTTCTGCTATATTTTATAATACAATCATGCACACACAATAAAATGTCCTTGACATGTCCAAGGGTCCAATCACACACACAATAACTATAAGTCATAATAGTTGGATCCTGCATCCACAAAGTTAGCACATCCTACTATTATCCTGCCTAAATTATGTATGATATGTGTATAATTAAACTAATACCAAATACACAAAGGCAAAACCCTAGCTCTGATAACAATTGTTGGTTGCTACTCGGAAAATCTTACGGTTCCATTGTACAAAAAAATTGTACAAAGGTCTGAACCTTTTCCTAGCTACCATGTGTTCTTTTAAATTGAACTTGGATCGTCTGCGGAACTTAACACGTTTGATCCTAAGTTTAATTTATTTGTTCTTTTAGGTTTAGACTTGGATCTTCTGTGGAACTTAACACGTTCGATCCAAATCACCTAGGTCACGAAGACAATTAAATATCTATTTCCAAAATCGGCTTCCAGTACTGCATGGCGAGGCACTTGGCATTCTTGGATATGGGAGCAACCACCACCGACTAGACAAAGCCTTTTAAGGAAATTAAATATTTAACCTTCCCATAGTAACCCTTGGTTAACCGCTAAGAACAATCAAATCACAAGGAAAAGAAAAAAAAAACAAAAGAACACAACTTCGAAAACTAATTCGAAAAACTAGAATCGCATGCCTCTTGTATTTGGTATTTTTACAAAGAAACAAAACTAACATGATGCGGAAAATAATTATTAGTTATACCTTTCTTTGTGAATAATGACCTCTTGATCTTCTACCGTATTCCTCTTCTAATCTCGGACGTTGTGTGGGCAACGATCTTCCGAGACGAGAACCACCTAGCATCTTCTTCTCCTTCCTTCAAGTTTCGGCCAAGCACAAAACCTCCAAAGGATGAATAACCTTTTCCACTAACCAAGCTCCAAGGGATGCAAGCTTCCTCTTCTTCTTCTCCAAGCTAGGATCCGGCCACCACTTGATCTCCAAGAGGAAGAGGAGGTTCGGCCACAAAGATGGAGAGAAGAGAAAAGGGAGAGGCCGACCATACCAAGGAAGAAAAAAGGGAGAAATAGAATTAGAGGTTTTATCTCATGAAGGCACCCAAACCCCCTCTTTTATAATCCTTAGCCTTGGCAAATAAGGAAAATTTAATAAAACCTTCCTTAATTCTTTTACCATTGAAAAGGAAAATTTTAATTAATTAAAATCAAAATCCTTTTCTTAATGCATATGGCCGGCCACATCAAACAAGCAAACTAGGAAATTTTTCGCTAGAAAAATTAAAGCTTCCTAATTTGCTTCCGGGAAAATTTTAAAATAAAATTTCTCTTTAATAATCCCTTCATGGTTGATGCTATAAAAGGAAATTTCTATAATTTTAAAATTTATTTTTTCAACATGTGGATAATTTATAAATAAGGAAAGTTTTTACTAAAATTAAAATCAACCTTTTAATCTACAAATAAGGAAAGAGATTTAACTCTTCTCTTAATCTTTTGTAGAATCTTATAAAAGGAAATATTTTAATTTTTAAACTCTCTTTTAAATCATGTATTCCGCATAAGAAAAAATTTAAAATTAAAATTCCTTTTATATTTTTAATGGCCGGCCACACATAGGTTGAACCCATGCTTGGGTCGGCCATAATCAATCCTATCTAAACATGGTTTGGTCGGCCCCTTGCTTGGGCTCGAAGCAAGGCTTGGCCGGCCCCCTTTAGATGGGTGTGAAGGTGGGTATAGGTGGGTATAGTACTCTATAATTAAGAGGCTACGATAGGGACCGAGAGGAGGAATTGTTTTTGGTCTCCTGATAAAATTAAGCATCCCGTGTTCGCCCCGAACACACAACTTAATTTTATCAATAATAATTCATTCCACTAGAGAACTATTATTGAACTACCGCACCAATCCCAAATTACATTTTTGGGCTCCTTCTTATTATGAGTGTGTTAGTCTCCCTGTGTTTAAGATAATGAATGTCCACTAATTAAATGAATTACTGACAACTCACTTAATTAATATCTTAGTCCAAGAGTAGTACCACTCAACCTTATTATCATGTCGGACTAAGTCCACCTGTAGGGTTTAACATGACAATCCTTATGAGCTTCTCTTGGGGGCATTCTCAACCTAGATTTCTAGGACATAGTTTTCTTTTATAATCAACAACACACACTATAAGTGATATCATTTCTCAACTTATCAGACTTATTGATTTATCAAACTAAATCTCACCCATTGATAAATTAAATAAATAAATATCAAATATATGTATTTGTTATTATATTAGGATTAAGAGCACACACTTCCATAAGAACTGAGGTCTTTGTTCCTTTATAAAGTCAGTATAAAAGAAACGACCTCTAATGATCCTACTCAATACACTCTAAGTGTACTAGTGTAATTATATAGTTAAGATAAACTAATACCTAATTACACTATGACCTTCCAATGGTTTGTTTCTTTCCATCTTGGTCGTGAGCTACTGTTTATAATTTATAAGGTATTGATAACATTATCTTCTATATGTGACACCATATACTATGTTATCTACAATATAAATTAATTGAACAACTACAAATAAATGTAGATAATTTGACCAAATGTGATTCTTTATTCAAAATAAATGTCTACAAAAGTTTAGGCTTTCAGTATACACTCTAACACATAGTATATTTTCAATATCTAAGAACTCGCATTAGTGTTTTCCAATGTGTGTCGTTTGGATTATTTATAAAATGACTCAGTTTGTTGACTACACAGGCAATATCTGGACGTGTGTAGTTTGTGAGATACATCAAACTACCAATTATTCGAAAATATTCTAATTGTGATATGGGCTCACCTTGATTTTTCGCTAAGTGTTGACTTAGATCTATCTATAGGAGTTTTTACAGTAGAAAGATCGTATGCATTGAATCTTTTCAATACTGACTCTACATAATGGGATTGTGTTAAAATTATCCCATCGGATGTCCTGAGAAATTTAATTCCCAATATGACATCTGCTAGACCCATATCGAAATTATTGGTCAACATTTTCTTCGTACTCAAGATTACATCATGATTATTTCCCATTATGAGCATGTTGTCTACGTATAGACAAACGATTACATAACTTTCAGGTGTGCTTTTGACATAAATGCATTTGTCACATTCATTTATTCTGAATTCGTTTGACAACATTATTTTTTCAAATTTTTCGTGCCATTGTTTTGGCGCTTGTTTAAGTCCGTACAATGACTTAACAAGTCGACACACCTTTCCCTCATTTCCAGGAGCTACGAACCCCTCGGGTTGCTCCAAGTAAATTTTTTTTTCCAACTCACCATTTAAGAACGCAATTTTAACATCCATTTGGTGTATTTCAAGGTAATACAATGCTGCAATGACTATCAACACTCATATAGACGTAATCCTTATTATCGGTGAGTATGTATTGAAGTAATCAAGGTCTTTCTTTTGCTTGTATCCTTTGGCTACAAGTCTAGCCTTATACTTGTAAATTGATCCATCAGCTTTATACTTGCGTTTTAGTATCCATTTACAACCTAATAGTTTAGTACCAAAAGAAAGGTCTACTAATTCCCAAGTATGGTTATTCATGATGGATTCGATTTCATTATTGACAATTTCCTTCCATAGTGGGCCGTCGGGACCAGAGAGAGCTTCACTTAATATTCTTGGGTCCATTTCCGACATAAAAGTCATGATGTCTAGCCCGAACGATTTCTCAACTCTAGCTCGTTTGCTCCGACGTGGCTCTTCACTTTGATTGTCAATAGTCCTTTTACGACAACTAAGTTCAGAAACGTCATTTTCGTTAGAACTTCCATTATTATCACTTTGAACGTTTCTCTTCTTATTTGGGAACATGTCTTCAAAAAATATTGCATTCCGAGATTCTATGGTTGTACCCACATGAATATCATGAATGTCTGACTTATAAACTATGAAACGATATGCACTATTGTTTTGGGCATATCCAACAAATATCGCATCGAACGTTTTAGGTCCGATCTTAACTTGCTTTGGCTTAGGTACTTCGACCTTTGCTAAGCACCCCCACACTTTCAAGTATTTGTACGATGGCTCGTGGTCTTTTCAATGTTCATATGGTGTTTTATCATTTTTCTTGTGAGGGATTTTGTTGAGAATGTGGTTTGCTGATAAAATGGCTTCCCCCCACAAGTTCTGGGGTAAGCCTGAATTTATCAACAAAGCATTCATCATCTCCTTTAGTGTTTGATTTTTACGTTTGGTAACACCATTCGATTGAGGTGAGTAAGACGCCATTGTCTGATGGATAATTCCATATTCTGAACAGAATTCATCAAACGGTGCATCATATTCTCCACCTCTATCGCTACGAATTATTTTAATTTATTTATCAAGTTGATTCTCAACTTCCGTTTTATAGGTTTTGAAAGCTTCTAGGGCTTCGTCTTTACTTTTTAAAAGAAAGACATAACAGAACCTCGTGCAATCATCGATAAAAGTAATGAAGTACTTTTTACCTCCTCTAGTTTGCATGAATTTTAAGTCACATAGATCACTATGTACTAATTCTAGAGAAGTCGTCGACCTTTCCACTGAATGAAAAGGTAGTCTCGTTATTTTCACTTCCACGCACACTTCACATTTTTGTGTTTCACCAACATCAATGTTTGGTAATAAATTTGGTTTGACGAGACGTTTTAGAGTATTATTATTGACATGCCCAAGCCGATCATGCCATAAATTGAAACACTCAATAACATAGATGGAAGTTTTTATTTTATTACCATCAAAATCACGGTGTACAGTCATTACAACCATCTTGAATAAACTTTGTTCCAAATACCCCTTTCCTACGAAGACACCGTTCTTCGTAAGTATAAATTTGTTGGACTGGAACACTAGTTTGAATTCGACTTTAACAAGTGCCGGTCCAGAAACTAAGTTCTTCCTGATGTTAGGAATATGGAGCACATCAATGAGAGTTAGCTCCTTCCCAGACATCATTTTTAGAACTACTTTTCCGAGTCCAACAATCGGAGACGTCATGAAATTGCCCATATAGAGCTTTCTTCCACTTATCATGGTGTACTTGGAGAACATCGTCTTGTCAGAACAGACGTGGCGGGTCGCTCCAGTATCGATCGACCACTGCTTCGGGTTGTCCACCATGTTGGCTTCAAACACGATCACAGTGAAATCCATGGTGCTGAGATCTATGTCAGCAGAAGTTGTGACCTGGTTCGTTACATTCTTCTGACTCTTAGTTGTCTTCTTCGGGCGTCTGCAGTCCTTGGACATGTGTCCTGACTTTCCACAGTTGTAGCACGTGCCCTTGAACTTCTTGCCTTGAGCCTTCTATTTCAGTTGTTTCGGCTTCTTGGCTTTTGGTTCCGTCAGGTTGGATATCTCGTCGACTGTCCGCTTCGTTCCTCAAGAGTCGGATAATTTTCGATTATCCTCCTCAATCCGCAACCACAGGATAAGGTCTTTAAGTCACATCTCCTTTTGTTTGTGCTTTAGGTAATTTTTGAAATCCTTCCATGATGGAGGGAATTTCTCGATTACCGTAGCAACCTTGAACGACTTGTTCAGCGACATTCCTTCGATGTCCAGATCATGTATTATCAGTTGCATGTTTTGGACTTGAGACGTGACACTTTTGGAATCCACCATTTTGAAATCCAAAAATCGACCGACGATGAATTTCTTCAGTCCGGCGTTTTTGATTTTGTATTTCTTCTCTAGCGATTCTCACAGAGATTTGGCCATCTCTATCATTCAATCTACGTTATATAGCGCATTGTCCAACGCGTTAAAGACGTAATTGCGGCACAGGAAGTCGCCATGTGACCAAGCATTGCGAGTAGCTTTACTATCGGAATTATCTTCCGTAGCGGCTGGCGGGTCTTCATGCAGAAACCGTACAAGGTTCAGCGTGGTTAAGTAAAACAGCATCTTCCGCTGCCATCTTTTGAAGCCAACTCTGTTGAATTTCTCCGGCTTCTCAACGTGAGGGATGACGGTTGGTACGTCGTTGATCCCGGCTAAATCAGTTTGCTGATATCGTTTTACGATTGTGAGGTCCTCGAACCTCTGAATTTGCTCCTCGGTATTTGACATAGTCGATTTTAGTCGACTGTCGGGACTTCCGGGAGATTGTTGCCGGGAGGAAGCAAACTGAGTTGTCGTCGAGGTTAGTGTTCGACACTATCTCCGTAAAACGATATTACTCCGCTACGGTGCTCACAGATAGCAGCAATTCATTCCCAAGATACAACGACGACATCTCAAAATAGTAGCACTTCAAAATTCGAGATCGACGAACCTTCTCGTAGGCTTTTTGGACTCTTCTTATGTAAAAGATGGACGAATGGTTTAAATGCAAATACTTTTCGAATGAATGATTTTTAAGATGGAGAGAGATCTATTTATATTGGATGAAGAGGTAAGTAACCCTTGGTTTGGACTGATCTGGATCGTTCATTTTGAAAGGGTATAACCCTTTAAAGGTTTTTTGATCTCAGCCATCAGATCTGAAAAGATATAACTCTTCAGATGACTTTTAATCTCAACTATCATATCTGAAGAAATATAACTCTTCATATTCTAATATGATCTTGTCCTTGTGGTATAGGCCATGGGTGGGGAACAACGGTAAACGTAAAGCCTTGTTGACTTTACGAAAATAGGCTAGGCTTGCTGCTATAGTCAAACCTTCCATTTGAATCTACTGTCTATGCCGCTACTGTCTATGCCGCTGTAAGAAGCTCTACTTTCTATTCCTATGCCAGACTGCATTCTATTGAAAACATTTTGAAACTTATTTATTTATTTATTAAACTTATTCGACCTTATTTATTTAATATTATTATTTATTTGATTGTGTATTCCATTTCATAAAAATAATTGTTCCATTGTTTCTAATTAATTAATACACAAGGTCCAATCAACATATGGCATGTCACAATCTGTGCTAGGTTGTACTAAAATTTGCTAAATAAGATACTCTGAAAAAGCTCTCGAATTAAACACTTTCATTTATTAAAAAACTCAAATTGTTTAAAATTAAAACGTTCACGTCATCTATATATAAAAGTTCAAATTATTTCACCTTCATATTTTTTTTGATATAAGTAAATAATAGGTCCTAATTCCCTATTTATATGAGCTTGTAACTTATTCAAGACAGACCAATCAAAACTCATCTTAGGATGTAAAAGACGTATAGCCTTTAATATTATTATCTATTGTGTCCAACATGTATATATATATATAATATACTATAGCCAGACCATGCTAAAATTCCTCCGGAAAAGGGGGAATGCCAAGTGAAAGAAGCTTCCGTCCAATAGTTGAGATCTATCAGCATTTAAAAACTAAACAAGCAAACAAAAATTTATGATTTTTCAAAAAGCTTAATAATTACTTTTTACGAAATACGGATTCTGCTAGCATGTAAACATCGTGCATCCAACTTTTTGAAATCTGCTATAAGTAGTCCATAGTGCTTCATCATTTTTTTTACTACACAAAAAAGGTTCGAGAAAAACATACACAGACACACAACGTAACAAGCATATCTAGAGTTCAAAAGTACAACTACTTCAAGCACAGGTGGTAATTAAGTACGTTCGCAAGCAAGCAGATCGAACGAAAGAAAGCCGTGTGCAAAGCCTACTATTTCCTTTCGATCTTAAGACTCAAGACCCATGGTGATATGGATTCAAAAACACACATATCACCTAGCTTAGTCTCTCTGACCAGCTTCTTCCATCCGGTGGTTATGACGATTTTCTCATTCAGACCAACCCAGAGCCGAATCGGCCATAGACTTCCAAGACAATCTAGGGAGATCATCTCCGACTTCGTTGCAGATACAAATCCTAAGGGCAAATATCTAATGAAGTAATTAATATTGATAATTAATTACTCACAATTTGGGCCCTGGCCGTTATAAGATTGCATTTAATTGAATTAATTAAATTTATCAAATTTTTTTATTTTATATTTAAATTTCCTTTCAATTTTAATTTTATTAAGTTAAGATTATTTTTAGTGTTTAAGTTTTTATTAGTTTTTGAATTCGAATTAATTAAATTTTTTGAATTATATTTACTAATTAGCACAAGAGCCTCAAAAATCAGACTCATAAAAGCCTGCCTATGTTGTTGTGGTTAGCTTTGAATACTTCCAACTAGGAGGTCATTAGCTAGGCTACGTTCAAGGATGGATTCAAGAATTAAAAGTGCAATCGACATTTGGGGTATGGAATTAAGGGCTGGGCTAAATAAGAAGTGGATTTTAATGCTAATCTTAAATTCAGCCAAATTTCTTCTTCGATTGCACCATTAAAGAAGTGCAATTGAGCATGGGCTGAATTAGAGCCTAGGATAGTCATTATATGGCCGTCCTTGGCTAAGCTTATACGATTTCATCACGTTAGCACCACATGTGTTCTAAACCCAAAGGTTCAACCAAGTCAAGTCACTCTAGGACGAGTCAATTTGAGTTGATTTACTTTGGCCTGAGCGACTCCATGTTGAGTTAATTAGTTCAAGCTGAGTAAGAGTTAAGTCATTCTAAGTTGTGCAAATTTGAGTCCCTACGCTCTTGACAATTGCTCTTAGATGTGACTATCTTATGTCGTCATTGTAAGCCATATTTAGATGTGGCCTGTCTCTTGCAGACCGAAACAAATATTATTTTTTATTATATAATTAATACGTACACAAAAGCATTAGAAGGAAAGTATCAATAAAATATAGTAAGTTTTTTTTTGTTTTTCTTTTTAAAATCATTACTTAAATTTACACATATTATACGTATAATTATAATGAGAGGATATTTTGAGAGATTTTTTTCCTAATATCTATCGATCTCAATTGGAAGGGGATATTTTAGAGATATTTGAAATCACTTGGCATTTTTTTTTAAAAAAAAAAACAAACAAACAACTTTGCAACTTTCTAATTATGGATGCTCTTAGAAGGAAGGCAATTAAATTGTTATTTCCGGCCTTCTAATTATATATAAATCTATCTAGCCATATTCCGACCTTCTAGTTATATATAAATCTATCTATTAGGGCTAATTTATATATTTTCCCACTTGGGATTTGTATATCTCTCTTCATGGCACGCTGCTTTGCTTGGTTCTGTACTGGTATAGCCCAATGTAAAGCACGGAAAAGAGTCGTCTCCCCATCCCGGATCAAGGTAATATTAATAATTAAGAAGATTAGAAATATATATATAGTCTTTATTGAAAAAACATAGTAATAATGCCAATTATATATTTTGATTTTTTTTTTTTTTTTTTTTTTTTGCATTCTTCCCCTTTATTTGTCTATTTTTGATATGATCAAGCTGTCATGTGGATATGTTATCATGTGAATATTGCCGTATATATAGGGCAAATGGTTATAATCCCACAATTAAGATGAACAAATGAAAAAAAATAAATATATAGCCTGTTTTATTGAAAGGACATGGTAATAATGCCAATTGTATATTTTTATTATTTTATATATTTTTTTCTGCATTTTTCTTCCTTTATTTGTTTATTTTTACTGTGATAAAGTTGTCATGTGAATATTGTAATTAATCTAGCTCCTTTCTTAACTTTTTACCTTTGATGAAAAAAAGACACAACCCGTACATTCAAATTCTACGGAACAAGCATCTTCTGACTGGCAAGAGCAAATTGCTACTGACGGAAGAAGGTGAGGATTGAGTAATTATACTTATTTTATGTTTTCCTTTCATGAAATTACTAGCTATTTCTATTTATGATTGTGATTGCCACTTAGAGTTAAATTACTGTCAATGTTCCACTAATTAAAATGTCAGTGCCCAGTGGTGTGTTATGTCTCATATTAGTACATGGTATACATTCTTTGTCGTCCTTTCATTGGTTTTGTATATTATTCCTTTTCGTTATGATTCATCATTTTTTTTCTTTTTTTTTTCAGATACTATTATAATAAGAAGACTGGGCAATCTGTCTGGGAGAAACCCTTTGAATTGATGAGGCCGGTTGAGGTAAGTCATTTTACGAAACATTAATATTCTTGTTATTTTTGGTACGGACTTCATATCACACCAATTATTATTTTTTTTATCATGGTTAATTTGATTAGTCTAGTTCATGTTTGACAGATGCGACACCTTTTCTGTGTGCTATAAGTATGTATCATCTAGTTGCTGTGACCAACGAGAAATATTTATTTATACAACAGATCTATTGCTAATTAAGATGGTCTTTAATATCTTCCATTTGAGATGTTGTGCCAAATATCATCTTGCATTCTTTATTTAAATTAATGTATCGGGTTGAATTTCTTCTTTACATAATTTTTTATTGGTCTTTAATTATTTATTGCTCCTCACTTATTCTTTTATTGGAAATCTCAATAGTCTTTGCAGTGACAATTTATTTATTTTTAATCAGAGGGCAGATGCATCCACTGACTGGAAGGAGTTTACTACCGCAGATGGTCAAAAGTATGCATTGATTTCTCGCTCTAACTATTTCTTCTAGTCTTCTAAGTTCCTCAATCGAGCACTGCTAGCTATTTTTATTCCAGTTGTAAAATATTTTTTATTTGTTGTAGATACTACTATAACCAGGCCATAAATCAATCCCAGTGGACAATTCCTGATGATCTTGAGGTTCTAGCTAGCTAGCTTTTTCGTTTTTGTTTCATCTGTTATATCATTTTATCCTGTTATAGTTTTAGTCAATCGCTAAACATGGCTTTATATATATATGATAAGGTAATTTTAACTCGCATTTTGATTTTAGTTAGCCCGAGAGCGGACAGAGAATACTGTTGCTAATCCCCAACTGCGAATGTTATTTCAAGAGTTGATTCTGTTTGGATTTCTTATTCCTCCAATCGTGCGGCTGCTGATGTTCCTCTGGTCTCGTCTAGCAATCTAGAATTCCTCAGCCTGCTCCTGTGAGGGATGATCAATTTTCTGTGTTTATTTCTATGCAAATAAGTTGCATGTCTATTTGCAATTTTGACTTTATTAAACTTTTTGGTTATGAATGATATATAAATTTTAGAATGAAATTCAATTACAGATTTAAAATATTAATTAGTTTTACTTCCTTATTATTTTTTTATTTCATAAAATAGCAATGTCTTTTTTAAAGAGAAATTAACTATATTATTATATTGTTTCTCAAAAAAATTATCCCAAAGAATCACACTTATCTATATATATTCTCACGTTTAGGGCTGAGCATTCGATCAAAATCGAACCGACCGAACCGAATAGACCGAAAACCGAATAAATTGATTTTTTTTTCAACCAACTGAACCGATCGAATTCTCTACAAAAACTGAACCGATCGAACCGATAAAAGATCGGTTAATTCGGTTTTTGACTGAATTAACTGAATTTTAAAATTTTATTTGATTTTAATTAATAAAAGAAGAGATTTTATTTTATTTATTATATTTTTAAATAAAAATAAATTAATAAATATATTTATTCGGTTTAATTGGTTTATTCGATTTAACCGAATTATAAAATTTAAAACCGAACCGAATTCACCGAAAATCGAACCGAATTTAAAAAATAAAACCGAAAACCGAATTAACCAAACTGAATTCCTAAATTCGGTCGGTTCAGTTCGGTTAATTCAATTTTACTGAATTTTTGCACACCCCTAATCACGTTCACTCTTTTCAACAAATCTTTTGTTTGCTGCAAAACACTAAATTTGTTGAGGATAAATTAACATTTACCTGTCATCCCAAATGTCTATAACATAAGTACTTCTAACTCATTTTCGCTTAACTATCCTTTTTATCTTTTAAAACAACTATGCTTTGAGCTTAAGTTTTTTTATCAGGCTTAATAGTATTTTTGCTCTTAAAAATTAGATTAAATTTATATTATTCTTTTATTTTTTTAATATATTATTGATAATTTTAAATATATTTTATAATTTTATATTTCTTTTATTTTAAAATCACTTTTAGTTTTTAAAATATTTATTTTTTAAAAAATAAGTATCCTTGGTGCCGAGTCAAGCGGTTAATAATTAGTTAGCCCATATATAAAACTAGTATAACCAACGCATGCTTAGGACGTCGTGCTTAATTTAATTAGTTGGGACAACTTATTTTGGCATCTCTATTGGATAGCATTGTATACATGCTACTACTATATATATCCCAGTTAACATCAATATAATTCGTATTTTACACCTTTGTGCTTCACTATATATATACAAATTAATTTTCATATATATATATATATAAAGCAAAACATTAATATTCTTATTATTTGATCCCGTCCGGAAGCTAAGTCGGACAGAGGTGGACTGTGCTGTCTTCTGCGTTGATGAAAAGTCGCGGAGACACCTTGGCACCCGCCCAAAAGGACTCCCAGGGGCGGATGACGAGACATGAGTCCTGCGCACATTCGGATGAGCACACAGGTCGTTAGAGACCAGAAACTAGGGAAAAAGCCCCCGGATCAGGCCCTCCGACGCTCAAGTCAGGTACTTTTTTCCCAGAATCACAGTAAAAAGGACAAAAAGTAAAAGATGAGTGTGTAATGACGAGTGAGCGTACCTGCGTAAGGGACAAAACATCCTTTTTTATACTGCAACGGATGCTTCTGGAGTCTGATGGGTGTCACGAAATGTTGGATGTCAGGCTTTTTCTGGCAGTGAGTGACACGTGGCATTCTCCTATAAGATGGAGGAAGAATCGAGGGGGCAACGAGCCCCCGACCGTTGGCATATTATCTGACACTCTGATTATTCTTTGACAGATGGTTACGATTCCCTTGTTTGTTCGTCGTATGGTGCCCGACCTCCTAAGTCCATGATCTCTAGACTATCTTCATACTTGCCGACCCCGACCTGTGGCTATCTTATGCTTGCCGTTTCATGAATCCCGACTTGAGCATCCAGCCCTGTCCTACGCGTCTTATCTTGTAAATCCTCAACCTGCCTTGTATCACGACTTGTATGCCTTATTCCGGTTCCGCTTATCCTAATCCTACATCCTGACCGGTACGCCTTAGTTCGGCTCCGCTTATCCTGATCTCGACCTGTACGCATCAGCTCCGCAAGGCCATAAGTCCTGACCTATATCCTTGGTTGGCATATCTCGACCTGTGCGCTTTATCCATGTGTCCTGTATCGCAAGGCTATAAGTCCTGACCAGTATCCTTGGTTGGCATATCCCTACCTGTGCGTTTTTGTCCATGTGTCCTGTACCGCAAAGCTATAAGTCCTGACCTGCATCCTTGGTTGGCTTATCCCGACCTGTGCGCTTTTGACCATGAGTCCTGTACCGCAAGGCTATAAGTCCTGACCTGTATCCTTGGTTGGCATATCCCAACCTGTGTGCTTTTATCCATGTGTCATGTACCGCAAGGCTATAAATCCTGACCTGTATCCTTGGTTGGCATATCCTGACCTGTGCGCTTTTGACCATGCGTCTTATACCGCAAGGCTATAAGTCCTGACTTGTATCCTTGGTTGACATTCCCCGACCTGTGCGCTTTTGTCCATGTGTCTTGTATCGCAAGGCTATAAATCTGACCAGCGCGTCCCGGCCAGTCTGAACCCTTATTTGCCATATCGGCCAGACCCCTGAATGTCGCTTCCGTTCGACCTGGGTCATTCTATAATCTGAATCTAAACTTTTATCCTCCACATCAGCGGGACTTCTGACTGTCACGTGGGCCGACCTTTGGCTATTACGTAGGCTTGACTTCTGACCGCCACGCAAGCTTGACTTTTGACTACCTCGTACGCTTGACCTCTGACCTCCTCGAGGGTTTGACCTCCGACCACATCCGCTGTCCGACCCCACTATCATGCACCGTATCACAAGCCTCCCCCTCAAGTCTAGTCGAAGGAGGCTCTAGTCCGACTGACTAGACCCAAATCTAGTAATTGCCTGACCTGGCTTTTACAAGCTGACCTCTTTCCCATTGTCCTGCTCAGAATTTATCATCTTCTCTAAAAGATGGGCCAGACTTCACTACATGCGTGTTGATTCTTCGGCTTCCGATCATGTCACTTTTTCATAAATGTCGTATTGTTTCCCAAGTGTCATCTCATGTTTCGAGGTAATCCCTTCACCTTCTCCATTCTTATAAAAGGATCGCGTATACTTTCACCCTCCTTTCCTCAAGATACCCCCTCTCACTCATGGAACTGGACGAGCTGTCTTCGTTACATCACCAGCTTGCTCTTAAAGAGGAAGCCTTACTTGAAATGATGCTAAGCAGAGACCTGCAATCCTCTCTTCGTCGGGAAATGGAAGAACTTTGACTGGCTGCTAAATCCAGGACTCGATCCGAGATAGCTTTAAAGCATAAGGCTCTTGCAGACTTGAACAGTCAGACCCATTATATTGCCTACCTGAAGCTGCGACATGAGGATACCATAGCCCTCCTGCAAGAGGAAGGCCGGATAAAGGATGAAACTGTTGGCCAACTACAGAGCACCATCAAACTTATCAAGGAAGAACTAGCTCAAGCTCAAATTCATCTGGCAAAAAGGAATCAGGCCTCTGGATCGAGATCTTGTAATGATAACGTGAACTGAAAAATATTCTTCAACTTTTCTTTATAGGTCTGTCCTTCAACTTTCATTAAATAATATTCCTTGCAGTGCCTGCCTCCAAGGTTGTGGGTCTGAATTTCCCTTTCTATCACAGTATCATGTTTCATAGACGCACGACCCTACGGAAATTTGCTAGCAAAGATAACTTAAAAAGGATAATTTACTTACCATACCTTTTTTTTTTTTTACCAAAAAGGGCTGGAAAGTAGTGGTTCGTACGAACTTGTCTATTTGCATCTCGTATTGGCAACAAAAGTAAGGCTGCAGATATGTTGAACACGAAAGGACACCATGCAGATTCATATCAAGGCAAGAGGAGGAGATACTGACCGAGACAGTTGCTGATCGTGAGGGCAGGCTCACTTATAACTCGCACTGGGGCGAGAGTCTGGGACATCGACCTGGAAAGGTCATTGGGCCTGAGAGCATGCTCACTTATAAGTCGCACTATGGCGAGAGTCTGGGACACCGACCTGGATGGTCGTTGGGTGTGAGAGCATGTTCACTTATAACTCGCACTGGGGCGAGAGTTTGGGACACCGACCTGGACGGTAGTTGGGCATGAGAGCATGCTCACTTATAACTCGTACTAGGACAAGAGTCTGGGACACCGATCTGGACGATCGTTGGACGTGAGAGCATGCTCACTTATAACTCGCACTCGGCGAGAGTCTGGGACACCGACCTGGACGGTCGTTGCATACTCACTTATAACTCGCATTGGGGCGAGAGTCTGGGACACCGACCTGGACAGTCGTTGGACGTGCTCACTTATAACTCGCACTAGGGCGAGAGTCTGTGACACCGACCTGGACGGTCGTTGGGCGTGAGAGCATGCTCATTTATAACTCGCACTGGGGCGAGAGTTTGGGACACCGACCTGGACGGTCGTTGAGAAACTCTTATGTGTTGATCCATGGATCGACTCTAATGTTTGGGGCTGGCTTGGAGGTCGCTCTTGAAATTCCCGCTCAGGCGTTATCCTGTGGATGTCTGGCCCATTAGGCGTTACCCCGGCTATTTCCTGCAAATAACTCAGGAAACTTAATCATATAAGTTATTTGTTTATTAATATATGAATAAGCGCGAAATTCGAATTCCGGCTTCTCTTCGTCTTCCCTCCTCTTTCCCAAGGTGACTTCATAATCATGACGCATAGCTTTGTTGTTCCCGAGGTAATCACACGACCGCCTTTTCTTCTGACGTTGGTCTTTCGCGCCGGAATATTGCCGTACAGAAATCCCCCCACCATGATTTCCTTGTCACATCCATTATTAATACCTTTTTAATGCCTTTCCTAGAGAAGCGACACGTGTCCCATGAAGCCTTACCGTCACTATAGTTGATCAACGCCTTTTAACACGTGACCCTAGATCCGACGCCTCACAACATCTTTCCCTCTCTCCTTCTTTTGACGCTTCCTAGGTCCCCGGCTTTATAAACTCTAAAGGTCGTCTGCCGACTTCTTACCATTCGTGCTGCTTCCGATTCTTGCAGAGACCTTCTTCCCAACTTGCCTCTTGCCCACATTTCTTCTCCTCTTCATCCTTCTCAATTCTCTCATGGCTGAAGGTAACGTGGTACCCTGGTATTCATATTACATTTCCAACTTAGATGATAGTGGCCTGACCCAGATTCAGGTTAACCTGCGTCTTACTGATGCTTATCAACTACGTGCTCCCTGATCGACTGAGCATCCTTCTTCCCCTCCCCAAGGGTTTGTAACCTTCTTCAAGGATCAGCTCCTGGGAGGTCTTCCCTTTCCTCTCCATCCCATTTTCTCATCTTTGAGTCAGTACTTTAGAATCCCGCTTTCCTAGTTTGCGCCGAACGCTATTCGTGCCATCTGCGGCATGGTCATCCTCTATAGGGTGTACCAGATTCCTCTGACTGCAGAACTTTTCCATCATTTCTATTCGCTGAAACGATCCGAACCTGGCGTATTCATGGTGCAATGCAGGGTTGGTTGTAAATTCTTTTCCGATATGCCTTCCTCCAACAAAGGTTGGAAGTCTCACTCCAGCAACTATCATCCATATCATAATGCTCAGGCCAAAGTAGGTCAACTCAAATTGACTCGCCCTAAGAGTGACTCTGACTTGGTTGGGTCTTTGGGTTTAGAACATGTGGTGTTAGCGTGAAGGAGTGGTATAAGCCTAGCCAAGGATGGTCATATAGTGACTGTCCTAGGCTCTAATTCAGCCATGCTCAATTGTACTTTTACTAGTACAATTAAAGAAGAAAATTGACTAAATTTAGGATTACACTAAAGTCCACTTCTTATTTAGCCCACCCCGGCCCTTCCGCACCCAAAAGTAGTCCAGTCCATTTCTAATTGTTGAATCTGTCGTTGAACATAGCCTAGTGACCTCGGTGACATACAAATATCACTAATTCCCTCATATTGAGTCGAATGTTGAGGTGCACAAGAATAAGTTAGAGTGCTTAATTAAGCAGTCGAATGTTGAGGTGAACTTGTAGTATTTAGGTGCAATTGAAAGCTCAAATTTAGGTATACAGAGACCTTAATGTGGTAGATCAGGTTCAGAGAGTAAAGACGACGTAAAAAGTATCCCTCTAGCCCATGACATAATTTGGAAGTATTCAAAGCCGAGTTATAACCACACCATAGACTTTTATGAGTCTAATTTTTTAGACTTCTAAATTTTATAATGTATAATAATATGTTAAATAAGAAGTGGACTTTAGTGTAATCCTAAATTTAGCCAATTTTCTTCTTTCGTTGTGTTGGTGCAACATCCCTCAGGTCAAGGTTGACCTGGTTGGCCAAGCTGAGTATTGGTTTGGGTTTAGATGTTTGACAATAAGAAATTGATTGAAGAAGAGTCAAGTAGGTTAAGGTTGACCGGATACTTGACTGGAAAGTCCTAACTGGATGTTAGGCAGAATGGAAGTCCTGGTGAGTGAAGCCAGGCAGAAGGAAAGTCCTGGTGAGTGAAGCCAAGTGAAAGTCCTAGTGAGTGAAGCTAGGCAAAATGAAACTTGACTGGGAAGTCCTAACTGGGATGTTAGGCAGCAGAAGTGAAAGTCCTGGTGAGTGAAGCCAGGCAGAAGGAAAGTTCTAGTGAGTGAAGCTAGGCAGAAGGAAATCCTGGTGAGTGAAGCCAGGCAGAAGAGAAGTCCTAGTGAGTGAAGCTAGGCAGATTGGAAGTCCTGGTGAGTGAAGCCAGACACGAGGGAAAATCCAGATAGGTCAAGGTTGACCGAACATCAGGTGAAAGCCCAAGTAGGTCAAAGGAGTGACCGGATACTTGGCACGAAGAGAAAAATCCAAGTGGGTCAAAGAGATTGACCAGACACTTGGTGGGAAGTCCTAGCAGGTCAAAGGAGTGACCAGATGCTAGGCATGATGTACCAACAGGTTAAGGTTGACCGGATGTTGGTTTGAGAGGCTTGGGACTTGGTTTTGGGCAAAAACCAAGTGCTGGATCGATCAGTGGATCGATCCAGGCCTTTCCTAGCGAACCTCTGGATCAATCCGTGGATCGATTCAGATGTCCCAATCGATCGCTGGATCGATTGGGAGGGTCGCGCGATAAGCGCCGGATCGATCCGTGGATCGATCCAGCGCTTATCGCGGATAAGCTCTGGATCGATCCGTGGATCGATCCAAAGCCTCCCCGATCGATTGGGAACATTCGAATTGATCGGGATCCGACCGTTGCGTCGTATTTGAGCTGCAGGCGTGCGATGGCTGCGGTATCTCTTCACGTTTTCATCTCAGATCTTCACCAGCTCCTCCACAGCTCTTCTCAAGCTCGAGATCGCCAGTTCTTGAAGGTTCTTGGAGGCACTTCCAAGTCAAGAGGCGGATCAAAGCAAGAAGAAGAAACTAGGGTTAGGTTTTGTGCACTCATTGTAAGCTTGTAAGCTTGTATTTCTTTACTACCATTTCTTCTTCTTGTATTGAGTCTTGTAGGGCTTCTCCGCCCTTGGTAGTTACCATAAAGGATAGTTTCATTAGTGGAGGGTGCGTGCGTTGTGTGGATCCTTGGATTAGTCACCTCCCTTGGAGGTGGATACCAAGTAAAATCCAAGTGTTAGCGTGTTTGTATTTGTTTCTTTGTATTTCCGCTGCGCATCCTTGAAGAAACAAGCAACGCCGAGCGACGAGCTATTCACCCCCCCCCCTCTAGCTACTTTTGGTCCTAACAAGTTGTACTATTAAAAGTACAATTGAGCATGGCTGAATTAGAGCCTAGGACAGTCATTCTATGATCATCCTTGGCTAGGCTTATATGACTCCTTCATGCTAGCACCACATGTTCTAAACCCAAAGGCCCAACCAAGTCGAATCACTCTTAGGGCGAGTCAATTTGAGTTGACCTACTTTGGCCTGAGCATTACGATATGGATGATAGTTGATGGAATTTCACGATTTAGCCTTAGCAAATTGAGAATAAAGCAAGCAATCAGTAGTTCCATCATATTCTAAAGAATGAGATAAACATGCATATATCACAGTCTTCACATGGCGCGGCTGGATCAATCTCGGGTGACCTCAAATTGCAGACAGCAAAGAAGCTTGGGTTGTTTGAATCAGTTTGTAGCTCAGAAACCAAGTGACATCTATATGGCCAAATGGATACTTTGGTTGTTTGGAAATCAGATTTCAATAACTATTGCATTAGGATCCTCGGGCATCAGAACATTCCTTTACACAACCATCTCATCCAATATAATCAATCCTCAAGAATATGCCTTTCGAGCCAAAACCATGCTTTCCTGTGGCCTTGAGAAGGCTTCATCAAAGCCTCTCCTCTCCAAGCTAAGCCTGTTAGAAGTAAATTAACTTATGATGAGAACATTAGTCATTTGGTAACATCAGTGTCGGCGCACACTAAATGGTCAAATGGATATACTTTTTTCAACCATCACATCACCTCTGGAAAGTAGGTCATGCATTCGAGAACGGAGGAACAAAGAGTATGTTGGTTATGTTGGTCAGAATGGCAGTGCAACATCCCAATCTAAAATGCCCTTAGATAACATTACTATTGCGCTGTTGTTCCATGCGATTTGAAAAGATAATGCATCATCATCGAAGTTATATTCCTTCTGAGTAGCCTGCAAAGGCGCCAGCGGTAGAAGATTTGATGCCACAAAATGGAGCCTTTACAAAGAGGAAGAAGTTCTGTGAGGTTGTAGCCATGGATGTCGTAGAAGAGCTGCATAATCTAATCATTTAAACCCCAGAAAGTTACTCTTCAAGCTCCAATTGCAATCCCTTTAATTTATGCCCTGCAAGTTTTGGTGGAGCACGACTATCTTCCTATTCAGTAAGACCTTTCAGCGTTAGGTAGTCGGTAGTAGCCGTTACTCAATCAGTGAATTGTGGGATACAGAAGCACTACGGAAAAAGGATGGAAAAAATTGGCAAAAAGACTTGGCTTGGAAAGAGTCAACTTGGACTGCTCTAACCTGCTAAATAATGCCTTAGAAGCTTACTTGAAGAACGTGTCTAATCAGGTCATGTGTTGAATTATCAGGAACAAGGTTAGCCAATGCTCAAAAAAATAATCCAACCTTCAAACTGCATGAAGTTCAATTGAAACCAACTAATGGTTTGGATGAGATTCATTAGTTTTGCTATTAGAAATTAATCTGATTAGACAATCTCTTTAGTTAGATTCACTCACCAGCGACATCAAAAAATTCAATAAGAAAACAACAAGAAGGTTGTCCAGTCCAAATTAATCACAACTTCAAGCACAGGCAACAACATTAGCAAGCACATCAATCGATATATAGAAAACCAAGTACATAAAACCTAACTTTGACCATAGGAGCAGAGCATCGAATTAGTAGGTGCGGCTGATCGGAGTTGGAGGATCAGACTACTCAAGACTGCAAGGCGGTTTCCGGGTTAGCAATGACGTGACAAACAGTGTTTTCTATCTTTGTGCAGGGGCAGAGTTTGGAATCAATAACTATAGCTTCCGTGAGAGGAATTGGGAGCAGTCTTATCAGATCGACAAGGCCCTGCTTTCTCTCTTTGCACAGAAGTAAGTGTACAACATTAAGTATGTGTGCAGTAAGTGCAGGCCTCGAAGCAGCTGGATCCTATATATACGAAGAGGAGGGGTGGACAGTGCGTATGGGGAGGCCATGTTTGGTGGGGCACGACGATCTTTCCTCCATGCCCTACAAGTTTTGGTGGGGCACTACTACCGATCTATCTTTTAAATAAGCTTCAATGTAAAATTCGCCCTAGGTTTATAAAATTTAAAAAGTTGAATAAAAAATTTTAAATCATTGTATGGATGAGATTTAGATTAATTTTATTTTATTTGTACAGTAAAATCATATCGGATAGTGATTATTTTACGGACTAATATGAAAAAAAATTGAAGAGAAAATAAAAAGAGTAACCTTTAAGAAATGAGCTTTTTATTAAAACTAGAGAGGTTGATTCCTCAACATTTAAACATAACTATAGATCACAACCTAAAATTCAAATCAGGAAAGAAATTATAATAATTACAATTAACATATCTTAATTCCAATCTTGTAAAGAAAGAAATAGAGTTTATCCGAAAAGAAAAGTAATTAACTTAACGATCTAAATTCAAATAAAGATGCGTATCAAGACAAATTCTCTCTAAAAAAATACCATAAATATGAAAATTATTCTAAATATCCCCAAAAAAATTAAATAATAGAGTTTTTCCATAAAGTTTTAGGTGGCGTTTCTTTCCTTAGAATTGGAATGAAAATGAGAATCATAGTATTGTTGAATGAAAATGGGTATGAGCATGAATATCACTCTTAAAAATAATGTCCGGTTAGTTGAATATTTTCTATTAGAATAAATAAAAAAAATTACCCTTAAAAAACAACAACAGAAACAAATTAGATGTGAGAGAAAGTTGAATGTGAAAGAAAAATAAGATGAGAGAGAAAATATGATTAGAGAGAAATGTGATGGGAAAGAATGAAGAGAGAGAAAGTGTGATCAAAGAAAATGAAGAAAGAAATATGATGGGAGTAGGGGTGTAAACGAACCGAATCGAGTTAAATATGTAGAAAAATCTAAGACTCAAATTCGACTCAAAATAGGTATATTCAAGTTTGAGCTTGATTCGAAGCTCAAAAAAATTAAGATTTTTAGTTCGAGTTCGGCTCGAAAGATTCGAACATGCTCGCGAACTATTTAAATTATTGCTCGAAAATAAGTACTCGAAAGGCTCGAAATTTATTTATTTAATATATATTTAACTTATATTAAGGTTCGAACAATATAATTTAGGCTTGAGTTCTGCTCGAAAACAAATTCGAACATGTTCGTGTTCGGCTCGAATTCGATAAATTCGAATATGAATCAAATAGTTTTTGAACCGGCTCGAAAAACTTGTGAACCGGCTCGATTCGTTTACACTCTTAGATGGGAGAGAGCATAATGAGAGAGGATGATGAGAGAGAAAATATGATGAGAAAAAAAATATGATGGAAGAGAATGGAGAGAGACTTAAGGATATATTTTTATGTCGTCTATGCTCTCTCAACCTGATCTATCACATCAAAGTCTCTGTATACCTCAATTTGGGCTTTCAATTGCATGTAAATATTAGGCGTTCATCTCAACATTCAACTGCTTAAGCACTCTAGTTTATTCTTGTGCACCTCAATATGCAGGGGGACTAGTGATATTTGTATGTTACCGATGTCACTAGGCTAGGTTCAAGGATGGATTCAAGAATTAGAAATGGAATGGAAGGGGTGGGCTAAATAAGAAGTGGACTTTAATGGTAATCCTAAATCTAGCCAAATTTCTTCTTTAATTGTACTATTGTAAAAATGCAATTGAGCATGGGTTGAACTAGAGCTTAGGATAGTCATTATATGGTCGTCTTTGGCTACGCTTATACGACTCCTTCACGCTAGCACCACATGTTATAAACCCAAAGGCCCAACCAAGCCTAGTCATTCTAGGCGAGTTAATTTGAGTTGACTTCCTTTATTCTGAGCGACTCCATGTTAAGTAGTTCAAGCTGAGAAAGAGTTATGTTGTGGGCAAGGGGAAAGGAAAAATTGATTTGGATGAAATGGAAGAAGAAATTAATATTATACAATTGATCGAAGACAAATCTGATGAAGAGGCAGAGAATGATGTAGATATGTTTGCCAAATATGACAAAATGAGGAAACAAGCCATTGTTCTAAGACAATATCTGCAAATTTCATTGTAATTTGTTAGATTTAATGGTTTATCTAATTGCCTTTTTTGTTTGTGTGCATAGTATGTGAAGAAGCAATTTAAGTCTTCCAAAAAAAAAAAACAAAACGAAGAAGTGGCGTACTTGTTAAAAGCCTTGGAGAAAATAAAGTATGTAAATTACATAGTTGATTAGTCAAGACTATTATATGCTTCTCTAATTACATAGTTGAGCTAAGGTTATCAAAATTAAATTTGTAAAAATAATCTCTGATTTGTTTACTTTGTAGGTTTACAAATGATATAGTTTGGGAGGAACCACCCTTTTGTTTAAATTTATATTCCCTTTTATCTGGTGTGAATGGAGAGATGTTGACAAGAGGGGATGTAATCGACACGTATTGTAAAATTCTTTTTAGGGGGGCATTCCCGTCTAGAAGCACATACAACAAGTCAATATATTGTTCAACATTCTTCACAGTAAGGAATTGATTTAAGTATAGCAAAAATTAAAATTATTTTTATTATTTGGTTATGTATGTATGACTTTGTATATTTGTAGTCATTAATGAAATCGTCAAGTAAGTTTGCCTTCCAACACCTGATAAAGACAGATATAGGAGATGAAGAGGTAAGGTATATTTTTATACCTTTATGCAGTGATATTTTTATAGTCGTGAGCACGTTGCTGCTATTCATCCAAACTTGGAAAAGCATTATCCGTTCGATAAATGTGTTTCTCGCACAATAGAATGTCCACAACAACATGCAAGGTAAATTGAACACAAAGTGTGAATATAAATTATTGATAAAAAAATATTGACCATAAAAATGTTGTTGTTATTTACAGCATTGACTGTGGCTTCTTTGTGATGCAATACATTCGATGTCTCCTATATGATATGAAGATGGACTTCGAACAAGGAGATATGAAAAAGATTAGAATTGATGTAATGGTATCAATTTTGAGGGATAAGTATTTTAAAACATTGGATTAAATATCCATAGTCTTGTAAGGCAAAAACTTGTATAGAATGTAAATGAACTTATTACGTAGTGTAAGTAGTTTAATATCTTTGTATATAGTCTTTGTTGTATAATACAGTGGTATGTAGTATATGAGAAGATTATAAACTGTCACTGAAATATTAATAATATTGCATACTGATTAGTCAAATATAAGTCACAATATACAAAATGCAATGCTGGTGCTTATCAGTGGAAAGAGACATAATGTATATAAGTTATACTGCACACCATTTCTATCTTCTCAAAATTAAAAACATGGTAATGGTTGGGATTGTTTAAAAAATCAAATAGGCTCGGACCAACAGTCGGTTTCAAGAGCACTAGGTCACTAGGTTCCATGCCAATTGTCACGGAGCAATACCTTCTTAGAAATGAGGTATAAATACGTTTTGACACCAGATATACCTTCTCCCCAGTAAGAACTTCACAGGTAACGTGATTTCAGGTAAATCCAAGTAGGGGAGGGCCATCAGTGAGTTTCGATCAAAATCCACTGATGGACCTAGACACCTCTGATTCGACCCATTTCAGAGCTAGTGGTATTATGGAGTTGTAAAGACTCCAAATCTGTTGGAAAATCCTTATTTAAAGCTCTATAGGTGTTGGGGAAAAAATAAAATATAATAAGCTTCCGTTGGGCCTGATATGCCTGAATATCAAGCCCAACGTGGGTCTAATATGAGTGCATATCAGGCCCAACGTGGGCATGGTATCGTATCGTTTCATAAAGATTGATTCTATCTCCCCCTAATATAAACTCCAAACATTCTAACAGGGGCCAGATCAAAAAAATTAAATAAGATCAATTTTAAAAGTCCCCTTCCATAGGGTTGAAAAGAAAAGTTGTGCACTGTTCCGTGCCAACTGGCACGAAGCAATACCTTCTTAGAAATGGGGTATAAATACATTTTGACACCAGATATACATTCTCCCCAGTAAGAACTTCATAGGGAACGTGATTTCAGGTAAATCGAAGTAGGGGAGGGCTATCAGTGGTTTTTGGTCAAAACCCACTGATGGATCTAGACACCTTTGATTCGACACATTTCAGTTAGAGTGGTATTATGGAGTTGCAAGGACTCCAAATCTTCTGGTAAATCCTTATTTAAAGCTCTATAGGTATTGGAGAAAAAATAAAATATAATAAGCATCCGTTGGCCTGATATGCCTGAATATCAGGCCCAACGTGGGCCTGGTATCGTATCGTTTCATAAAGGTTGTATCTGTTGGTGCGGGTAACACTAACGGTCTAACCTAGGTTTTGATAAATGACAAATAGGTTAAGTTAGTTTTGTTGTTGTCTGACACTTTGATCGAGTGTGCAGGAGAAGTTCAGACAGGTCGACGGGCTGACCGGATGTCTGGCACGAAGTCCAGCTAGGTCGACGGGCTGACCGGATAGCTGGCGAGAAGTCCAAGCGGGTCGACGGGCTGACCGGACGCTTGGCAAGAAGTCCAGCTAGGTCGACGGGCTGACCGGATAGCTGGCGAGAAGTCCAGACGGGTCGAAGGGCTGACCGGACGTCTGCTAGGTAAGTAAGGTAAGTCACTGGAGGGGAGTGACTGCGAGGACGCGTTCCCGGGAAGGGAACATTAGGCGTCGATCCGGCTTAGATCCATTTCGGATGTCTAAGTCGAGATCGTGACTAGATTCCGGTCTCGGAAAGACGGAATCTAAGTCATACTATTTGTGCTAATTCATACTATTATAAAATGTGCTAACAATCTATTTTGCAGGATATATATTGCCTCGGACTAACTTTGTTTTGCAGGAAAAGGGAGTTTTCTGGAACAAGGTGGTCCGGGTGCCCGGAGGGGATCCGGACGCCCGGAAGGGATCCGGGCGCCCGGAAAGCAAATTATATCCAGCCAAGTCGTCGCCACGTGAAGCATCTCGGTTTGAGCAGCTACGTCACATTCCAGGCGCCCGGAAGGAATCCAAGCGCCCGGAGCAACATATAAAAGAAGCCCCAGGTAGGAGCTTCAGAATCATCTTTCACATCTGAGAACTCTGAGATTGCTCGCTCTGCTGCTCTGCGCTCCACCGACGCTCACAAAGCTTCGACAACACGTTCCAGCTCTTTTAAATTCCTTGTTTGTCGGTACAGCTTTGTTTTTCTTTTCATTAGCATCTTTTTGTACTTAAATTGTAATTATCCGAATTGCTAGTGAATTGCCCAACGAAAGTACTCAAGGAGTACGGGCCTTCGAGTAGGAGTCGTCACAGGCTCCGAACGAAGTAAAAAACCCTGTGTCTATTTTACTTTTCCGCTGCGTTTATACTCGATATTTTCGAATCGATATTCACCCCCCCTCTATCGAATCTAACGGTCCTACAAGTGGTATCAGAGCAGGTACCGCTCTGATTTGGTGCAACCACCAATCAGACTGGGGGTGAAACCTTTCCCTTTTTTTTCTCTCTTAAAAATTTCTAATTCTAAACAGGTGTATCATTTTTTTTGCAATTAAATCTAAATTGGTGCAACACCAATCTAGATTTTTCTACTATTTTTTCGTCCCGCACTACTAATCCAAGACCAAGTCTTGGGATTTTTTTTCTTTCTTTTCTTTCTTCTGTGCGTAGGACTAAAATGTCGCAGACAGAAGGATTCAGCACAGTACGACCTCCACTTTTCAACGGGGATGATTTTCAGTATTGGAAGAAGCGCATGGAGGTTTACCTCAAAACAGACTTCGACCAGTGGATGAGCGTTACGAGACCCTATAAAGTTCCAGCAGACACTTCCGGAAATATACTGGATCCTGAAGACTGGACAGCTGATTTGAAGAAAAAGGCGTCAACAGAGAATAAAGCAATCAACACTCTGCAGTGCGGATTAACAAGAGAAGAACTAAACAGAGTCGGTCCACACAAAAACGCTAAAGAACTGTGGGACAAATTGATCGAGCTGCATGAGGGAACGAGCGACGCCAAGGTAACAAAACGAGACCTGCTTCTAAATAAAATTTTTAATATAAAAATGCAGGAAGGTGAAACGGCGAATCAGCTCCACGCGAGGATCAAGGACATCCTCAACGGGCTTCATGCGATAGGCCACCAGATGGAAAATAGAGACTTAATAAGCTACGCATTAAATGTTTTTCCACGTAATAGTTTGTGGGCATCAATAGTGGATGCCTACAAAATTTCTAAAAATCTTTCTAAGTTAAAGTTAGATGAGCTTTTCTGTGAATTAGAATTACATGAACAAACTAATGCTGGAGCCGAGAAAGGTATAACTTTATTTGCAGGTTCCACCAAAGAAAAGAAAAGCAAGCCTGAATTTGAAGAAGACTCCGACCAAGACTCCGAAGACGAAGAACACCTGGTGAACTTGGTAAGAAAAATGTTCACCAAGAGAAAAAGAAGCTTCAGCAAAAAGGACCTTCAAAAGATCAGTTCTCCCTCAGAACAAAAGAACGTAACTTGCTACGGCTGCAACAAAAAGGGACACTACAAAAACGAATGCCCAAAATTGAAGTTCGACAAATCTAAGCCAACCAAAAAGAAGGCCCTCAAAGCAACGTGTGATGACTCCTCAGACGAATCGGAGGAAGAAGAGCAGAAACATCAGAGCCACCTCGCACTGATGGCCCGCGAAGCTGAAACAGAAGACGAGTCGGAAGATGAAGACGGGTTTGAACCCGAAACAAGCCACGAGTCCGTACTCGTTTCCGAAGGCCCGAATGAGGTATATTTTAATTTAAACAAATTTTTTTTTAGAATTATTTTCTGTTTAAATAGTAAATTAATTAAAATAGAAAATGAAAACAAATCACTTCTTGAGGAAAATCAAAACCTCAAGGAACAAATAAAAAATTCAAATCAAACTCAAGATCTAACACTTGAGGAGGAGAATTTATCATTAAAAAATGAGATTAACAATTTAAAAGAAATGTTAGAAAAATTCACAATAAGATCAAAAAATCTAGACTTAATCCTAAATAATCAAAGAACATGCTATAATAAAACCGGACTAGGATATAAGTCGAATTCAAATAAAACCTTCAAATCATTAATAACCCAATACAAATCAACCAATCTAGCTTGGGTTCCGAAAGCGTGCTTAACCACGCAAATAGGACTTAATCAATATTATATACCTAAAGAAAAAATACATTATATAAAATCGAATAACTAAACCAAAATCCAAAATACAAACCTAAATCAAAATCAAAATCTAAACACTTTAAAAATCAACAAAATTATCACCAACTTAACCATAACTATAAAAAGAATCGACACAAACCTAAAACCAAAATTTAAATTAATGGCCAATAATTCAGGGGGAGGCTCCAGAATAGCTGGCACCTCCAAAACTAACTTACCCGACAGGGTAACCCAAAACAAACCAACCCGGCAGGGTAATTAGGATTAGAGACCAAGTTTAACTTGAATCATGGTACTGGTGAAGTTTTTGGATGATAGTACGTTAGGGAAGCTTGGGCATCTCATGTCTAGAAAGATATGGCTTCGATCTGGTGCATTTGGCCAAGTGGAACTGACCGAAGCTACCCTTAAATGAATCCTAACCAGTTAGACCAAGATTTAGTACTAAGTGTTAGGACCGATGATCGCGGCTAGAGAGGGGGGGGTGAGAATAGCCGCCCCAAATTACTCGTTTCTTTATACAAATCAAAGTTAGCGCAGCGGAAAATACAACAAAGAAACGAAAGAGAAGAAAACCAAACCTTAACACAAGGATGTAACGAGGTTCAGAGATTAGAGCTCCTACTCCTCGGCGTGTCCGTAAGGTGGACGAGTCCAGTCAATCCGTCGGTGGATGAGCCCCCGGAAAATCAGCTAATATGAACTCCTTCTGGGTGGAGAAACCTCGCCACAAAACTTGCAACAACAGGAAGGAGTACAAGAAATACAAGTAGAAAGACAAGAACAATGTACAAACACTAACTCGCCTTCTCGTCGACTGCCTGTGAAGCAACAACTTCTCGGACAACAGCAGCAGCTGACCGTCGACTGGAAGCTCACACGAAGCTTACTGGGGAGAGCTCAAACAAAGCTCAGATCGCAAGCAGCAACAAGCTAGAAGAAAGAGAGGAAGAATAGTGATATGGCCCTGTAGCCCTCGACCTCTTTATATTACCTGCTCGCCAAGAACCCGCAACGAGATGAAGACATGAACCCAGCCGTGTTACTCACAACGGCAGATTCGCACCGATCAGCTTCACCCCGATCGGTCCGGCCTTGCTCGATCGGCCGTGCGGCATCGATCAGTTCCAGGCCGATCGGTCCCCGCACCGATCGAAGGCTTCACAGAGTTGCCCAACTCTCGTGGAATCTGATCGGTCCTGGACCGATCCCACCTCGTGGTAGCGTCCTGATCGGTCCGGGACCGATCAGTTTGCTCGATCGGTCCCCGCATCAAGAAGCCCACGTAACCATGATCGCCTTCGCTTGTTATCCGATTGGTCACCGCACGATCAAATACACAACGACATCGATCGGTCCGATCGATCCGCAGCTTGGTTTTTGCCCAAACCAAGTCCCAAGTCTCCCAAACCAACATCCGTCAACCTTGACCTGTTGGTACATCATGCTTAGCATCCGGCCACCCTTGACCTGCTAAGACTCACCAGTGTCCGGTCAACCTTTGACCCACTTGGACTTTTCTCTTCGTGTCAAGTATCCGGTCACTCCCTTGACCTACTTGACCTTCTCAACACCAGATGTCCGATCATCCTTGATCCATCTGGATTTTCCCTTGCCCGGCTTCACTCACCAGGACTTTCACCTAGCTTCACTCACTAGGATTTTCACCTGGCTTCACTCACCAAGATTTCCAATCTGCCTGGCTTCACTCACCAGGACTTCCAAACTGCCTGGCTTCACTCACCAGGACTTTCACTTTCACCTAGCTTCACTCACTAGGATTTTCACCTGGCTTCACTCACCAGGATTTCCCGACTGTCTGGCTTCACTCACCAGGACTTCTCCGACTACCTGGCTTCACTCACCAGGACTTTTCCCCGTGTCAAACTCCCTGTTTGGACTTTCCCCGTGCCAAGTCTCCATACTTGGACTTTTCACGTGCCAAGCTACCTGCTTGGACTTTTCCCCGTGCCAAGTCTCCGTACTTGGACTTTTCCAGTGCCAAGTCTCCATACTTGGACTTTTCGCGTGCCAAGCTCCCTGCTTGGACTTTTCCCGAACCAGGTCAACCTTGACCTAAGGTTGCACCTACAATCTCCCAAACACCTATTCTTGTCAACCATCAAGAATACAACTCTCTTCTCGTCAAACATCGTCAAACATCAAAACACAACTCGAGTCAGGTCAACCTTGACCTAAGGTTGCACCAACAATCTCCCCTTTTTTGATGTTTAACAAAATCCAAAATCAAGTTAGGTTAACCCGATAACCTAACTTAGGTTTTCCAAATGTTCTTCCTTGAACATTCTTCCAAAACCTACACTCTCCCCCTTGGGACATCTCTCCCCCTTTTTGACATACATCAAAAAGAGGGAATCAAGGTTAAGAGTTTCTTCCTAATGAAAGTCCCATACCTTTCATTGAAACCCTTAATTTCCCCCTTGATACTAAACTCAACACTCAACTTAGTGACAATCCCATATCACTGATCCTCAAAAATCTTAAAAACTCCCCCTAAAAGTCAACTCCCCCTTGACAATTAATTAAGACTCCCCCTAAAGGTCAACTCCCCCTTGACCATTGCACCAACAATGTCTTAGAGAGTTTCAAACCTTTAGAAACCCGAAACTCAACTCCCACAGCTGAAATTTCAGACCACAGTCGAAATTCAAGACCACAGTCGATTCAGCCGATTCAGGACTCCTGATCGGTCCTCGGACCGATCAGGACCCTCTGGATCGGTCCAGTGACCGATCCAAGTTCAGATCAGGCGGTTTCTGATTTCTTCTCTCCCGAAATTCAGAAACTCACAACAAATTCTAGAAAATTTGAAAAATTGTGAAATTTTGAGGATACATTCCTCATACCATATACAGTCAAGGAAAAATAGTTTTCTATGAAAATAACTTCCATTTTTCAATCTTGATACAAAGTTCAAAAGACTTTGAAATAGTTCAAGGTTAAATAAACTTTGTATCACAATGTTCAATGATGAATGCTATCACTAGAATGGCTTCATCAAGGTTTCTCAAATCAATTTTGAAATGATTTTTAACCCTTTAATTTAGGACCACAATCTTA
This sequence comes from Zingiber officinale, assembly GCF_018446385.1. Classification (NCBI taxonomy): domain Eukaryota; kingdom Viridiplantae; phylum Streptophyta; class Magnoliopsida; order Zingiberales; family Zingiberaceae; genus Zingiber; species Zingiber officinale. Next base: position 163,863,150 of record NC_055990.1, read on the forward strand.
GGGCTAAATGTACATGACTTGTACATAAGCTTTCCCTATGATCCTCAATTTCTTGAATTAGGCTCATCTAGGTACAAGAATCATGCACCTTGATCCTAACTCATGATCCTAATATCTCACACACATCTAAAGTGTATCAAACACATCCAAGTCAATTTTGCTGTGAGATATGGGTTTAGGTTATCTTAGGCTAAGTTCTCATGCATTTTCTAAACACCAATTTGATCTCAATATCAAATTGTGTTTCTATCCTTAAATCAATTTAAATTGATCATTAATGCAAGAGATGATGACATGGCATGAAATAATATCATAAATAGAAGCATGTGCCAATGTCATGATGTCATGGCATAAAGTTTGAAACTTAACTAAACATGACATAAAACTAACCTAAGCATTATCATGACATTTCAAAAGATAAACTTAAATATGATGTCATGATATGTGAGGGCAAACAATCATGGCAAGATTTAGCATGAATAAGACATACCTAGATTACCTATCTAAGTATCCTTAGTCTTAGCTAATACTTTAAGCTTTAACCCTTGATTGCCCTAATATGCCAAAATCCTAATTTTGACACTTCTTGAACTCTAGATTCATTCATGCCACTTAAAGATCAAATTTATCCTCAAATCTTGGCATGTTTCATTTTTCCTCAAGAGTTCTTTAGATTTTCCCAAATTGTGCCAATTGAGATTAACATCATCATTTTCCATGATGGCACATTTTACTCTTCCAAGGAGTAAATATTAATGATTGTTCCATTTCAGTTTCAAAGGTTCCCAAAAACCTTGAAAATGCTCCTTGAGTGTCAATTTCCTCAAAGTTGGGTTAACTACCCTTCTAATCGGAGTTGACACTCTCTAACCCATCTATGGGGTAGAGAAGATGCTCCTAGGTACCCAATACCTATTTGAGCTCATTGGGTTCACTAAATATTCACTAGGGATAACTTCCCTAGCAACCCTCCTAATGACCCTCTTAGGCTTTAAAGCCTTGGTCATTTGGGACTCATCAAGATCAACTCTAAGGGTGACTCCCCTTGTGATCTTGGTGATGGTCTTCCTAGCCCTAGATTTTGTTCCATAATCGAATGGAACATTATGATAAGTGGGCTTGACCACTTGGGACTTAGGTTTGTGACCCAAACCTTTCTTGTCCTTGGACATTGGTTTTTGACCCTTAAACCCTAGAGATGACTTCTCCAAGTTCTTAAGAGCCTTTTCCAAAGTATCAAGTCTTGACCTCAAGACTTGATTCTCCTTCTCTAATACCTCAAGTTTTAATTTATCATTGTTCTTTGAGGCATTCCTAGGCATGTGTCTAGTTGATTTGGGATTCCTACCTAGGTTTTCCTTAGCCTTAGATGAGTTAATTCTAGGGTTGACTTTCCTAGTGTTATCCTTATCTAGGCTCACATGTTTGGCACCTAAGCACATATATTGATTCCTAAGATTATCATGCTTATCATTCTTGACAATTGCAATAAAACTACTAGCATGAGTCTTATTATTATTGCAAGAATGTGCCTTAAATGTTACCTTAGGGTTTGCCTTAGCTCCCCCTATCGACGTGCTCGGTCTCTTGTCCTTGTGAGATAGCCTCCCCCTCGGACATTGACTCCGATAATGTCCCCTTCGCTTGCATTGAAAGCACACCACGTGCTCTTTGCCTTTGCATATCGTGACTCCGACTTTCTTAACCTTTGGCGCCGGTGGAGACTTCCTAACCCTCTTTGGACACTTACTCTTGTAGTGCCCAAATTCCCTACACTCAAAGCACATTATGTGTAATTTGCTAGAAATTAAAATGCTTGAGTTACCTAGGTTTGAGGATGGATGAACGCTCTCTCCTTCATCCCTTCCGGAGGTAGAAGCTTCTTCTTCTTGCTCCGAACTTGAAGAAGAACTCTCCTCTTCTTCTTTAGATGTTGAGTGGCCCTCAACTTCTAAATCCATTCCTCCATGATGTGAACTCCTTGGCTCACTTGACTCCTCTTCATGACTTGAAGTGGAGTTCTCCTCATGGAACTTTGCCAAGTTATTCCACAACTCCTTGGCATCGTTATATCCACCTATCCTACACAAAACATCATTAGGTAGAGAAAATTCAATGATTTTCGTTACCTCATCATTGATGGTTGATTGGTGGATTTGCTCCTTCGTCCACTTCTTCTTCTCCAAAAGTTCTCCTTCTTTATCCAATGGAGGAGTAAAACCTAATTGCACACACCTCCAATTTTCTAGGTTAGTCATAAGAAAATACTCCATTCTTACCTTCCAATACGCGAAGTCGCAGCACTCGTAGAATGGTGGAAACGTGATGTCTTCTCCGAGTCGATCCATTCTCTAGCTTGTGCTCCCCCGGGTGTTAATCCGACGAAGAGCAACCTTGCTCTGATACCACTTGTTAGGACCGATGATCGCGGCTAGAGAGGGGGGGTGAGAATAGCCGCCCCAAATTACTCGTTTCTTTCTACAAATCAAAGTTAGCGCAGCGGAAAATACAACAAAGAAACGAAAGAGAAGAAAACCAAACCTTAACACAAGGATGTAACGAGGTTCGGAGATTAGAGCTCCTACTCCTCGGCGTGTCCGTAAGGTGGACGAGTCCAGTCAATCCGTCGGTGGATGAGCCCCTGGAAAACCGGCTAATATGAACTCCTTCTGGGTGGAGAAACCTCGCCACAAAACTTGCAACAACAAGAAGGAGTACAAGAAATACAAGTAGAAAGACAAGAACAATGTACAAACACTAACTCGCCTTCTCGTCGACTGCCTGTGAAGCAACAACTTCTCGGACAACAGCAGCAGCTGACCGTCGACTGGAAGCTCACACGAAGCTTACTGGGGAGAGCTCAAACAAAGCTCAGATCGCAAGCAGCAACAAGCTAGAAGAAAGAGAGGAAGAATAGTGATATGGCCCTGTAGCCCTCGACCTCTTTATATTACCTGTGCCTGCGAAGAACCTGCAACGTAGACAGAAGACACAGAACCTAGCCGTTGTTACTCACAACGGCTAGATTCGCACGATCAGCTTCACCGATCGGTCGGGCCTTGCTCGACGGTCGTGCGGACCGATCAGCCTCGTCGATCGGTCCCGCATCGATCGAGGCTTCGCAGAGTTGCCCAACTCTCGTGGAATCTGATCGGTCCTCGGACCGATCCCACCTCAGTGGTAGCGTCCCTGATCGGTCCCGAGGACCGATCAGGCTCTATCTGATCGGTCCCCGCACCGATCGAAGCCCACGTAACCATGATCGCTTCGCTTGTTATCCGATTGGTCACCGCATCGATCGATACACAACGATCACCGATCGGTCTGCAGACCGATCCAGAGCTTGGTTTTTGCCCAAACCAAGTCCCAAGTCTCCCAAACCAACATCCGGTCAATCTTGACCTGTTGGTACATCATGCTTAGCATCCGGTCACTCCCTTGACCTGCTAAGACTCCCCACCAAGTGTCCGGTCAATCCCTTTGACCCACTTGGACTTTTCTCTTCGTGTCAAGTATCCGGTCACTCCCTTGACCTACTTGACCTTCTCAACACCAGATGTCCGATCATCCATGATCCATCTGGATTTTCCCTTGCCCGGCTTCACTCACCAGGACTTTCACCTAGCTTCACTCACTAGGATTTTCACCTGGCTTCACTCACCAAGATTTCCAATCTGCCTGGCTTCACTCACCAGGACTTCCAAACTGCCTGGCTTCACTCACCAGGACTTTCACTTTCACCTAGCTTCACTCACTAGGATTTTCACCTGGCTTCACTCACCAGGATTTCCCGACTGCCTGGCTTCACTCACAAGGACTTCTCCGACTGCCTTGCTTCACTCACCAGGACTTTTCCCCGTGCCAAACTCCCTGTTTGGACTTTCCCCGTGCCAAGTCTCCATACTTGGACTTTTCGCGTGCCAAGCACCTGCTTGGACTTTTCCCTGTGCCAAGTCTCCGTACTTGGACTTTTCCAGTGCCAAGTCTCCATACTTGGACTTTTCGCGTGTCAAGCTCCCTGCTTGGACTTTTCCCGAATCAGGTCAACCTTGACCTAAGGTTGCACCTACAATCTCCCAAACACCTATTCTTGTCAACCATCAAGAATACAACTCTCTTCTCGTCAAACATCGTCAAACATCAAAACACAACTCGAGTCAGGTCAACCAGGTCAACCTTGACCTAAGGTTGCACCAACACTAAGCTCCGTGGATAGGACTATTCGGAAAACCTCGAAAGGTTGGTTACTACTAATGACGTCCATGTGACTCACCAAACTTAGAAGTTTATCCGAAGAATGCCTATTTGTGGAGACCAAAGATAAATCTGAATCTAACACAAGTTAAACCAAAACTCCATAATAAAAAATCCAATTTCATCTCGCAAAATCATAGGATTCCCTGATTGATAATATAGATCGGGTGAGATGAATAAGGCTTAATTTTAATTTTAAACTTAAAAATTAATTTCAAAATTTTAATTTTAAACTTAAAAATTAATTTCAAAATTTTAATTTTAAACTTTAAAATTAATTTCAAAATTTTAAATTTTAAACTTTAAAATTAATTTCAAAATTTTAAATTTTAAACTTAAAAATTAATTTCAAAATTTTAATTTTAAACTTTAAAATTAATTTCAAAATTTTAATTTTAAACTTAAAAAAAAAATTTAATTTCAAAATTTTAATTTTAAACTTAAAAATTAATTTCAAAATTTTAATTTTAAACTTAAAAAAAATTAATTTCAAAATTTTAATTTTAAACTTAAAAATTAATTTCAAAATTTTAAATTTAAACTTAAAAATTAATTTCAAAATTTTAATTTTAAACTTAAAAATTAATTTTAAAATTTTAATTTTAAACTTAAAAATCAATTTCAAAATTATTTTTTTAAACTTAAAAATTAATTTTAATTTTTTTTTAAACTTAAAAATTAATTTCAAAATTTTAATTTTAAACTTAAAAATTATCATAATAAAAGGACTAACTTTAAATCCTACTTACTGTAGGAAACCAAGTGGATTTCGGACAGTGGTTGCTTCTAACATATGACTGGAGATCACATCAAGTTCACTCAACTCACTTACAAGAGCTTAGGAACAGTTGCCTTTGGAAACAACGACAAACTCAAGGTAATTGGTATAGGTAATATTGAATTAAAAATAGACTTTATAATTACAAACGTTTTACTTGTTGAAAATTTTAAATATAATCTTCTGAGTATAAGTCAATTATGTGATACTAGGTATAAGGTCAAATTTCTATCCACAGAGTGTTTAATTAAACATCTAGATAATCCTACCATAAGCCTAAAAGGTTTTAGAAAAGACAATATCTATGCCATCAACTTAACCACTTCTTCCATTAAGTGTTATTTAACACAAAAAGAAGAAACATGGTTATGGCATAGAAGAATGTCTCACACCAACTTTAGAAATATAAGCAAATTAAATGGACTAGTGAGAGGCTTACCAAAATTACCTAACATAGATTCAACCATATGTAATGCTTGTCAACAAGGTAAACAAACTAAATCCACTCACAAACCAATAAATCAGCCACAAACCAACTCAATATTAGAACTTCTACACTTAGATCTTTTTGACTCCCATGGAGTCAAATCCATAAATAGAAACTTATACTGTTTAGTCATAATAGATGATTATTCTAGATTTACTTGGGTAAAATTCTTAAAACATAAAGACGAAACTTTTGAAATCTTTACAAACTTTTGCAAACAAATTGAAAATGAAAAAGGTCTTAAAATTAAAAGAATTAGGAGTGACAATGGGGGAGAATTTAAAAATCATAACTTTAACAAATTCTGTCTTGAAAATGGCTACCATCACGAATTCTCATGTCCTAAAACCCCCCAGCAAAATGGAATTGTAGAAAGAAAAAATAGAACCCTACTAGAAGCCTCTAGAACTATGTTAAATGAATATAACCTACCTAAATATTTCTGGGCAGAAGCTGTTAGCACAGCCTGCTATGTGCAAAATAGAACAACATTAAATAAAAGAGATAATAAAACCTTCTTTGAAATATTTTATAACAAACAACCTAACATAAAATATTTTAAAGTATTTGGGTGTCCAGCCTTCATCCTAAATACTAGAGAACATTTAGGAAAATTCGCCTCTAAGATAGAAAATGAAATTTTTGTAGGATATTCTCTAAACAGTAGGGGTTACAGAATATATAATAAAATTACGCTAAAAATCGAGGAAACCACAAATGTAAAATTTGAAGAAACCCAAGGACAAACTCAACTTCAACCTACTGAAATTAATAATTCTGAAGAAATCAATCAAACCCTAAACTATGAAGAAGAGGAACAACATCAAGAGAGTCAACCCCCTAGAACAATAAGGGTTAGCCCAAATCACCCAACTGATCAACTAATTGGTGACCCAGACTTGAGAGTTCAAACCAGATCATCCTTTAGAAACCTAAGTCAAATTTCTCTAATTTCAAAAATTGAACCCAAAACTGTGGATGAATTCCTACTAGACCCAGATTGGATTATAGCGATGCAAGAAGAACTAGCTCAATTTGAGCGTAATGAAGTTTGGGACCTAGTACCACCACCTAAGAATAAGAAAATAATAGAAACAAAATGGGTATTCAAAAACAAACTAAGTGAAACTGGGGAAATTACTAGAAATAAGGCTAGGCTAGTTGCCAAAGGATTTAGTCAGGTTGAAGGGCTTGACTATGATGAGACCTATGCCCCAGTAGCTAGATTAGAATCCATTAGAATGTTACTAAGCTATGCAGCCCATAAGGGATTCAAACTATACCAAATGGATGTTAAGTCTGCCTTTCTTAATGGACTAATTAAAGAAGAAGTTTATGTAGGTCAGCCTCCTGGGTTTGAAAGTCTAGAACACCCTGATTATGTTTTTAAATTAAAGAAAGCATTATATGGACTTAAACAAGCACCCAGGGCATGGTATGAAAGGCTAACATCTTACTTAACATCTAAAGGATTCAACCAAGGTCAAATTGACCCAACCTTGTTTGTTAAATCATTAAATACAGACATATTTATTGCACAAATATATGTAGATGATATAATATTTGGCTCAACAAATTCAGATTTTTTAGAAGAATTTATCAATCTAATGGAAAAAGAATTTGAAATGAGCTTAGTAAGAAAATTAACTTATTTCTTAGGATTACAAATCAAACAAACAAATGAAGGAAATTATATTTATCAACACAAATACACTAAAGAATTACTTAAAAAATTCGGAATGGAAAATACAAAAGAAATAAAAACACCTATGGCAGTAAACACAATCTTAGATAATGACCCAAATGGAAAACCAGTTGATTTAAAAATTATAGGAGTGCAATAGGTAGCCTACTGTACTTAACTGCAAGCCGACTTGACATTTTATTTGCAGTTAGTATGTGTGCTAGATACCAAACTTGTGCTAAGGAATCCCATTTGACACAAGTTAAAAGAATTTTTAGATATCTTAAAGGAACAACAAATGTAGGAATCTGGTATCCTAGGACAAATAATTTTGAACTAATAGGATATTCTGACTCAGATTATGCTGGATGAAAATTAGACCACAAAAGCACAAGTGGTGGATGCCAATTATTAGGTTCATCACTTGTTAGCTGGTTCAGTAGAAAGCAACATTGTGTTGCTCTATCTACAACTGAGTCGGAATACATAGCCATAGGCGAATGTGTTGCACAATTATTATGGATGATGCATACTCTAAAAGATTTCAACTTAAATATCACAAATGTAAAAGTATTAATTGACAATATAAGTTCAATTAACTTAACCAAGAACCCTGTGCATCATTCAAGAACCAAACATATTGAAATTAGGCACCACTTTATCAGGGATCATGTTACTAAAGGTGATATTGAACTCAAATACATTGAGTCCAAATCAAATTTAGCGGACATTTTCACAAAATCACTCCCTGAAAGTGAATTTATCAACTTACGTCGGAAATTAGGGATGTGCTTAATAGAATAGGATTTTTTCAAAATTGTTTTCAAAAACAATTCTTTCAAATTATAAGTTAAAATTGTGTGTTTTCAAAACTTTTCATTTTTAGATTTTCAAAAACAGTTTCGGCCTTAGACTAGTTTTGAATCCTTAGAAAGCATGTACCCATAGGACTAGTTTTTGAACATCTCACCAACACCTTAGGTTTACCTTGCTTGTGTTTGACAAACATAGAAAGGGGTGAGATGGATAGGCCAACTGTCTGGACTTAAGATGCTTATTTCAGTGCATCAGCATAAGTCTGGACGTTAAATACAAATCAGACAGTAATCAGATTAAGATCATCAGTCAAGTCAAACACTGACTGTTTACAATCACCTTAAATCTGACTAACCAAGTGAAAGCTACTATCTTCTGATAGTTAGTTAGTACCTAATTGGTTAGACAACTGTTTAAATTTAAATATCAAGTTCAGGGGGAGAAAATAATTAAAACTTTGTGTGTTTGAAAAATGTTTTTTAAAAACTAACTTAATTTTTAACATTAGTTTTCAAAAAGTCAAATTTAACTGAGTGTTTACAAAATTAGAAGCTTAAAAATCCCACCTAATTCTTAAACCTGATTTAAAAAGTTGAATATTGTAAATTTAAACTTATTCAGTTTTATAACATATGCTTGAAAATTAAACTTTCCAAATTTAGCTTTTATCAAATTAGCCTTAAAAATTTATTTTGGCAAATTTAATCTTACTTGTTTAATTTTTGCTTTATTTTGAAAAATTGAAGTTGAAAATTTACCTTTTTGAAAAGTAAATGTTACTTAAACTTGAAAAGAAAATTTGAAAAACCTGATTTAAAAATTTTACACGCTTGAAAAGTTAAACTTGATTAACTTTAAATTTATACTTTTCAAAATTCAACTTGTCTCCCCCAAGTCAACTTGATTTTTTTTACTTGGAGTTAAAAATTGTACTTTTATCTTTGAAGTTTGACCTAAACTCAGATTAGCTGTGATTACTTTTTACAGTAATTCTACACTATGATTATTTACCCTTGCTTATTTTTTGATGAATGCCAAAGGGGGAGGGGTTAGGTGGTTAAGTTAGATAAACCAAATTGAAAACACTAAAACTAACTTTAAAACCGATGTACCTATTTTTTGCGTTCTTTCACTAACTTAACCAGGTTGTCATTCCATCAAAAAGGGGGAGATTGTTGGTGCGGGTAGCACTAACGGTCTAACCTAGGTTTTGATGAATGACAAATAGGTTAAGTTAGTTTTGTTGTTGTATGACACTTTGATCGAGTGTGCAGGAGAAGTCCAGACAGGTCGACGGGCTGATCGAATGTCTGGCACGAAGTCCAGCTAGGTCGACGGGCTGACCGGATAGCTGGCGAGAAGTCCAAGCGGGTCGACGGGCTGACCGGACGCTTGGCAAGAAGTCCAGCTAGGTCGACGGGCTGACCGGATAGCTGGCGAGAAGTCCAGACGGGTCGAAGGGCTGACCGAACGTCTGGCAGGTAAGTCACTGGAGGGGAGTGACTGCGAGGACGCGTTCCCGGGAAGGGAACATTAGGCGTCGATCCGGCTTAGATCCATTTCGGATGTCTAAGTCGAGATCGTGACTAGATTCCGGTCTCGGAAAGACGGAATCTAAGTCATACTATTTGTACTAATTCATACTATTATAAAATGTGCTAACAATCTATTTTGCAGGATATATATTGCCTCGGACTAACTTTGTTTTGCAGGAAAAGAGAGTTTTCTGTAACAAGGTGGTCCGGGCGCCCGGAGGGGATCCGGGCGCCCGGAAGGGATCCGGGCGCCCGGAAAAGCAAATTATATCCAGCCAAGTCGTCGCCACGTGGAGCATCTTGGTTTGAGCAGCTACGTCACATTCCAGGCGCCCGGAAGGAATCCAGGCGCCCGGAGCAACATATAAAAGAAGCCCAGGCAGGAGCTTCAGAATCATCTTTCACATCTGAGAACTCTGAGATTGCTCGCTCTGCTGCTTTGCGCTCCACCGACGCTCACAAAGCTTCGACGACACGTTCCAGCTCTTTCAAATTCCTTGTCTGTCGGTACAGCTTTGTTTTTCTTTTCATTAGCATATTTTTGTACTTAAATTGTAATTATCCGAATTGCTAGTGAATTGCCCAACGAAAGTACTTAAGGAGTACGGGCCTTCGAGTAGGAGTCGTCACAGGCTCTGAACGAAGTAAAAAACCCTGTGTCTATTTTACTTTTCCGCTGCGTTTATACTCGATATTTTTCGAATCGATATTCACCCCCCCCCTCTATCGAATCTAACGGTCCTACAGTATCTCCCCCTAATATAAACTCTAAAAATTCTAACAGGGACCTGATCAAAAAAATTAAATAATTCTAACAGGGGACTGATCAAAACATTCTAACAGAGGATAAACTGGCACTGGAATATTAATTATATTGCATAGTGATTAGTCAAATATAGGTCATAATATCCTGTGGGCCTGGTATGGTATCCTTTCTTATAAATTTATACTATCTCCCCCTTTCTATAAACTCAAAATGTACTACCATGCTCCTTATGAAAAAAAAATTAATTAATTAGAAGGTGCTACCATAGGGTTTAAGTCTATAGCATGGTCATAAGTGGAATATGTGGCAACTGGCATGGAGCCATACCTTCTAATTCATGGTGTATAAATTCTGTTTAACACCATATATACCATCTCCCCACCAAGACCTTCACAGGAGATATGATTTCAGGTAAATCCAAATAGGGGAGGGCCATCAATGAGTTTTGGTCAAAACCCATTGATGGACCTAGACACCTCTGATTCGACCCATTACAGAGCTAGTGGTATTATGGAGTTGTAAAGACTCCAAATCTACTGGAAAATCCTTATTTAAAGCTCTATAGGTGCTGGGAAAAAAATATAATAAGCCTCTGATAGGCCTGATATGCCTGAATATCAGGCCCAACGTGAGCCTGATAATCTACTATATCAGGCCCAACGTGGGCCTGGTATGGTATCCTTTCTTATAAATTTATACTATCTCCCTCTTTCTATAAACTCAAAATGTGCTACCATGCTCCTTATGAAAAAATAAAAAAAAAATTAATTTGAAGGTGCTACCATAGGGTTTAAGTCTATAGCATGGCCATATATGGAATATGTGGCAACTGGCACGGAGCCATACCTTTTAATTCATGGTGTATAACTTCTGTTTGACACCATATTTACCATCTCCCCACCAAGACCTTCACAGGGGACTTAATTTTAGGTAAATCCAAGTAGGGGAGGGTCATCAGTGGGTTCTGGTCAAAATCCACTGATGGACCTAGACACTTCTGATTCGACCCATTTCAGAGCTAGTGGTATTATGGAGTTGTAAAGACTCCAAATTTGCTGGAAAATCCTTATTTAAAGCTCTATAGGTGCTGGGAAAAACGTATTTATACCCCATTTCTAAGAAGGTATTGCTCCGTGCCAGTTGACACGGAACAGTGCACATCTTTTCTTTTCAATAACCCTATGGAAGGGGACTTTTAAAATTGATCTTATTTAATTTTTTTGATCAGGCCCCTGTTAGAATGTTTGGAGTTTATATTAGGGAGAGATAAAATCAAGTTTTATGAAACGATACGATACCAGGCCCACGTTGGGCCTGATATGCACTCATATCAGGCCCACGTTGGGCCTGATATTCAAGTATATCATGCCCAACGAAGGCTGATTATATTTTTTTCCCAACACCTATAGAGCTTTAAATAAGGATTAACCAGCAGATTTGGAGTCCTTGCAACTCCATAATACCATTTGAACTGAAATGGGTCGACTCAGAGGTGTCTAGATCCATCAGTGGGTTTTGACCAAAACCCACTAATGACCCTCCCCTACTTGGATTTAACTGAAATCACGTTCCCTATGAAGTTCTTACTAGGGATAAGGTATTTCTGGTGTCAAAACGTATTTATACCCCATGTCTAAGAAGGTATAGATCAGTGTCAGTTGGCACGGAACAGTGCACAACTTTTCTTTTCGACCCTATGGAAGGGAACTTTTAAAATCGATCTTATTTAATTTTTTTGATCAGGCCCCTGTTAGAATGTCTGGAGTTTATATTAGGGGGAGATAGAATCAAGCCTTATGAAACGATACGATACCAGGCCCACGTTGGGCCTGATATTCAAGCATATCAGGCCCAACAGAGGTTGATTATATTTTATTTTTTCCTCAAAACCTATAGAGCTTTCAATAAGGATTAGTCAGCAGATTTGGAGTCCTTGCAACTCCATAATACCACTCGAACTGAAATGAGTCGACTCAGAGGTATCTAGGTCCATCAGTGGGTTTTGACCAAATCCCACTTATGACCCTCCCCTACTTGGATTTACCTCAAATCATGTTCCCTGTGAAGTTCTTACTGGGGAGAAGGTATATCTGGTGTCAAAACGTATTTATACCCCATTTCTAAGAAGGTATTGTTCCGTGCCAGTTGGCACGGAACAGTGCACAACTTTTCTTTTAAACCTTATGGTAAGGGACTTTTAAAATTGATATTATTTAAGTTTTTTGATCAGGCCTCTGTTAGAATGTTTGGAGTTTATATTAGGGGGAGATAGAATCAAGCTTTATGAAACGATATGATATCAGGCCCATGTTGGGCCTGATAGTGCATATCAAGCCCACGTTGAGCCGGATATTCAGCCATATCAGGCCCGACGGAGGCTTATTATATTTTATTTTTTTTCCCAACACCTATAGAGCTTTAAATAAGGATTTTCCAGCAGACTTGGAGTCCTTGGAAATCCAGAATATCACTCGAACTGAAATGGGTCGAATCAGAGGTGTCTAGGTCTATCAGTGGGTTTTGACCAAAACCCACTGATGGTCCTCCCCTACTTGGATTTACCTGAAATCACGTTCCCTGTGAAGTTCTTACTGGGGATAAGGTATATCTGGTGTCAAAACGTATTTATACCCCATGTCTAAGAAGGTATAGCTCCGTGCCAGTTGTAACGGAACAATGCACAATTTATCTTTTCAACCCCTATGGAAGGGGACTTTTAAAATTGATCTTAATTAATTTTTTTTATCAGGCCCCTGTTAGAATGTTTGGAGTTTATATTAGGGGGAGATAGAATCAAGATTTATGAAATGATACGATACCAGGCCCATGTTGGGCCTGATATGTACTCATATCAGGCCAACGTTGGACCTGATATTTAAGCATATCAGGCCCAACGGAGGCTGATTATATTTTATTTTTTTCCCAACACCTATAGAGCTTTAAATAAGGATTAGCCAGCAGATTTGGAGTCCTTGCAATTCCATAATACCACTCGAACTGAAATGGGTTGACTCAGAGGTGTCTAGGTCCATCAGTGGGTTTTGACCAAATCCCACTGATGGCCCTCCCCCACTTGGATTTACCTCAAATCACGTTCCCTGTGAAGTTCTTACTGGGGAGAAGGTATATCTGGTGTCAAAACGTATTTATACCCCATTTCTAAGAAGGTATTGCTCCGTGCTAGTTGGCACGGAACAGTGCACAGCTTTTCTTTTCAACCCTATGGAAGGGGACTTTTAAAATTGATATTATTTAATTTTTTTTATCAGACCCCTGTTAGAATATTTGGAGTTTATATTAGGGGGAGATAGAATCAAGCTTTATGAAATGATACGATACCAGGCCCACGTTGGGCCTGATATGCACTCATATCAGGCCCACGTTGGGCCTGATATTTAGCCATATCAGACCCAACGGATGCTGATTATATTTTATTTTTTTCCCAACACCTATAGAGCTTTAAATAAGGATTAGCAAGCAGATTTGGAGTCCTTACAACTCCATAATACCACTAGCTCTGAAATGAGTCGAATCAGAGGTGTCTAGGTCTATCAGTGGGTTTTGACTAAAAACTACTGATGGTCCTCCCTTACTTGGATTTACCTGAAATCACGTTCCCTGTGAAGTTCTTACTGGGGAGAAGGTATATCTGGTGTCAAAACGTATTTATACCCTATTTCTAAGAAGGTATTGCTCCGTGCCAGTTGGCACGGAACAGTGCACAACTTTTCTTTTCAACCCTATGGAAGAGGACTTTTAAAATTGATATTATTTAATTTTTTTGATCAGGCCCCTGTTAGAATGTTTGGAGTTTATATTAGGGGGAGATAGAACGTGTTGAATGTTTGATCAGGCCCCAATTAGAATGTTAGAATGTTTGATTAGGCCCCAGTTTATATCACGTTCCCAGCAGATTTGGAGTGTTTACACAATGGTGATATGGTGTGAAGTATTATTTCTGCCTTGCAGGTGATGGTTTACACTTCTCATACCTACAATAACACTGTAACACAAAATAAATACTCCATAAACTTATATAACAGAAACATCACTTTCCACAACTGTTTTTCTTACAATCCTATATATGTACTTCATACAAAACATATGGCTCAACTCCTCCAATTTACAATTCAGTCAAGAACCAGGGGCTAGCGGTATTCTACAGGTCCTCGGATTATGGCTCAGTTGTTTGCACCTGCTGCATTTGATTTTTACCTTCCCATTATGTTTCGACTCGATCCTTGCCTTCTTTCGCCTACCAGGCTGCACAAGGTTACGGGGGCATAGCACTATAATGTTGTTGACTCCACTAGGTCAAAATTCCTTACTTCGACAAGGGTAAATATGATCCATGTTTGTCGTTTTCCAATTGTGTGAATGAAAATAATGCTCACAATATGGGAGTGTATCCATGTTCCGATGAATTATGACGGCAATTGCATGTGAGCAAGGCAATCCTGAAATTTGAAACTCTCCACAGTTATAATATTTTCTCTCCAAATCAACAATATATGAAGAACCCCATGTCTCTACTTCCATTTCGGATTGAGAGTAGGGGTGAACTTTATATCGTCTAGCTTTCTCCCTCCTTGATTCTATTTCTTTGGTAGCATGAGGTGTCAACGCAATATACCATTTCAATGCTTCCTCCTTACGGTTAAAGAACCATTGAACTACCTTTCTTCTGGTATTATCAATTAACCTGTTTATCGGAAGTTCACGCGTCTCCTTGAACAAAGCATTTAAACTCTCTACACAATTGGTGGTTAGTATTGTGTACCTTTTGTCACTAAAGTGTGCATTAGTCCATCTTTTAGGGTCAATGTTCTGAAGCCACTTATGAGCATCTGGATGTTTTTCAAGCATGGACTGCATTATGAGATCATATTGTAGTGTTGTGTTTGCTCGAGCTGCTGCCCAAAACAACCCTAAACCTGACCTACTACCAGTATCTGTTACCATATTGCAAGACATGTGGTGGCAACAAAAAGCATGATGGGCAGTAGGGTAGACTTTCCTAATTGCTGATATAATGTCACGATATCTATCTGATACTATACTCATTGACTCTGGATCAACATTAAAGAATCTCTTCGTATGATTCAGAAACCACTCCCATGCATACCCACATTCAACTTCAGCGATTCCAAAGGCTACTGGAAGAATATTGTCATTAGCATCTATTGATGTAGCCATCAACAACACACCCGAATATTTGCCTCTTAGGTGTGTGGCATCAATTCCAATTAATTTACGAAGATAAGACCTGAATACTCTTCTACAAGCTCCAAAACTTCAAAAACAGCGTTGGAACTTATTATCTCCATTCCTGTGTAGTGCCACATAGGTTTCAGGATCCCTGACTCTTAACTCACGCAGATATAGTGGAAGATCTCTATATGCTTGGTCATAATCTCCAACAACTTTCTTCATCGCTTTCTTTCGAGCTATGTATGCTTTTCTGTAGGATATGGTCACTCTGAACTTGGCTTTTATATCTGCTATAATCATACTTGGCTTGTATTGTTCATTAACAAGAAATTGCTCTTCAACAAAAGAAGCTACAAAGGATGAAGAGCATGCTCGATGATCAGCACTTTCCCTAATGGTGCCACATTGGTGTTCCTTTATATATTTCGTAACAATGAACTCTACATCCCTCCGGGCAACTACTCTCCACTTACACGGTTGATTGAAGCAGACAGCTTTTACTTTATTTTTCCGAGTGTCAATTGAGTTATATCTCATATGTTTAACCATGGCATGCTTCACAAGTTCATTCTTGAACTCTTGTCGAGATGGAAATATCTGTCCTACAAAAAATTCATGCTGATCTGTTGCCTCTTCAAGCAATCGAGAATTTAGAATATATGGATCATCAGCTATTGGGAACTCCTCCTCTAAGTCACTGTACTGCTCTTGAGATGTTTCATATTGTTCAATCTGCATATCATCAGCAAAGAATTCTTGTACATCTGTATTGCATTGCATTTCCTCTCCATTTCGGTTATAATACCCTTCCTCCTCACTCCAAGTAGGCTCATAGTAATCAACAAGTGTTGCACACTGGTTCAGAACCTCATCTTCTTGAATACTAGCTTCTTCATTTAGATCAAATGTGAAATTACTGCTTGTATTTCTATTTGTGTTAGGCACACAACTATACTGCGAAGATAATGGAATATTTTTCTGGATACTTCTCCTACATTAGCTGCATGTCCAATGCTAGAATTTGCATCAAGAGTATTCCATATCTCAGAGAGAATTTCTTCAGTTATATGATCATCCCTGATAAATAAATTACAAACTATTTTAGTAAATTTGCAACTACAAAATCTATTGCTGTAGTTAAATTGTAATTTTGCTCAAACTAGGAAGGGTCTGATGTAAAAGCAAAGTTTTAACCACATAACACGTTATCGATATCAGGCCCCTTTTGAAGTAGATACTTCTTGTAAACTAGGACCACCACTGACTAAACCCTAAACCATAAATAAATAATTTTTAGTCAAACTTAACT
The DNA here is from genome assembly GCF_018446385.1 of Zingiber officinale. Taxonomy (NCBI): domain Eukaryota; kingdom Viridiplantae; phylum Streptophyta; class Magnoliopsida; order Zingiberales; family Zingiberaceae; genus Zingiber; species Zingiber officinale. Next base: position 163,879,990 of record NC_055990.1, read on the forward strand.
ATCAACGTCAGAAACTAACATGACTTAAATTGATTAAGTCTTCTATTACATCATGATTCAGGTGTTGTTGAATATTATTCCTCACACAACCAAAATAAACCATAACAACACTTTTTGCCGCCACCCTTCCCACCAATACTGTCATTTTTATTTACCATCACTACCCTAATTTACAGTAAAAAAAATTAATACATACATGTCTAAATCTTTAAATGTGTACTTTTACTAATTTCCCTCTTACAAGAAGTTTGTCCTTCTCGGCTGACGTTCTTAACTTAATTTGTCCTTGGTCTCCTCTAGCAACTCTTACGTCATTATGCCATAAACCTAACTGGTCTATTGCAATCCCGCTAACCAGCACGAGCAGTAATGGCAAGCGCAGGGTTCATATTTCTTTCAAGTTTATAACACCATGCAGAGGGATTGAGGGAGAGAGACGGTGAAAAGACGTGCATCCGAACCACAAATTATTTTTCAATTCTAATTTCAGCTTGGATGCTTGGAAAATTGTGTTTGAAAAAGGCGGTTGTCAGGTTAGTCAGAGGGATAATCTGGGAATTGATTTTGGTAAACTGCACCTTTTGGTAAATACAAAATCATGATGCGCCTTTTGATAAATATATTAAACCTAGTACACATTTTGGTAAATTACCGTATATTTTTTTTAAAAAAATCAAAAGATATTTTCCGTTCATTTGCTCATCTTTCCACATCCGATAAAAAGCGTATGAAGACTTCTAAAACTTCAAAAAATATATTTATACTGAAACATTACTATAACTAAGAGGTGGGATGGATTTTTTACAACAAGGTTCAAAATTCATGGGGCACATTATTCCTGAGTTAAATTTTTTTTATCTATATATATATATACACGAAAATATTATCGGTTGCATGTGATTTGGCTGACATGGCATGCCACATCAAAGAGAAAACGGTCTACAACGTTGATCGCTATTCTCTGTCGCACCTCCCGTCAGTCGTCGCTAATCTTCATTGGACATCGACGGATCACCCTCGGCCAGATCGCGACCGTATCACAGCCGGATGCCGGTCGAATCGAGGCCAGAATCTGGCCAGATGGTGGCCAAAATCCGACCGTTTCATGGCCAGAATCAACTGCGACGCTAGTGGAAGCAGCGCCGCTGATTCTGGCCGAGATCCTGTCGGAATCCGATCGTGACTGGATTCCCACCGATTCGCGATCAGAATCCGACCGTTTCGTAGTCAGAATCGGTCGCGACTCTAGTGGACGCAACACTGCTGATTCTGGCTGTGATCCGGTCAGATTCTGGCCGCGATCTAGCCTAAATCCAGTGGCGATCAGATTCCGAATGGATCACGACTGGATTGCGGCCAGAATTGCGCTGAAACCCCTAGGGTTCAGATTCCCCGTAGGGTGTAGTTTTGGTTTGGGTTGGCGGCCGTAGGCCACCGGTGGTGGGTGGGCGCCGACGTGGCGTCCAACGGAAGGCCGACGAGCAAGCAGCAATCTATGGTTTGGAGCTTGTGGCGAGTCAGCCAAGAAGACGAGAAGTAGCATTTTTTTTTATAAAAAACGTGGCATTTCCACGAGGGATGCACCGCACCAAACCGCATGTAAAGAACCATAGGCTAAATGTGCTATATATATACTACACAAAAATATTATCTTACGGCACGCATATGTGGGAAACGTTGTGATGGATCAATCCATTGATCGATCAAACGTGGCTGAATCAATCAAAGGATTGATTTAGTCCCGCCTGTCTGTTTTTAGCATGTGGTGGATCGATCCAACCGGGGTTGGATCGATCCGATGCCCTCGTCTTCTTGTGCGCGTCTCGTGATCGTGGAAGATTCCGGCTGCAATCCAGTCCCAACCGTGGCCGGAACCCTCTAGGTTCACCTTCTCCTCCGGTTATAGTAAAATTTGAGACAGGTGGTCGGAGGCCGCCGATGGTGGAAGGGCACGATGAACACAAGAAGATAAGGTAAGTGGACTGACACCGCACCAAATCGCACGGATCCGTGCTGCAGCTAATATTCCATAATACCAAGACTTTTAAAACTTAAAAAAAATATTTAAGTTGAAACATTACCATAAATAAGTAATATTTATGGTCAAATATTAATTATTTCAATAATATTAGTGTATCAAATTATAGCAAAAAATAATTATCTTCATATCAGACGTTTGTTTCTAAAAAAAAGGAGTTTTCCCAAGACTTTTAGGTCGGTTCGATAGATTTTATAATATTTGAATTATTGGGCTGATGAGGGGTATTTTGAGCAAATCGTGTAAGGAAGAAGCGTAATTTAAGAAATGTTAAAAGTAAGGAGTATTTATTTGTAAAAATAGTTTCAAAGTTAGGGCACGATAAAAAAGCTTACCATAATTCATTCTCCATCCATGATCCATTCCATTCCATTATTTCTTCCTTCACAATCTCTCAAGCATTCATAACCTTCCCTTCCTTGCTTCAACACCACAATCTCCTCCTCCTCCTCCTCCTCTCTCTCTCTCTCTCTCTCTCTCTCTCTCTCTCTCTCTCCTTCCCCTTCTTTCCTCGGAGAAATCTAAAAAAGCGACCTTTATAAAACCAAGAAAGCCAACAGCATGATCTCCCTTCCTTTCCTTTTCCTCTCCCTCCTCCTCCCCCTCCTGTCCCTTACCTTCCACTTCGCCGCCGGCGACAACGCCTACGATGTGCTCCGCTCACACGGCCTCCCCATCGGCCTCCTGCCCAAGGGCGTCAGCGACTTCTCCATCGACGCCGATGGCCTCTTCCAGGCCCGCCTCGACGCCCCCTGCACCGCCACCTTCGAGAGCGAAGTTCGCTACAATGCCAGCGTCGTCGGCACCATCTCCCACGGCCAGATCGCCTCCCTCTCCGGCATCTCCGCCCAGGATCTCTTCCTCTGGTTCCCTGTCCTCGCCATCCGCCTCGACGACAACACCTCCGGGATCATCCACTTCGATGTCGGCGTCGTCGACAAGCGATTCCCCCTCTCCCTCTTCGAGGACCCTCCCGATTGCACCCCCCTCTCGAATTCTGCCGAGGTCGTCTGCTCGCCCTAATTCACAACAACTCCGATTCCCCCAATTGCAACTCAAAATTCGTTTTTTATTGCGCAGAATCAATCTGACAACTCCCAATACGAAATCGATCGAGACGCTGCTAAAAAAGCTGCAATTTGAGAGAATCCGCTGTCTCTTCCATTCCAGAATGAAGAATGTTTCAATTTTGGCCGTGTAGCTACCGCAATCAGCTGCAGAAGTAATGGCAAGACGGATCGAAGCAGTGACAAAAAAAAAAAAAAATGCATCTTTAGGATCATATGATTATGTAATGCAGCAAGCGAGCTCCCTCCTCTGTTCTCCCTCGTTATTTGACTTATTGTGAGTATTTTTTTTCCAGTCCATGTTCTGTACATTGTGGGATCTTTAAGCATGCATATCGATTACTGTTATCAGAATCAATAATCGTATTTGGTTAGTACAATTGATTCATCGCCGTTTTCAAAGAAAGAAACTATCTTGGCGGTGAGTTTTTCGATGGATCGAATTGAGCAGAACAAATAGTAGAAATCGCAACTGATTTCAAGCATGGCGGTGTGTTCTTCTCGTTCATAGTATGCATAGCTGTTGCTTTACTGCTGCTCTGACAGGTGTGTCAGAGTGATAGCCTCCAAGTTGGACTACAAACTTAGTGCAGACACTGGCAAAAATAACTGGTAGTAGATGAATTATGATTATGAAGTATATTAAATATTCTGTTTTGATTTCAATAAATATTTCTATAGAAAACTTCAAATGCCTAAACAAGTTATACAAAGCTAATAAGAGAGATAAATATTCAGAATCCCTTGCATCTGTAGTAGTGTTTTATTTTTGACCTGTTTGAATTTGTGATTCACTTATTAAAAGTTTGGCGAGAAGAATTAGTTTCACCAAGTCGTGAAGAACCACAGGTTTATGTGCATCCATCGTATTAAAATTTTCAACCACTTCAGAAATCCAGTTCAATACAGCAACCACCCAGACAAATTAAATATTCATCTTCTTCATTGACTTGGGCATTTCGGATGAGCAAATCTACAAGAAAAGAGATCAGTCGTTAAGAACACATGCACATTGAAAGAGAACCACCAGCAGGCAAGTTGTTGCCAGCCATGGCATTTGCTGGAAGCTACCAAATGAAACTTTGAAGACTTGGTGTTTTTCAATATCGCGAGCCTTTAGAAATTAAGACATAAATTGTTGCATGCACAGACAAAGCCTCTACAGAGATAACATGGTGGCAGAATAGATAACCTTTCAGATTGTTTCAAACGAGGAACACAGTAGGAGGAGAGAAATATCATCTGTTGGTCCGAGTGAAGCAGATCAATCAAGCAGGCAGGTGAATCAGTGTCATAGAGGAGGTAAAAAAACAAGAGCTTTTCGAGGTATAATGTTGTGCTTGTGACATCTCATCAAATTGTTGTTTGCTAGTTCCAGCTTGCAGAAACTGCACGTGGAGTTCTGGCTTTGGCTATCATGCTGCTGAAGAACTTGACAGAAATTAGAGTTTGTAGCATTCCTCCAATAACTGGACTACATTCCATTACTCCACCACCTCCTAAAAATTTATTTTTCTTCTTGCATAATACTTTTTATCAAATATACAGATGCATGTCATACGTATCTTCTGTCATCTACAAGCATGTTCCTTTGAGTATCAGTAACAGAGCTGAATAGGGCAGAAAGGATGGCAATATCCAGACTAAGTATTGCAGAAGCCCCTGAGGTTATTACACAACCAATCTGAACCAGGGGAGCAGCTTCCGATCATCAGCATCAGCTTTTCAACAATTCTCTCAACTGATCTCTATCGACATATTTAACACCAGCAACTTCATCAGGCTGAAAAGAACTTGAAGTTGTGCTGAAACAGAGTGATCAAACTGTTTAATTTTAAATATCAAAATACTCTTCTTCTCCCTTCTTCCATATCTTGATTCATCGAAGAATATAATTCGAACTTACCTCTGCGTGCTTAATTTCTTTGCATGCAACGGAAGTTAGCAGTGGCACACCTACCAGAGCTTCATGCAAGAGATGGGAGTCTCCATCCCAATGGAAGACATTGGCACACCTACCTGCAATCTTTGTCATTTCATCAGTCTGATAATAATCCTTGCAATTTAGCTTAAAAATTTTATATTGACGCAATGACGTTTCACATCCTGGACGAACAACAAGAACAATCAGCAGAAGAGGGCGACTTCCTTGTGATCTACTCCTACGGCAAGTTCAGCAAATATGTAATTGCCTATTTGCCCTCAATTGTTTTTCTTCAGAATGTAAAGATTTCTATTTCTGAGATCGACTAGTATGGCTCTCGACATGAAACTGAAAAACGCTGGAGCCTAGAAGGAATTCTGTGAACGCAGGACAGCAAAAGAGATGTTGTTAATGGCGATGTCAAAGAGAGTTTGCCCTTTTAGTGTTGATGCAAGAAAGATCACAGAATGCAAACAATACTAAAACATGAATTTTGAAGTGTTATTCCATCATATTTCTTCTAATTTAGTTCCTCACATGAATGGAAACAAAGTCATATTTTTAAGGAACACTCGGAAACGTTTCTTCTTTACATAAATGACAAATTCTAAAAAGGATGATAAATAATTTTTATGCAACTATTTTAATGGCAAAAAATATATTTCAAAATCAGAAATTGGTGGTAGTTTGATATAGAAGAAATTATTGATATTAAATAATTGCTCAGGGGAATGAAATTGGAATATATACTAATTGTTGTTAAAATACAAGTCAACACTCTAAATAAACCCTAAACTTAAAAAAAAAACAAAAAACAAAAAATGTTGCACACCGCATAGTCGCACATAGGCACACACTTCGTGGTGTGCAGCATGACATTTGTGTCTATACATATACTGGAAGTGATTCGGATGCCCCGCTGCACTCAAGCACCCAGCGTGGGTGCACACAAGGAGCACCCAACAGAACACCTTTATATATAAATATTGGTATAGGAGCCTTAAGATCTTTCAAACCATGAATGACTTCTATAGACTTTCAGATAATAGACTTTTTAGATCTAGCTTCACAATTTTCAACTAGAAAAATCATTACTTCCAATCAACACACCATAATTGTTATAATATATCGTGAAAATATGCGCATTGTTTACACGATAAGGATGCACACCTAAATACTATCACAAATTTTTAGGTGCACATTGGGTGTGTAGGGTAAGGTGTTTAGGATATGTGAGCGACCATAGGCGACATCCAATGTGGGCACATAACGTAGTCAAAACCTAAATTTTTTTAATCTCTCTCTTATTTGCATACAATAACTCTCTTCTCTATCATTTGATTGTATACAACAATCACTGTGGTGCTAGTTTTTAAAAAACAACATTACCTGGGTGTTGGCTTTTAAAAACTAGCACCAAGATGTTGTTGGTATTTAAAAACCAACACCTAGGACTACCTTAATACTGGAAAACTAGTACAAAGGTGGTACTGTCACCACTAAACCAACACCAAAGTGGTGCTGGTAGCACCTTAGTGCTTGTTTTTGTTGAAGTAATCGATGTGATCCTAGGTTTTGATGTTTGGATAAAGATTTAAGTTAGGTTTGTTGTTGTATTTGATATGTGCTTGTGAGTGCGCAGGATGCAGGTACAACAAAGGCAACGTAAGTCCAAGTGTGGCTTGGCAAGGTTGAAACCTCGGAGCGAGGAACTATTGGCAAAGGATGAAATCCCGGAGGTAAGGAGCCTCTTGGCAATGGAAGACCCGATAACAAGGACAAGACTGACAGATACTCTTGAAGGCAAAGCATGAAGGATGGGGAAGCATCTGAGGGACGCAAGGCTGATGGAGGAGACTAGAAGGCAAGGTCAAGGTTGTGCTGGCGAGTATGAGTGCATAAGAAAATGTACTTTGATAAACCCCAGGTTTAGGGTTTATCAGTCGACTGGTGTAAATACCAGTCAATTGGTGGTTGGACTGGGAGGGAATAGAATGATTATGTTCTCTCAACCAAAGTGAACCAGTGGACTGGTCCTGACACCAGTTGACTAGAATCGAGCAGTTAGATTGTAATGGTTGAATTCCACAAAGGGTCAGACAACTGGTGATGTGACCAGTTGACTGGTAACGACAGGAACAACTTTGTTGTTCTCCTCGAGCTTTATTTATTAGAGCTTGGGATGGCTGACCTTGGTGATGAAATAGGCTTAGTTAAAGTCTATTAGAAGTCTCCCAAATGCTCTAGAAATCCAAGGTGTGTTCAAGTGTTCTTGAGCAAGATTGTGGTGAGATTTCTCCACCCACAAGGAGATTGTGCTAGTTGGAGGTTTTTTGAAAATTTATCCACCGAAAGATTATAGGGATCGTCCACCTTACGGAAATATCATTGAGTAGGAGAAAGTTATCTTCGAATCACGTTACATGAATGTGTGAGGTTTGGTGTTCTTTCTTGTCTATTAGGGTTTAGCTTTCGTACTGATATTTGTTTATATTTACGCTACGCTAACAAATACATAGGAGTGACAATTTGGGTGGATGGTCTATTCACTCCTCTCTAGTCGATGTCAAAGGTCCCAACAATTGATATCATAGCAAGGAGTGCTTTTGAAGGACCAATCGTCGGAAGGATCAAGTGCTAGAGGAAAAAGATGCAGTTGGAAGGACCACTATGATGGAATATCCGAATCCCACCTCCATACGATTGAGATGATTTTGAGTATTGGAGGAAGTTGTTGGAGACATAGTTTCAAATGGATTGGAACCATTGGACCACGTTTAAAGTTCCTTTCGAAGTTCCAACGAACAAGAAGAGAAAGCATCTTCGACCTCGGTATTGGGCCAAGGAGCAAAGGAAGCAATCAAAAATGGATAAAGAGGTAACTGGAATTGTGTTAAATTTATTACCTCCTAATATTGTGTCACGTGTAGATGAGTACAAGTGTGCTTATGAGCTATGGAGTAGAGTAATTGCTCTTCATGAAAACCCTACACAAGAATGAAAAGTAGAGGAGCCCAAGGAAAAGGGCTCATTGATCCAAGAAAAGGAGAAGGACTAATCGGATGTGGAGACGAGATTAACATCCGAAGAAGAGGAAGAAGTGGAACTGTCCACATCTTCAAGTGAGGAAGAAGAGTCCAAGACAAGTGAGGAAGAAGTCGTGAAAGTTTAACCCTCAACCTCAACTACTGAGAAGAGAAGGAAATTACACATCAAGTGCTTTGAATGTGGTGAGGTGGGATACTACAAGAGTAGGCACCCATTGCTCAAGAATATAAAGGAGGTAAATCCTAAACCCGTTAAAGTTGCTTTAAGAACTAATGTGGGTTGTAGGGATGGAGTCAAGGAGAAGAAGTGCATAGTGTGCTTCAGGTGTAGTGAGCATGATCACTACCACACGAAGTGCCTAAGGAGAGGAGAGATTAAGAAGTTGGCGTACCTAAAGAAATGGGAGAAGAAGATAGACTCATGTCAAGGAGAAGCTTCAAGGGTAAGGAAGGTATACCCTAGTTTAAATTTGAATTCAAATTTAAATTTTTTCATGCATGGTAGGAATAGTTTTTATTTACCCATGTAAAATCATGGTTTTAGATATATTGATAGGAATATGGTTAATGTAGATGATAACCCTAAGAAATCATTTTCAAATGATAGACCTAGCAAGAAAAACTCACCTTGCCTAAGGAGAGAAAGGTGGTTGAAAACCTAGGCATTAAGCCTAAGAAAGAGAGATATATGACTAGGAATGATAGGTCTAGGAATGTCCAAGGTGGATATATTAATTCTAGGGTTAGAACCCTATAATTGAAAAATTAAACCTTGAAGGCAAGCCTTGAGGAAATGGAGAAAGTCTTAGATAGGTTCATTATTGGACCTAGAGGACTTGATATGTGTCTGGATGGTCAAAGACCTAAAAATAATAAATTGGATCCTCCAAGGCCAAAAAGGAGGCCAAGTGCTAGGGTGACACATGATATTGGTAAGAAAGAAGTGACCAAGGGTAAGGAAGAGTCATCCAAGACTAATGGAAAGAAATATGCAAGGGTTGCATATGATTATGACAAGGATGAGGTGCCCAAGGTAAAGTAGAAAAAAAAGAAATTTTCTAAGGTATACCATGTGGGTATAACTATAGTAGATGAGCCACCTAGGAAAGTAATTAAGGTTAAGAGCTTTAGGAGAGCTCAAAGAGCCTTTTAGAGACCCATGCTCAATAAATCTCAAGTGAACCGTGTTAGGATCCTTCGTACGGAGGCTAGAGAGGGGGGGTGTGAATAGCCGACCCCAAATCGTCGTTTCTTTCTACAAAACGTGTTAGCGCAGCGGAAAATACAAAGAAACGAAATAGAAGAGAACCAAACCTTAACACAAGGATGTAACGAGGTTCGGAGATTAGGGCTCCTACTCCTCGGCGTGTCCGTAAGGTGGACGAGTCCAGTCAATCCGTCGGTGGATGAGCCCCCGGAGAACCGGCTAATACAATATACTCCTTGTGGGTGGAGAAACCTCGCCACAAACGTTTGCAACAGCAAACAAAGAGTACAAGAACAGTAAGAAAAGCAATACAATATGAATACAATAACACTCTACCAATTGCTTGCTTTCTTGTCGACTGGAGGTGAAGCAGCAACTTCACAACCCAAACGCAGCAGCTGGTCGACGACTGGAAGCTCACGCGAAGCTTCGGAGGCGAGCTCAATCAAAGCTCAGTTGAAGCAAAAGCTTCAGCAGCAGAAGAACAGAAGTTCTAGAAGAAAAGAAGAAGTTACAGTGCAGCAGCAGCCCTCGACCCTTTATACATGCGAAGAAGACAGCGAAGAAACTAGCCGTTGCAACGCAACGGCTAGGACGTGGACCGTCAGAGCCTCCTGATCGGTCGTGGGGACCGATCGGTCGTCGGTCCCCGGACCGATCGAAGGCTTCACTGAGAGTTGCCAACGTCTGTCGTTCCCTGATCGGTCCGGACCGATCCACTTCCTCGATCGGTCCCGGGACCGATCAGCATGTATGTCCCGTCCTTTTCTCCCGAACTTCTTGCTTGGTTCGATCGGTCGGCAAGACCGATACAAACGTGTCGGGATCGGTCCGCAGACCGATCCGAGCTTAGTTTTGCCCAAACCAAGTCTCAAGTCTCCCAAACCAACATCCGGTCAACCTTGACTGTTGGTACATCATGCTTAGCATCCGGTCACTCCCTTGACCTGCTAAGACTCTTCACCAAGTGTCCGGTCAATCCTTTGACCCACTTGGACTTTTCTCTTCGTGTCAAGTATCCGGTCACCCTCGACCTACTGGACTTCTCAACACCGGCTGTCCGATCATCCTTGATCCATCTGGATTTTCCCTTGCCCGGCTTCACTCACCAGGACTTTCACCTAGCTTCACTCACTAGGGTTTTCACACTGCCTAACATCCCAGTTAGGACTTTCTCACTGCCTGGCTTCACTCACCAGGGTTTTCACACTGCCTAACATCCCAGTTAGGACTTTCTCACTGCCTGGCTTCACTCACCAGGACTTTCCAACTGCCTAACATCCCAGTTAGGACTTTCTCACTGCCTGGCTTCACTCACCAAGACTTTCCACACTGCCTAACATCCCAGTTAGGACTTTCTCACTGCCTGGCTTCACTCACAAGGACTTTCCACACTGCCTAACATCCCAGTTAGGACTTTCCCCGTGCCAAGTCTCCATACTTGGACTTTCCGCGTGCCAAGCTACCTGCTTGGACTTTTCGCGAATCAGGTCAACCTTGACCTAAGGTTGCACCAACAATCTCCCAAACACCTATTCTTGTCAAACATCAAGAATACAACTCTCTTCTCGTCAAACATCGACATGCAACTCAACTAGGTCAACCTTGACCTAAGGTTGCACCGACAATCTTCCCAAGTCAAACATCAAAATACAACTCGAGTCAAGTCACCTCGAGTCGGGTCAACCAGGTCAACCTTGACCTAAGGTTGCACAAGCAATCTCCCCCTTTTTGATGTTTGACAAAACCCATAATCAAGTTAGGTTAACCCGATAACCTAACTTAGGTTTTCCAACCATCTTCCAATGTCCAATGTTCTTTCCTTGAACATTCTCCCCTTAGGTTAACCCGATAACCTAACTTGGGTTCTCCAATAATTCTCCCCCTTTTTGACACACATCAAAAAGAAAAAGGAGAGTATCAAGGTCAAGAGTTTCTTCCTAATGAAAGTCTCATACCTTTCATTGAAACTCTTAATTTCCCCCTTGATACTAAACTCAACAATCAACTTAGTGATAATCCCATATCACTAATCCTCAAAAGTCTTAAGGAGTAAAAACTCCCCCTAAAAATCAACTCCCCCTTGACAATTAGGTAAAACTCCCCCTAAAGGTCAACTCCCCCTTGACCATTGCACCAACAATGTCTTTGTGAGTTCCAAACCTTTAGAAATCCACAGAACCCAACTTCTAGCTGAACTTTCAGACAACAGACTGAAATCAGGCAAGTTGGCACGCCCTGATCGGTCCCCAGACTGATCAGAGTCCATCTGGACCGGTCCAGTGACCGATCCACACCTCACTGATCGCACTGGATCTCACTGGATCGGTCTGCAGACCGATCCATGCTTCCCTGGATCGGTCCGCAGACCAATCAAGGCTCTAAACACAGATTTCTGATTTTCCTCTTCCGAAATTCAGAAACCCTTTAAAAATTCCAGAAAATTTCAAAAATTATAAAATTTTGAGGATACATTCCTCATAACATATACTATCATGGAAAAATAATTTTCTATGAAAATAACTTCTATTTTTCAATCTTGATACAAAGTTCAAAAACTTTGAAATAGTTCAAGTTTAACTCAACTTTGTATCACAATGTTCAATGATGAATGCAATCACTAAGATGGCTTCATCAAGGTTTTCCAAATCAATTTCAAAATGATTTTAATCCTTTTAATTTAGGACCATAATCTTAGGGCTAAATGTACATGACTTGTACACAAGCTTTCCCTATGATCCTCCATTTCTTGAATTAGGCTCATCTAGGTACAAGAACTATGCACCTTGATCCTAATTCATGATCCTAATATCTCACACACATCTAAAGTGTATCAAACACATCCATGGCAATTTTGATGTGAGATATGGGTTTAGGTATCTTAGACTAAGGTCTCATGCATTTTCAAAACACAAATTTGATCTCAATATCAAGATGTGTTTTTCATCCTTAAATCAATTCAATTGATTATTAATGCAAGAGATGATGACATGGCATAAAATGGTATCATAAATGAAAACATGTGCCAATGTCATGATGTCATGCCATAAAGTTTGAAACTTAAATAAGCATGACATAAAAACTAGCCTAAGCATTATCATGACATTTCAAATGATAATGAAACTAAACATGATGTCATGACATGTGGGGGCAAACAATCATGGCAAGATTTAGCATAAATAAATATACCTATATTACCTATCTAAGTATCCTTAACCACTTGGCTAACTTCAAATTTAATCCTAGATTGCCCCAAAATGCCAAAATCCTAATTTTGACACTTCTTGAACTCTAGATTAATTCATGCCACTTAAAGATCAAATTTATCCTCAAAACTTGGCATGTTTCATTTTTCCTCGAGAGTTCTCTAGATTTTCCCAAATTGTGCCAATTGATATTAAAAATGAAATTTCCAATCTTTAGGCACATTTAACTCTTCAAAGGAGTAAATGATAATTCCATTTCATTTTCAAAAGTTCTCAAAACCTTGAAAATGCTCCTTGAGTGTCAATTTCCTCAAAGTTGGGTTAACTACCCTTCTAATCGGAGTTGACACTCTCTAACCCATTTATGAGGTAGAGAAGATGCTCCTAGGAACTCAATACCTATTAGAGCTCATTGGGTTCACTAAATATTCACTAGGGATAACTTCCCTAGCAACCCTCCTAATGACCCTCTTAGGCTTTAAAGCCTTGGTCATTTGGGACTCATCAAGATCAACTCTAGGGGTGACTCCCCTTGTGACCTTGGTGGTGGTCTTCCTAGCCCTAGGTTTTGTTCCATAATCGAATGGAACATTATGGTAAGTGGGCTTGACCACTTGGGACTTAGGTTTGTGACTCAAACCTTTCTTGTCCTTGGACTTAGGTTTTCGACCCTTAAACCCTAAATTTGACCTCTCCAAATTTTTAAGGGTCTTCTCTAAGATGTCAAGTCTTGACCTCAAGACTTGATTCTCCTTCTCTAATACCTCAAGTTTTAATTGGTCATTTTTCCTTGAGATATTCCTTGGCATATGTCTAGTTCTTTTGGGGTTCCTACCTAAGTTCTCCTTAACCTTAGATGAGTTAATCCTAGGGTTGGCATTCCTAGTGTTATCTTTATCTAGGCTAACATGCTTGGCACCTAAACACATGTATTGATTTCTATGATTATCATGCTTATCATTCTTGACAATTGCAATAAGACTACTAGCATGTATCTTATTAAAAGTGCAAGAATGAACCTTAGCGGATACCTTAGGGTTTGCCTTTGCTCCCCCTTTACACGTGCTTGGTCTTTTGTCCTTGTGAGATTACCTCCCCCTTGGACATTGACTCCTATAGTGTCCTCGTTGCTTGCATTGGAAGCACACCACGTGCTCCTTGCCCTTGCGTTTTGGGACTCCGACTTCCTTGATCTTTGGCGCCGGTGGAGTCTTCTTAGTCTTCTTTGGACATTTACTCTTGTAATGTCCAAATTCCCTACACTCAAAACACATTATATGCAATTTACTTGAAATCACAGTGTTTGAGTTACCTAGGGTTGTGGATGTAGATGAGCTTTCTTCTTCATCCCTTCCGGAGGTAGATGCCTCTTCTTGCTCCGATCTTGAACAAGAGCTCTCCTCCTCTTCTTCCTTGGATGTTGAGTAGCCCTCAACTCCCAATTCGCTCCCTCCATGATGTGAGCTACTTGGCTCACTAGGCTCCTCTTCATGGCTTGAAGTGGAGCTCTCCTCATGGTACTTAGCCAAGTTATCCCACAACTCCTTGGCATTGTTGTATTTACCTATCTTACACAAAACATTAGTAGGTAATGAAAATTCAATTGTTTTAGTTACCTCATTGTTGATCGTGGATTGGTGGACTTGTTCCTTCGTCCACTTGTTCTTCTCTAAAGGTTCTCCTTCTTTATCCATTGGAGGAGTAAACCCTTCTTGTACACAAAACCAGTTCCACATATTAGTCCTAAGAAAATACATCATCCTTACTTTCCAATATGCGAAGTTGTCGTTGTAGAAGGGTGGAATGGTGATGTCTTCTCCGAATTGATCCATCTCTAGCTTGTGCTCCCACGGGTGTGAATCCGTTGAAGAGCGGCCTCGCTCTGATACCACTTGTTAGGATCCTTCGTACGGAGGCTAGAGAGGGGGGGTGTGAATAGCCGACCCCAAATCGTCGTTTCTTTCTACAAAACGTGTTAGCGCAGCGGAAAATACAAAGAAACGAAAGAGAAGAGAACCAAACCTTAACATAAGGATGTAACGAGGTTCGGAGATTAGGGCTCCTACTCCTCGGCGTGTCCGTAAGGTGGACGAGTCCAGTCAATCCGTCGGTGAATGAGCCCCCGGAGAACCGGCTAATACAATATACTCCTTGTGGGTGGAGAAACCTCGCCACAAACGTTTGCAACAGCAAACAAAGAGTACAAGAACAGTAAGAAAAGCAATACAATATGAATACAATAACACTCTACCAATTGCTTGCTTTCTTGTCGACTGGAGGTGAAGCAGCAACTTCACAACCCAAACGCAGCAGCTGGTCGACGACTGGAAGCTCACGCGAAGCTTCGGAGGCGAGCTCAATCAAAGCTCAGTTGAAGCAAAAGCTTCAGCAGCAGAAGAACAGAAGTTCTAGAAGAAAAGAAGAAGTTACAGCAGCAGCCCGACCCTTTATACCGCGAAGAAGACAATGAAGAAACTAGCTGCTACGCAGGGACGTGGACCGATTAGGTGAAGCTTGATCGGTTCCTTGCTTGATCGGTCGTGGGGACCGATCAGGGCCGATCGGTCCCGCACCGATCGAAGGCTTCACGCAGAGTTGCCCAACTCTCGTGGAATCTGATCGGTCCCGGACCGATCCACCCTGATCGGTCCCGGGACCGATCAGTTTACGCCGATCGGTCCCGCACCGATCAAGAAGCCCACATTTTGTTATCCGATTGGTCACCGCACCGATCGATACACAACGATCGCCGATCGGTCTGCAGACCGATCCAGAGCTTGGTTTTTGCCCAAACCAAGTCCCAAGTCTCCCAAACCAACATCCGGTCAACCTTGACCTGTTGGTACATCATGCTTAGCATCCGGTCACTCCCTTGACCTGCTAAGACTCCTCACCAAGTGTCCGGCCAATCCCTTTGACCCACTTGGACTTTTCTCTTCGTGTCAAGTATCCGGTCACTCCCTTGACCTACTTGACCTTCTCAACACCAGATGTCCGATCATCCTTGATCCATCTAGATTTTCCCTTGCCCGGCTTCACTCACCAGGACTTTCACCTAGCTTCACTCACTAGGGTTTTCACACTGCCTAACATCCCAGTTAGGACTTTCTCACTGCCTGGCTTCACTCACCAGGGTTTTCACACTGCCTAACATCCCAGTTAGGACTTTCTCACTGTCTGGCTTCACTCACCAGGACTTTCCAACTGCCTAACATCCCAGTTAGGACTTTCTCACTGCCTGGCTTCACTCACCAGGACTTTCCACACTGCCTAACATCCCAGTTAGGACTTTTCCCGTGCCAAGTCTCCATACTTGGACTTTCCGCGTGCCAAGCTACCTGCTTGGACTTTTCGCGAATCAGGTCAACCTTGACCTAAGGTTGCACCTACAATCTCCCAAACACCTATTCTTGTCAAACATCAAGAATACAACTCTCTTCTCGTCAAACATCGACATGCAACTCAACTAGGTCAACCTTGACCTAAGGTTGCACCGACAATCTTCCCAAGTCAAACATCAAAATACAACTCGAGTCAAGTCACCTCGAGTCGGGTCAACGAGGTCAACCTTGACCTAAGGTTGCACCAACAAACCGTGCTTGGGATTATAGACGGATCATCAAATGTGCCAAAGAATTTAGAGATGAAATTGAATCTCAAATCCAAGGAATTGACACAATTGAGTTAAATTTTATGCATGAAAATATGAATTGGGTTCATATTGTATGAAAATTAGTTTTTGATGTATAGATGTCATATAAAATTAATGTTAGGGATGCATTATAATTTGGTATGAGCAGATACATCAAGAGGAAGCTAAAATTAGGACTTTAGGTTAAGGTTCAATTGAACCATTTTACTAGTTTTGGATTTTATGTCAATCTTGGGATCTGAGATATGTACATTTTTAAATATATTTTTTTTCCAAATAGACACTAGTAAAATATACCTCTCCATAAAATTTAGGGATTTTGAAAATCAACACAAGGTGGGGCTGACTTTTACAAATCAGTACCAAGATGCATGGTGCTTGCTCTGATTTTTACAAAGATAGTATTAGTTTGTCAAAATCAATACCCTAAACTTTAAACTTTAAACTTTAAATCATAAACCCTAAAATCAACACCTAACACCACCTTGGTGCTAGTTTGTAAAAACCAACATTATATTTGTAAAAAATCGGCACCACCTTTTGTGCTGGTTTCTATAAACCATCACCATATTGGTACTGGTTTTCTAGCATCAAGGTGATATTGAGTGCTGATTTTTAAAAACAAGCAAAACCTTGGTACTATTTTTTTAAAAAAATTAAGCACTATAGTGATTATTGCATGCAATCAAATGAGAGAGAATTTTATTTTAATTTAAGAGAAAAGAGAAAAAAAATTGTTACATGCAAATGAGAGAGTGAATTAAAAAATTAGATTTTAACCGCGTCAGATGACTCACGTCAGATATCGCTCACAATTATTCGCATAAAGGAGTGCATGATAACATTCTTTTGTGTATGTGTGTATGAAAAATGATATGTTGGGCACCCAGTGTGAGTGCCCAACTTAGACAACTCAGTGTTTCGAGCGCCCTGCGTATTATCTCATGCACTCAATCGCCCAAGCTGGGTGGCCAGTATATCACACCTATATATATATATATATTTTTTTTGTGTAGTTTCCTTTTTTTTTTAAGCTCGTTATTATGTCATTTAGAGTTTTATTTTTAGGGGTCAAGTTACAATATTAAGGAAAAAAATTTAAATAGAAAAATTTTTAGGTTCGCACAGGGTGTATGTTGCGTAAAGTCCGCGACATATCAAACCTCTATTATATAAGAGAGGATTTTTACCTTGGACGACACACGTAGACGACGCTCTTGGGGTGGGGGGGCGCTAAGCTCGTCACCCACGCTTGGCCGTCTCACACACACAGAAGTTTTTCATCGACCACAATGATAAATTAAAAAGTGCTCGTCATTGTCCATCTAAATCAGTCAGCGAATTTGTCATTCTACTAAAGACAGATTAACATTTGGAGTTATGATTCAAACCTTAGATATATGATTTACAGATTGGAGTAAGAGTGTCAAAAATGAATCTAACCTGTCAACTCGAATCGTCCTAAAAAATATCAAAATAAGATTGAGAATTTTCGAATTCGAGTTGAGGTCTTTTTAGTTGCGTTAGGATCGAATTGGATTTGGTTTGACCCAGTTCATCCAAATTTAGAATTTATAAGTTTTTTTTGTTAAATTAAATTTTATTTTAAAAATTAAAATATTTTATTTACGCAATAACATAGGTTAGTATGATACTAAATTAAATTTTATTTTAAAAATTAAAATATTTTATTTACATAATAATATTATAGGTTAGTGTGATACTGATAAAGTATTAAGATTAAAGATTAAAGTGAAAATTTGAAAAATAATAAAAACACAATCAAATTGGTCGGATTAATCAAATTGGCCGTATAATCTGATTTCGGATATAAGTTTTTCAAATTGTGTTCGATTCGAATTCGGATTGAATTTTTTTTTATAATATTCTTATTTCGATTTAATCTGATTCCATTTGATCTGAATTAACACTCTGTCTCTCTCTTAAGTTGCAGCAGGTAGACGCTGACCCTGGGGCTATAGTGTAATAAAAGGGAGTCAGACTTCTACAGATTGATCCCAAACTAGAATGCATTTATAAGAATTTTTATTCTAAATGAGAAGTATAATTACGATATATAAATGCATTCTAAGAATTTTTATTCTAAATGAGAAGTATAATTACGATATATCGAAATTTCTGAGTGTCCGTCATTAGTGATTTTGTGATCGGTTTAGTTTTATAAAAGTTTTTTTATAAAAGTTTTCTAAGTTTTTACTAAGAATTTGATAATAATATCAAATTATCTGAAGCACTACTTAATTATCTGAAGGATACTGAAAAAGACACCTTCGATTGTTTCTCATCTGTGCCCTTGATTTTTCCTCGACCATTGAATGGCTACCGCAAGGGTTCTTCTCCGCCGAGGCTCCGCCGCGGTGCGTAGCCTTCTCCCCACCCATGGTACGGCGACCGCCGCCATGGCCCCCGCGGCTGCGCGTCTCCTCCAGGCGCAGACCCACTCCTCCCAGTCTGACGCTGCTGCCGCATCCAAGCCCAAGCGCACCAAGACCTTCTCCACCTACCGTTGGAATCCCGATCATCCCGAGAAGCCGCAGCTCCAGAACTATGAGATCGATCTCGGCGAGTGCGGACCCATGGTCCTCGACGCCCTGATTAAGATCAAGAACGAGATCGATCCTTCCCTCACCTTCCGCCGCTCCTGCCGCGAGGGCATCTGCGGGTCGTGCGCGATGAACATCGACGGCGACAACGGGTTAGCCTGCCTCACCAAGATCCCATCCTCCTCGGCCTCCGCCACCATCACCCCGCTGCCGCACATGTACGTGATCAAGGATCTGGTGGTGGACATGACCAACTTCTACAGCCAGTACAAGAGCGTGGAGCCATGGCTCAAGAGGAAGGATCCGTCGCCGAACCCTGGGAAGGAGATTCCGCAGAGCAAGAAGGACCGCTCGAAGCTTGATGGTATGTACGAGTGTATCCTTTGCGCCTGTTGTAGCACATCCTGCCCTAGCTACTGGTGGAACCCTGAGACCTATCTAGGTCCGGCTGCTCTCTTGCATGCCAACAGGTAATGATTTTTTTGAATGAAAGTGACAGCTTATTGATTATTCAAGTTATCAAAAATCTTCATTTTTTTAAGGAGAATAGTTTCCTTCTTCATATTATGCTTATTGCCTGAATTTTATCTATGCTTTCATGATGGTGTAGACAAATTTTTGTTGTTGGAATGGTGTGATTTTCATCTTTACAAGATTGAGTCTTTATTTGAGTGCTTAAAGTTTCATTGTTATCTTGAGGAAGTCCTTTACATTAAAGCTAGAATGTGGTACCTAGAAATTCGTAACCTTTTGTAGCATCTACTGAGACTTTGGAATGTGAAGCAGAATGGAATGAACACAATGCAGGATCTGGAATTGTATGGTAATTTTGTTTGTATAATAGAATAATGTTTACTTTCTACAAAAAACAATGAATTTTAATACTTTTTGTATATTCGGGAGACTCTTGTTGTATGAATAATATTTGAAATATATGGATTTTTGATGGCCATGCTGCTGTTTTAGAGTTTGTTTAATTCAGGAAACACATTATCAATGGATTACTAAATCTTTAGTTAAATAGTTTTTGATTATTTTTTCTTATTTGTTAATGACTGAGCTTTCAGTCTTATTCGTCCGTGAAACTAGACAATGAAACTTATTGGGTGGATGATCTTGTTTCCTGATGGCGATCCTTTTCTTTTGTCCGCAAGTAATGAATCTTTTAGTGTTTCTTTATATGGTAAATTGCTAATTATAGCTTGATTTTTTCATGTTCTTTAACAAATATAACCTGAACTTCTAATTGTATGACTTGTTTTCATAAATTTTTATATCAATTGTAACCATATGGTAGTCCACTTATTCAATTCTCTGTAATTTTAATAACCTGGAGTATTTAGATGAATGATATAATCACGTTGACAATATACATCAAGGGATATGAGTGCATATCTTTCTACTATATGTCTATTGTTTGTCATGGAGGTATTAAACATATAACCATTTCATTATGTTGAAATTATAGACAATCTAGAAAGTGGACTAATTGATGGTTTGATTGTGGTTATATTGGGTACTAAAATTGCAGATAATCAGACTGTAGTTGAATTTCTTCTAACACAATCTTACTTTTTTGAATTTGTCTATTTTGAAATGTTTAAAATTCACAAACGTTTGATGATAGAACTTGTTTTTTTTAAAAAAAAAAAATTGTGACCACTATGAAGAATGTTAATGTTGGTCAATACTGTTGGCTATCCTTGAGTGCATCCGATAATGCCTTGAACTTTTCTTATTTCTTGAAGATGAATACGGCAAATCGTCTTTTGGTGCCTCTATTCTGAATGCAGCTTTGTGCTAATTCATGAACTAGATATAGAAGGGCCTGTGAAGTTATAACATTGAATAACTAGTTAATGTTGATATTTGTTCATTCTTCTTTGATGATTATTTTGTTTTGTTTGAATACATCAGTAATGCTCATGTATGGAGTTGAAGCAACATATTGTACTTTTGCAGGTGGATACAGGACAGTCGAGATCAGTACACAAAGGAGCGTCTGGATGCAGTTAACGACGAGTTTAAGCTGTATCGATGCCACACTATCATGAACTGTGCTCATGCTTGTCCCAAGGGATTGAATCCTGCAAAACAAATTGAATCCATTAAGAAGCTTCAGCTTCAGTAAATGTTTCTGAAGACGTCTTCTACTTAAATCGTGATTGAAAATAAAGGAGGAACGCTCATATTTAATATTCGGGTGGTTTGCTGATTGTTTTGATTTTGTTACTTATGCCATACCATGAAGGTACTTTATTTGAGGCGCAGGCAGGCTGTATTTCATTCAATACTTAATATTTAAACGTTATTAATATTAATGAGCAGTAATATTGAGGACAAATTTTGTTTAATTTTTGTTGTATTCAATGATTGAAGAATAATGCTTGTGCGATGCACAATGTGAGGAATTCAAAACTCCATGCTCAGGAAGTGATGGACTCATTCAAATATTTAAGACGATGCAAGAAAATTTTCTTGATCATGATGAACCCAGTCCAATTTTCTTCTTTTCTTTTTCTACCACCCTTTTTAATTTTTTTTTTTTCATTTTTCACATGTCAGGACATTCTACCTAAAAAACTAAATTGTCGATTTGTGGTGCATTTGTTGACTTATATATACAAGTACAATTAACTATGCCTCCCATACGAATGCAAGAGCAAACACGTAGTGTTGCATATTGGTTCGTGTTTCTGCTTGTCTGGTTGCTCCACCGGCTCCTGTCGGCAGCAGCCGGAGCTCGGCCGATGTTCTTCCACCGAAAGGAGGCAGCGGTGGTTGCGAGGCCAGAGCTGCTGCTGCAGGGGCCGGTGGTTCGGTCCGAACGGTAGGAATGCAGTCAAAACCCGGATTTCCGGGGGTTGAGAACGTGCGAGATCAAGGCTGACAACCCCCTCACTGCTGCCGTGCACGTGCCGCCGTAGTAGTAGGCGGAGGAGCGAGGAGGAAGAGGAGAGATTTTGAAAGAGGAAGCTCGAAATTAACTGAGGGATTTCCCGCTGTGCCACTATGTTTGATTTTTATTCATTTTTTTTTTAAAAAAATATTTATAGTAGTGATGGACGTTAAATCTGTGTTATAATAGCTACAGCTTATATATTATAAGCTGGTTGTGATTTATTTAATCACTTGATAGCAATTTCGAGTTCATAGCTACAATAATATAAGTTTAATGTTATTAGGGCGGTAAATAAACCAAGCGTTCGTAAATAAATTTGATGTTCGGTTTGGTAAAAGTTTGTTTATGTTCGTTCAATATACATAAGATTAATTAAACAAATAAGCTTGAACAGCTCGTTAAACTAAATAAACAAGCTTGAACACATATGTGCTTAGCTCGTTAACGTTCGTGAACAATGTTCGTAAATAACGTTCATGAACAATGTTCACGAACCATATTCATTAATAAAACTCATGTTAATATGCTAAATACACAATAAAATTAAATTAAATAAATAAATAAATTTAAATTATCAAGCTCAATAACTAATCAAACAACTAAAAGTTTCGAACAATCAAACAAGCTTGAATTGAGAGCTTGATAACATCTAAACGAACCAAGCTCGAACAAAGCTCAAGCTAAGCTCAAGTTAAGCTTGAATTGAAAGCTTGATAACATCTAAACGAACCAAGTTCAAGCCAAGCTTCAAACAAGCTCAAGCTCATAAAAAATAAACCAAGCCAAACTTGAACACTCATTTCAAAAGCTTGGTTCATTTTAAGCTCGGCTCGGCTCGGCTTGGTTATCTTATCAAACAAGCTTGAACACCCCAAAGATCAGCTCAGCTCGGCTTGTTTACAACCCTAAACGTTATAGCAACGGACTTGTAACTATTATAATGTACTTGAACAAATCATGACCGCATTGTAACAGATACGTTTTTATAGTTGCTGCAAATCTACAATACATATTTAACATTGTAAATGTTACAGACTCATAACTGTTATATCATGTGATTAAATAAAATCATGTTCACGTTGTAACAGCTACAGATTTATAATTACCACACCACCGACTTAATGTTACGATAGCTACAACCCAGCTCCGGTCCTTCTACAGAGGAGGCCCGGGGAGGGAAAAAAAAGTCCAAAATAAATTTGGACCTCAACTACTCAAGGGCCCAATTACATGCCTAAAAAGATAAAAGTAAAAGACAATATTAAAAGATTCTGAAATATGAATTTGGGCTCAACTATTTAAGGCCCCAATTACATGTCTATAATATATAATACTAAAAAAAAAAAATTTAGACTCTCTCAATTTGTAGGCTCAATAATGTTGTAACAATTAAGATTATTCCGTATACGTACTACAATATAGATTTGGCATCTGTTATTATTACAGTAAAAAAATCTATTACGGTGAAAGTCGTGCATAATCGCTCAGCAAAATATATATATATATATATATATATATATATATATATATATATATATATATATATATATATATATAATCATTAAACTGAATTTTAAACATCTAGAAAAGTTATTTTCTTTTATTTAATAAAACTTTATATCTTCTAATCTAATTTCATTCTTTATATATATTTTGAATTTGACATGGATATATAGAAAAGGTGACTCAAACAATCTAACTCGATTCGATCGTCTAACTTGGACGAGTTAGGTTTCACATTTTGTCCATCGTTAATGTCACCATTAGAGGGAGCTCTAACCATGCCATGCATCTCCAGCTGGCCATGTTGCTCTCCTTCTCTAAAGAACATGAATATATATATATCAATCTTCCTCCACTACTCCATCGCCAGAGAGCTTTCAAGCTCTTCCGATACCAGAATAAAAAGCCACCAAAAAAAACCAAAAAAACTGAGGAAAAGAGCTATTAAAGTAGGCAAGAATGAAGAATCCCATGCATGGAATTCGATTCCCCTCCTTTGCTCCACCCTTTCCTCTCTGCCACGAATCATTCCGTGGATTCCCTCCCCTTTCCCCCTCCCCTGATCGTCAGCTAACTCGACTTGACTCTCTCTCAGCTCTCCTTCAGAGAATTGCCTGCTGCATGAATGCACGCCTGCCTTCCGTGCTCCTCAATCCATGTCGGGATCGGAGCGCACCTCCCGTAGCCATCTGCGATCCATTCGTATGTCATCCTTTCCAATCGACGAGAAAGCTTTAGCTTATTAGTCCTCTGCTTGCAAGCCAAGCATGCACTCCTATTCTTTTCTTCTGCCCAAAGTTTGGTGCAACTTTAGCTGCTTTTGTGTTATTTCTGTTTCAGTTCATGCCTTTTGATCTGCTTTTCATAACGGTGAGAATGGGAAGTGGCTTGGGTTTGTTTCAAGATATCTTATTTAGATCACCAGAGAGAGAGAGAGAGACAGAGAAATTTATGTTAATTCGTCGAAGTGATTAGCTAGCTTCCAGAAAATTAACAAGCATTTATATATAATGCTGCATTAATTATCGTTGCAGGAATACCTGGTGATGGAAGGTGCTTGTTCAGATCAATAGCCCATGGTGCCTGCCTCAGAGAAGGGAAGCCATCTCCAAGCGAAAACCTCCAGAAGGAACTTGCAGATGAGCTGAGATCAAAAGTAATAAAACTTCCAAATTTTTTTTTTTTCCTTTTTTCTTCATGAAATTAAACCTGCTCATTTTATCAGGTGGCTGATGAATTCATCAAGAGGAGGACAGACACAGAATGGTTAGTAGAAATTAAATCTCCTCAAAATCTTAAATTTTGTAGCTCGTCAATCTTGTTTTTTCTTTGAGAGTGCAGGTTTCTTGAGGGAGACTTTGACACATATGTGAGGCAGATCAGGAAGCCTCACATTTGGGGAGGTGAACCAGAGCTGCTCATGTGTTCTCATGTTCTTCAGTCAGTAACAATCCAATTAACCATCATATCATATGAATTGCTTGCTGAATATACGCTGAATATACAACTTCTGTAGATGATCATAAAGCCGAGTTTTTGCAGGATGCCGATCACGGTTTACATGTCGAGCAACAACCCTGATGGCCTAAAAATCATAGCTGAGTATGGTCAGGAATATAGCAAAGAGAATCCGATTCGAGTGCTGTATCATGGGTATGGGCACTATGATGCACTGCAGATGCCTCTTGCAAAAACAAAATCAAAATGGTTGAGTCATTGAACTGATGTAAAAGGATCAATTCAAGCAATGAAAATTTATTATATTTCAGGCACTGTGATTGTTAACGTTGAGGGGTATTGCAGAGCATAAAAGGGAGAAAATTACATTTTTAATCCCTGACTTTTTTTTTTCAATTTTGATCCTGGATTTTACCTTTTTTTAAGGTGATAGTGGTTTTGATTTTATTTTTTTATATTTATTTTAATGTCTAAATGGATTTAAAAATTTTACCTTGCAGTTAATTTGTCCACTAAAAATAAAAATATCCAAACACTAAATAAAAAATAAAAAAGGAGGATTTTAGGGACAAATTTTCTAAAAATTTTCATGGTAAATTTTTTTGCGACAAAATTTAGGACAAAAAAAAATCGTCTCAAATCATTTTTAATCCCTGATTTTTTTTTCCAATTTTGATCCTGTTGTTTTATCGATTTTATTTTTTTTAGGTGACGTGATTTAAATTTTATGTTCTTTATTTATTTTAATGTCTAGATAGAGTTAAAAAATTTATCATGTAATTATTTGTTCACTAAAAATAAAAATATCCAAATTCATTTTTCAAGTCAGATCGTCACCATCTAAGTAATTATTAGTCATCAATTCAAATTTAAAAAAAAAATGATTGAAATTGAAAAACAACCTAAGTTAAGTACTAAAAATAAGCATGTGAATTTATAAATAACGGGATCAAAATTGAATAAAAGTACAATTTACGAGTCTAAAAGTATAATTTTCTTCATAAAATGTATTAACCAATTAAGTATATTTTAACAATGGATAGTAATGCCTAGGGCAATAGTATAGGAGGTTAGATCCTCTAGTTCAGATCTTTTGGATCAGGGAAAGTCCTACAAGTTCATTGGTGGGATGAACTGGATCTTATCTATTTAACAGGTAGGGTATAGTTCATCCCACCAATGAATGAGCATGAGCCCAAGATTAATTCAGAGATTCAGGACCAAAGGATCCATGCTCATGGTATAGTAGTGGCAATATATCTTCTAAATTTTTCAAATATCTAACGAATAAATCTCAACGGATGAATTTCCCTTAATATGGGGTAGTTAAATCCTAATCATCACTTTGACTGTCCGATTCGCCAACTCGTAGTCGAAAAATTAAAATTGACCACATATTTAGAAAACCCTCTACTCAAGTTATCAATTGGTACCACAAGAAAATACCGTGATTTGGAATGTTAAGTATTAAATTTTTAAAAAATATATAATAATAATAATAATAATAATAATAATAATAATAAACAACAGATGAATTAAATCGTAGAACGAAGTAAGAGTGATAAATTAAAATTAGATCAGGTTCGAACTAAATCCAATGAGAAATCTTGAAGATTAGGATTATGTTGGTCAAATTATGATTGAACTAAGTTTAAGATTTAAATGAGTTCAGTCAATTTAAAATGAATTAAATACTTTTGAGAATATCTTCTCGTTTCTTTGTTTTTCTCTCTACACATGCAATAGCCCTCATCATGTCGTACGCCACTGTCATGCCTTGACTCATCCCCCTATTTTATTTTTTTTTCTTCCTCTTCTTTCATATTTCCATCTTCTCTTTCTCTTCTCCAACTACAATAAATTTGTAGTTTTTTTCTCTCATCTTCGCAAGTACAAGAGCTCTTTTTTCTCTTCCTCTCTCTTCTCTATCAAGCAAAAAAAGGTAGTATCAGCTGTTATTTTCTTCCAGCAGCAAGATCAGTTCTAGTATTTTCTTTCTCTTCTTGTATTTTCTAGAATTTTATTGACACAAAAAAAAATAATTTTGTTTTACCTTATTTTGTCATGCTCTCTTTGTATTGTTGCCGAGCCGAGCTCATCGGAGCTAATCGAGATTACTAATGTATGAACGAGATAAAGTTGGGGATCGAACAGTCCCACCGACCACAAGGATATATTAGGAAGTGCACGCGGTGAATAATCCAACATCCTTTGATAGCACATCCTATTTAGAGAAAAAATTCGTACAAATATATTATAATTGGAGATCGAATCGTGGAAATTGGATGATAATCTGAATATCGTACCGTGACATTATAGCCTCGGGATCGAAGGATGCTTTGATTTCTTTATTCTTTTACCGTAGAATTGTAAAGTATAAATTTTATTTTATTAAATTTTTAATTAGGTGATTATATAGATTAGAATTATGATGAATGTTAAATATCACCGGGAAGTAAAATTAATTTTTCCGACTTTGATTGTCTGATTGATGAATTTTATTTTAATTAGAACCAGACTCAAGTCGAAGTTTCTGAATTTAAATTTATTTTTTATTTCTTAAATTCAAATTTTAAATTTTAAATTATGAAAATCGAGTATTAATTTTTTAAAATTTTAAAATATGCATGACAGAAACTTAGGAGCTAAACTGGGTAAATAGTTGAAATGATTGTGGCTAATTGAAATGTCAATAATAATATTTTCAAAGTAATAATTTAAAAAAAAAAAAAAAAAAAACTGTCCCACCCATCCTTTCACGCATTTCTTCCTCGTGTTCGTGTGGTGTGTCTGTCTTGCTCGAGGAACTCCGCCGCCTTTGAGAGGTGAAGCAGCGGCAACCCTAATCCCTACCTTTTCCAAATACCAATCGTGGTACGGTCTCATTCTTTGCCTTCTTGCTTCTTGCTTCTAATCGTGCAGTCGGCCAATATCTGATTCTAGTTGCGCATTATTCTAAACCTTTGTTGGTTTTCGTGTCGATCTTTCTGCTCCGGTTCGAAACTTTCTTCAAGTTCGTCCTTTTCCTCTTCTTTGCGTTGAAATCGGTTAGGGATTGACCTGTTTGTGTTGCAGATATTATAGAGAGTGTTCCCTTTGTCTGGAATCATGGCAGCGTCTATCCAATTTGCCCTTCAATCTCCTATTACCGGAAATAAGAGGAATTCGGAGACCTCTATTGGCGTATCATCGAGATTTTGTTATATTAAGCTCGGAACTGAACCTTCTATGAGATGGGTCTGTGGAAAGAGGAAGTGTAGTTATGATAGAAGAATTTTGACGGTCAGCTGTCAGAAAGGAGTAACGTCTTCCTCCAAGGAGGGTGAGGCATGGAAGCAGAGTTTGGACGGTGAAGCAACGCCACTGAGTGTTGTGATGAAATTTGGCGGGTCATCAGTCGCTTCGGCGGAGAGGATGAAAGAGGTAGCTGACCTCATTATAAGCTTTTCTGAGGAAAGGCCGGTGATCGTTCTCTCTGCCATGGGAAAGACGACTAATAAACTTTTGCTGGTTCGTGTTCTTTGAAGCTTCCTTTCCATCTATGCGCCCAAACTTTTCTATAATTGGAAAAAGAACAGGACACTTTTTTTTTTCCTGATATCTAGAATGTTCAATGCTTAATTAACTTAGGCTGGTGAGCAAGCAGTTTGCTGTGGCGTCTCTAATGTATCAGAAATTTGTGAGTTAGGATTGATAAAAGAGCTTCACCTCAAGTATGTAATTTTGTTATGTCCTGGTTTATCCCGCTTATATTGTATTTAGAGTATAATATATCTGTTTTTTCTTTTATTGATATTCTCAGGGCAGTTCTTGAACTCGGGCTTGACAAGTCTATCATATCTGGTGAACTTGTTTTCTTCCACCATGTTATTTGATTTTTTTGTTCAGTATCGGTTTATATATTTATGTATTAATGCACAAAATATTAGGTTGGTGACGATTGGTATTTTCTGTTGCACAAAATGTCTATACTACCTTTAAATTTGTATTCTATAAGCCATAACATCATCTAAGGATGCATTTATTTGGGAAACAAGAGCTAGGTTTATGGGATGGGAGATTTGGTTTTCACTTGGAAAGTGGGTATTACTCTTTGGTTGATATAATTAGTAAGATTGGGTGTATATAAGATTTCTGTTATTATAAAGCGATCTCTAGATTGAACTAATTTTGACTTTTAGTTTTTGAATTTGACGAATAGTAGCTAGGTTGCGTGATTCTTCATATGAAAACATGTAGAGATGGTTTCAAAAGGTTGCCTGCTATGAAAGTTCCATCTTAGTTATGATTATACAAAATTGAAGCTGGTGAATGTGGGTTAGTTGCTAGATAAACTATATAAGGCTATGTATGTTGTTGAGGGAAAAATTAGTTTTCCTCCTCAAGGAAGCCTAGGTAGCCCTCTTTACCATAATATATTATTGATGAATAGGGAATTAACATGAACACTGCATAAAACTGACATATGTCTAATGACTAAAGAACAACGAACCTCAGACTAATAAGCAGAAAATTTCAAAACTAAATGTGCAGAGTTGTTAATTAACTGTGACTATGATATGGGTTCAACACATCATTACTATTTAGATTGGTTTTCTCTGGAACTTCATCTTATCTTATCTTGGTGGAATGCCAATAGTAGAGTATCTAGGCGAATGGCTAGTGGCCACTTGCTTAAACAATTCTAAGTATATAGAGTGGTGATTGATTCCATTGTCAGACAATCTGTAAATTGCTTAAACCATTCAGAAGCTAGTGCATATTTAGTCATCCTGCATTTTTTTCCTCCAAAGAAACTCGAGATGCAGCCCATGGATAGTTATTGTGAATCATAATCAGAATGTTCATTTTTGTCAAAGAATGATTTTATCCTGCATTTTTTTAAACGTGAACATTTTGCAGTTTTGTTGGATGAGTTAGAACAACTTCTGAAAGGTATTGCAATGATGAAAGAGCTAACACTTCGCACAAGAGACTATCTGGTTTCATTTGGAGAATGCATGTCTACACGAATCTTTGCGGCATATCTAAACAAAATTGGTGTAAAAGCACGACAGGTACTCCATTCCTCCTTATATGTCTCATTGCATGAAAATTAAACTGTCTCAAATTGGATGATTATGAATATACTCTAATGTTTGCCAACTAAAAATATATAGCTGACACAATCTGCTTGTATGCTAGTTCTTATGCTTGGCTTGTTCTTATACTTCTTTTACTTGACTTGCACACGAGGATGCTCTTGTTGTTGTTCTCATTTTTTTGTTTTAACTATTCTCGCCTTTTCACTCTTATGACAGTTATTTTGTATAGGATATTCTCTTATATTTGATGCATTTTGTATCAAATTTGAATGCAATTATCAAGATTTTGAGACTAGGTAGAACTATTAGGTTTGTTGGCCTCGAACAAATCCACATGCAGTAAAATATCAGAATGGAATTTATTCATTTATTAACAGTGTTAAATATCAATGGAATCCCGAATGAGATTCGTCGTTCATATTTTGACTAAATGTAACCCATTGGAGGGACTTGTATGAACTGATGTTAGGCTAAGTTTGGATGATCAGGTAGCATATACTTGTGTCGGTGAAATTTGGTGTTCTTTTTTCAATTGATTCCTAAAGTGGTATATTGGAATTAACTAATTGTTTTGCCTTAAATGTTTTTGCAGTACGATGCGTTTGATATTGGTTTCATAACCACAGATGACTTTACAAATGCAGACATTTTGGAAGCAACTTATCCAGCCGTTGCCAAGAAGTTACATGGTGATTGGATTAAGGATTCAGCAATTCCTATTGTTACTGGCTTTCTTGGGAAGGTAAACTCTTAGGCTACCTTTGTACAATTGCAGCAGTATTATACAAATTAAATTGTATCTGAAAGGTCTTTGCTTTTGCTTCCTTGATTCAGGGTTGGAAAACTTGTGCTGTTACAACTTTAGGCCGAGGAGGAAGTGACTTGACTGCTACAACTATTGGCAAAGCTTTGGGATTACGTGAAATTCAGGTTAAATCTTGTTTTCTTTGAAGGGTCTTATTGTAGATTAACCTATTCTTTCCTGCACTGTCAAGTCTCGATCAACATTAAATAATTATAATTGCCACGAATTACGGGAATTCATTTTCTAGCTATTAAGTATCATTCATTATCTACAGGTCTGGAAGGATGTTGATGGTGTCTTGACTTGTGATCCTAATATATATCCCAAAGCAAGGCCTGTTCCGCATTTGACATTTGAAGAGGCAGCTGAGCTTGCCTATTTTGGTGCTCAGGTATGCCTGCTTCTGTAATTCATAAATGATTTTTTTCCGACTGAATTGTTTGTTCTTCTTTCTCATTACTTATGTTTATCTAATATAAAAAAAGTTCAAGTTCTGCTGCCGCATAGGACCTTTCATCTTTGTTAATGAATATATCCTATTCTTATATCAAATTTTCTTTCTTCTTTAAAAACAAATCAAGTAGAATCTTGTGGCTTTCATTTATGGGACACATATCCTCATGGTGATTTAAATGTTCTACTCATTTTACATTCTTCAGTTTATGATGTTCTGGTTTCTTTTCTGACCTGTTCATATTGCAAATTTCTTTTTTTTTAATATACAGGTTTTGCATCCCCAATCTATGAGACCTGCTAGAGAAGGTGATATACCAGTGAGAGTAAAAAATTCCTACAATCCTCAAGCTCCTGGTACTGTTATTACAAAGGAGAGAGATATGAGTAAGGTGAGAACAATCTCTTTATCTAATTTAGTTTATAAAGTTGTGGCTAACTCTACTTATGCTTTTAGTGAAACCATCTTCTTGGGTCTAGTGCAGGCTGTCCTAACCAGCATTGTTTTGAAGTCAAATATTACCATGTTGGATATAGTGAGCACTCGAATGCTTGGTCAGTATGGTTTCTTAGCCAAGGTATATGTTTGTAGTTTTGCATAAATATTCTTTGTATGCTTTATGTTTTTCCTATGGTTCACTAAAGCAACTTTGTGCTCTGGAGTGCAGGTTTTCTCCATATTTGAAGATTTAGGGATCTCTGTCGATTGTGTAGCAACCAGCGAAGTTAGCATTTCTGTGACACTGGATCCCTCAAAACTCTGGAGTAGGGAATTAATTCAGCAGGCAAGTACAGAAGTATGAACAACTACAATTCTTCTTTTTCACTGTTGGATCAAATGAACTACTTTAGCTTAGTATTCTGAGAAGGGGCATGTAGGCTGTAAGGCAGCAAGGCTCCAGATTGAAACTTGAGGCTATGCTAGTTCACCTAGGCACATAAAATGTAATATGGAGCACACTCCGATAGGCATCTTTTGCCCTTCTCTTGTTGCATGCAGCATGCAGCTTGTAGCATGCTTAATTCAGTGCCCATTTCTTTGAGCTTTGAAGTGAAAACAAATGATGCATGCAATTGTTCTTCTCAGATCTCCCACTTAATGTTCCAAAAATGTTTTTGTTTGTTCGTAGAATTTGTAAAGTAATTAAAGATAATAGGATTGTACTGATTGTAGTGCCATCATTATCTACTTTTCTCCCCCATTCAAACCTAGACAACTTTTTTTTTAAAAAAAAAAAAAAAATCATCTACTACCATGATTCTCCAATTCATAATGCAGGAACTCGATCATGTGGTTGAAGAACTAGAGAAAATTGCAGTGGTTCATCTCCTTCAGCATCGATCAATCATTTCTCTTATTGGAAACGTACAACGCTCATCATTGATACTAGAAAAGGTATTTCTCTTTTGACTAACAGAATCAATTATCTTTTACTCTGCCAGAAGTATGAAAAATTATAAAGCAAAAGTACTCGATACTCAGCATTCACTAAAATATGTCTGGCAACACATTAGGCATTCAATGTTCTTCGCAAGAATGGAGTGAATGTCCAGATGATATCTCAGGGAGCATCGAAGGTACATTTAGCTTCTTCATTTTGTAAATTCGACATGGAAATTCCATCTATATTTGTTTCTAGTTTGGTCCATTTCTCTCATATATACCTTCTACTACAGGTGAACATTTCCTTAATAGTTCAAGACAGTGAAGCAAAGCAGTGTGTGCCTGCTCTACATGCAGCGTTCTTTGAGAGTGATTCTCTCCCAGAGCTTGAGGAAGCTGGATTTAGCGACAATGGAGCACCAGTGCCATCCATTTCTCTACTGTAGCCACCTACTAAATGGATAGATATGTTTCATTCCTCATTGGATTCATTTTTGGATGATGTAATTGATAATGGTAGTCGTCCTAAATTAAAATTTTAATGTCTAAAACTTAAATCTTAGTGTCTAGTGGATGTCTTCATCGATAATGACAGTGTTAATTAAATCTTAATGCCTAATGGTACTTACTCTTAATTTAACATGCTACTTACTGTTTGTTACAACATGAGGCCACCAGTATTATACTATATTGGTCCAAGCATGAATGATACGGGTACGTGACTGGTTTTTTCCTACAATGAATGCTGCTATTCCGACAGTCATGGGCATCACAACTTGTCCTCTATTTAAATGATAGACTTTTGACAGCAATTCTTTATTATTAATTTCCAATTAAATTGTTCCATTATTCTTTGGTCAACAGCATAATTAAACAGCAAAAAATACACAGAAATTTGAGTTGGCCATGTGTACAGCTCCAGTAAGGTGTCAGACTTGAGAATTTTCTCATCCTCCATGCGTTAACGCAAGCCTTCATCTACCTTATTCTAAACCAGTATCATGTGAGATGCTCATGAAAACTACAACACATGCAATTATCTGTTTTCCTGGTAAACAGAACAGAATGAAGGTTTTATTCTTTATGATGAGATCAGGCTGTGGGGTGGGGATTGTTGGGGGGTCGGACTGAAACATAAACTAGAGATGAAATTTCAGTGCATGTCTCCTTTCCACACAAGAAAATTATTAGTTTTACATTTAGCAATTATTACTCTGGCTGTTAGTCATTATGTATGAATCCACTGAGAAAAAGTCTGCAGTAATACAATTGTTTTTTTTGTCTCGCAGTAAGGTTGGTCATGTGGAGTGTTGTGTAGAGGCGAGGACTTTTCTAGTGGCGTATCGGCTTAGCGTGGTGAGGTCACTCCAACATTGACATAATTTAAAGGCTTTGGTGGCGAACTTAATTGCAAACAAAACAGACAAAAAAAAATGACAGGAAAAGGTGGCTGCATCTGCTGGTTTCAGACTTAATTGCTGAGAGGAGAAGGAGGAGAAGGAGAAGGAGAAAAAAAATATTAGGAAGGAGGTTGGTAGAAATGAGAGCAGCAGGTTAAGGCCATGGAGAGGGAAGGGAGAAGAACACGAAGCTCCTTGAGGTCTGCAGAAAACTTGAGTCTTCCTCAGGTATCAACATTCAACATCATCTTCTTCTTTTTCTCTCTAGTTTTATTTTCCTGTTCACTGAGCAATCGTTAGCTCGAGAATCGGTGTTTAACTCAGCATGCAGCAAATTTGGAGATTGGTTTCCGTGTTTTTTGTTTCTTCGATTTCTGTTGTGATTGTTGTGTGGTGTATCTGGTGGTTTCTGACTGTCAACGTTTGCTTTTTCTCTGTGAAGATTTCTACAAATGGTTCTCTTTTCATGACTACTACTTGCTCTATCAAGTAATTAACAGTAATACAATATATATCACTCGTTGACTTTAGCATTCAAGTCAAACTTAGGGGTGAGTTTGACAAAATGGAACTGGAATGGTTCATTCCCTCTTAGTGTTGGAATTGATATTTGAGTTTCAATGATACAACCTGACAAATGACTTATTCTCTTTCACCTATTCTATACTTTGGAAAAGGATGAATAGTTTTGTTTCGAGTTATCTTGGTTGCTAGACATTCTGCAGTCATTCTGGAATATAATTTTTTTTTAAAAAAAAAACATAGATTATCATTTTAAAACTAAAACATGAAAAATAAATAATGGATAAAGTAGCAAATAAGAAGGATTAGTAAAGTGGCTAAGCTAGACACCGATTAAGTTAGACCAAGCAAACCTCTTATATCACGGCTAGTCAAACCATGCTATGGCCCACAAAGCAAGGTGGACCTATCAATGAATTAGTATAGTCAGGGGGATCGAGTAAACCGAACAAGTTGAGTGTGTCAATTTAATGATCAAACTGAGCATGAGAAACTACTATCTTACAGGATTAAATGAACTAAAGGGGTAGAAAATAATAGCATTTTATCAATATCTTTACATTCCATTCTATCAATGTTACTCTACTATATTTGATTGGATTCGTGTTTAGGTGCAAGTGATTGTGATCAGTGCCAATATGGAATGCAGTCACTGCAGACAGAGGGTCTCCCAGCTCCTCTCCAAAATGAACAGTAAGAATTAATTAAGTGATTAATTTAATTGCATGGAACTAATAAATTGTCATTAATCATTCTAGCAGGGTTGCTGGACTATGTGGTGGACTTGAAGAAGAAACAAGCGACAGTGAGAGGAGTTGTGGAAGAGAACAAGAAGAGGAGAGCACATGAAGGAAAAAGCTCCAACAAGAGCAAACCATCGCATTCCTTTGGACTCCGCCATTGTTTCGGTGCTTTTAGCTCTGAGCAATAATATCAAAATGAAATGTGTATTTTGTTCTTATTATTTTACTCTTGAAAAAGGAAATAATTAAAGAAATAAAAAAAAATCAGATCTGATCAACGGATAATCTTTTCCTCTCTCTCTGCCAAACCTTGACATTTGTTTTGCTGTGGTCAATTAAATTATGATTTCCTTATCAAATATTTACTACTTCGACGTGGACTTCTGATATGGAAAACGCACGTCACAGAAACAGAACTAGATACAAACTACAAGACCAGCATTAGGTTGCATAAAAACAGAATTAAATTACATGAATCTAAAAGAAGAAAAAACAAATCTAAATAGAAAAGGATAAACAACACTTACAATCTGCACAGGTTCTTGTTCTTATCCTATTCCTACAGGATAACAAAACGAGCAGCAAGTACGTTAGCACCATTGACAATTAAGTCAGCGACGATCAACATTTCCATCGCCATCGATCATATCGTCACTTGAATGCCTGCATTTTTTAACCATTAGCTATTAAAATCTGACGCATTTTAAACCATGACATGTTTCTCAACAAAACTAGTGAATCAAAGCACAACCGAATCTAGCAAGTGATTATTAGGGTGGCAAATGCACTGACTGTCAGTAGGATCAGTAAAAGGAAAGCTCCTAGATGACTGATAATGTTGACGACAAAGAACGTCAAATTGTTTTTGAATTTTCATAGTGCGGTAAGTTCAGCATGGGCGTGATATAACATTAACTTATGAAAGGAATTGGTCGGCCATATACCTCCAAGTTGTCAAATTTCGAGCCTTTCTATCAAGTTGGATGTTTTCTAAAGCATTTGCTGCACGAATTACATCTTCTTATACTTCATCAACATCATATTTCCATCCATAATCAGCCTTCCTGGACATGGGAATCGAGGAACTTGGCCTTCGATCTGAAAACGCAAATGAGTTGAAGTGAGCCACCACTTAATTATAGCATAAAACAAGAAGATTTGTTGTTTTTACCTGAAGATGAGTTGCGGGGTAAAGGTCTGGCATTGTGTAATCCGTATGGGGAAAAATAATTAGGAAACTGCCAGATGAGAAACTAACAGAAAAATAAAATCAGTAACTAAACCTGCTCAATGCAGGCAATCCTCCGGATACAGCTGATGATGAAGACCTACGCACATTCCTGACTTCAAAATTAGATGATGAATCATTATCTGGATCTAGTAACCTCCCACCAGCCAATCTATTCTGAGTCAAATTCTGTGCAACATTCGTCGAAACATACTCAAAACAACTTAAAGAATCTATCGATCATTTATTTAATCTACACTAGACGTAAGAAAATGGCAGAAAGAATGGACGCACACTAGAGTACCATTGTTTCAAAGAAACAATACTTTTAAATGCAAGCCTTCAACCCTTGGGAATTTGCGAATTTGGTTCATGATAGTGAAGCATATATATAGCTACAAATGTAAATTCCTTATATGGAGTTTGAACCGTTGTCATATATGGGTACCTCAAGTATAGTAGTAGGATTGAAAGGAAAAAAGAGTTTGCTCTGAAACCCCTAAACTTAGCAATGCTTCAAACTTTTGCATGCAATTCTATAGAAATTCAAAATCAGATAGTATTTTCGTAAAACTTGGGATTCAACAAATGCACCATTTTCCGGACATTAATGTTGTAATATTAAGATCTTTGAAATTACTTTTAGTTAATGGTCAATCCTGTTACTTATATTCTAATTTTAATGGATTCAACTTATTTAACCTATATAAAACAATTTGTGTTGAGAAAAGAAACATCGACTATGGATTTAAGATGAGGACATAAGGTGCGGTGAGAACTCCATCTCGTTCAAGTAGAGAACAGGAATCTAGATTTTAAACTTAAATGCTGACTTCTCTGGGCAAAGGTTGGGAGCTAATCATGAGTAATAGTGTTGAGCAACAAATTTGAAGAATGTAAACAAATAGTAAAGGAAAAACAGCAAGGTGAGAAAGCAGAGTACTCATTGATATTCATTTCAACATATTTTGGTTATATGGATGAATTTTTTATTGCTAAAATGTAAACAAAACAGAAACTACGAAAGGAATTGCAAATACTGTAATAAGTACATAATACGAATATTTCATAAATTTATACTCTAAGCTAACATTCTTTATATATATAAAAAGACATTCCATTTTGATTCATATGGTGAATGTAAAAAAAAAAAATAAAGAGCAGCCCGTGCACGAAGCTCCCGCTATGCGAGGTCCCGGGGAAGGATCCATTGTACGCATCTTATCCTATTTTTTATGAGAGGCTGTTTCCAGGATTCGAACCCGTGACCTTTTGGTCACATGGCAACAACTTTACCGTTAGTCATATGGTGAATGTAAATGCAACAAAAAATGCTTCAAGATAATACAGTCTAGTTATGGAGAATGCATTGCCGAGTCCGCAATTCAAAATATCATAGTTAAAGTTTTCCTGCTTTAAAAGCGAGTATACTATTATAGATTTTCCAAGCAGTAATCTGACAAAGTAATGGACATCAAATTGCATATCCAGAGAATAACTAAGTTAGAAATAAATTTTAGTTTGAGATTACTTATGCTGGTGATTACCTGATTTTTAAATAAAACACAAGTCTGCTTTAACTTTGCTAGATTTGTTGTGGAAAAGCTGAATAGTGCAGGAACAAAATTGGATTGAATTAATAGCTTATTAGCATTTTTTTAGAAAAAGAAATGCTACCTAAAACCAAATATTTGAAATTGCCCAGGTTGGTTATTCAACATTTTTTCTCCAGGTAGGAATTTTTCAACTGTATATATTAGCTAATACTCCTCTAGTAATAGCCATTCAAATAGTTTCAAATGCAGCTAAAAATAAAAGCAACAAAAGAGAGTAAAATGAAGGTAGGACTAGTGATAATATATTGCTTCTTTCGAAAAGGGGTATGCATAATACTCATTAAATCATAATACTAAATGGTTCTGCAATTATGACTTTCAGGATATATAAAAATTTATATTTTTCTAAAAAGCAAAAAAAACAAGAGAACAGAAAGTTGATCATATGAGGGAACCAAGGCACTGAACCTCATATTTTAGATATCCTTCAAGAACATCTAACAGTAATGGACCACTTTCACCGTTTTTGTTTGTTCTGGTATTAAATTCCTTCAATTCATGTTGCCAGAAGTCTTTTGGCTGCCATAAAAGATAAGCATCAAGATGAAAGCTATAGTCTTGCTGTTTTAGAATATGATTCTCATGCAAAAGTAAAATGGAAAAAGGAAATCAAGCACGATTACCAAATTACACTCAGGTAGATAAACTTTGAGGGTGTGACCTAACTGGGCCCATTCCAAGTATTCGGAAACTAAAGCCGTTAATAACCTTCCTGAAAGCAACATAAACTCAATATTGCTGAAAGGAAATGGGCAATGTACCATATCAAGATCCTTGTAATTAATTTTTACCAACCAATGCACTGATAATAATAATAATTACTACAAAACTTGGCCTTCATTATTCACCTTCCTGTATACCCCATGCCAATTTCAAACTAAAAGTGAAATTTATTTAATCGTCAAGACATTCCATTAAAGAACTCCAAAGCACAGAAAAAGAACACCCTCCAAAGAGCTACCATATAGATATTCACTTGTAGAAAATGAAACCTGAAGGAGAGGTATGAAGTTGCTTTGCCCGATCGTTGCAGCTTCCTAATAATGCAGGAGGAACATTGTCTTCTTTTTCAAGAGTTTGATCTTCTTCTTCTATGGCTTCAAATACACTAGCTCTGAGCTCGGCCTAACATGAACCAGAAGAAGCCACAGGACCAACAACCAAAGTGTATCATTATGCGGAATAATTAAAGACCAACAAAAATTACCAATTAACAGCTAAAACTCATTAAAATTTCTGGTTAAGCATCACCAAAGAAAATTTCCTTAAGTGCCCTAATTTTCATACAATAATTAATCCACAGAATTAAAAAATGGATGGCATCGTCAACAGCATAACACTTGACTGATATAACCTTGTCATAAAAAAAAACATAATCGGAGGTAGAATAACACAAGGAAATGACTCAAAGACAACACCTATCTGTAGGGCAGATTATCACCAAGGAATTATTCAGCATTCACTATGGATGACGACAGACTTGAAAGGCACACCAAAGAGCTTTAAAAAGGAGCGGCTTCCAACACCCTGGTAATGGCTGAGTAAAGCCCCTTAACACAGAACAATTTGTATTGTCTACATGCGCCTAAACTATCCAATATAAGTTTGACGCCGGTAGGATATCGATTATGCTAATGAGAAGAGAGATTGGAGAAGAACACAAAAAGAGAAAAAGATGAAAACAAATAGAAAACCACCATTCTCTAGATTTTACCAAAAAAAAGAAGCTTTATTCATAAGAGAGGATTAATTCCTCAAACAACCAAACACATATTTATATAAACTCTAGACATTAAGACTCAAATAAAGGAAAAAAAATCTTAATATATAGACTACAATTCCTATCTCGTAAAGAAAGGAAGAGAATTCCAAAAGAAAAGGAATAGGCAATCCTAAAATTTCTAAATGGACTCAAATATAAAAAAATATACAAGATAAAAATTTCCAAAAATACCTAAAATACCTTAAATATAAAAAGGTGAAAATTATCAATAATAATAATAATAATAAGTTTTTGCGGATCCTCCTGCATGAGTCACCTCGGGTTGAAAGAACTCGTCCTCGAATTTAGAGAAATTTCAAGTGGTAGCCCAAAGGAAGATCATCTGGCATCAAATCTGTATAATCTACTAGCAGCTACTACGCTTCTACTAGTCCTTTAAAAACCTCCATAAAAAACCACCACCAGACGCGGCTCCAACTTGGCTAGATCAACAAGAGCATTAAGATTCTTATATATCTTCGGATAATTGCTACTCTGGTCTGCCACATCTGACATGTATTCCTTTATGTTGATCTGGAGATTCAAAGGATCCTTCTGGTGTTCATTAAGATCCAATACATCAAAAGTGAGTACGTCCCTATAGGCAAGCACTTTATCGACACAATCTTCTTCGAACCGTTGTTAGTTTTCGTGTATACGAAGGCATAGGCATACTAACGTTCATTACACCCATCGATTTCAACCACTTCTCCATCAGTAGGAGGTTTATCCAAGAGGGTCCTTGCACCAACAGTGACGAGTGAGAATCCGACAGCTAGGAAGGAAGTGTGGACGGAAATGACTACCTTGTCAACTCGTCATTGTCGTACACTGGCTCGCTAATCTCTTCGATCTTGTCTTCTAGGTCTTTCTCAGATAGTGTACAATCAATTGCTTGAGATAATTTGATAAAAGATTCAGAATTACCTTGCTGCACTCAGAACATGAATCCGGAACGAATAAATGATCTTCATCAAGTACTTCATCCGCTCCATAATCACCATATACCATCTCACCAATCACCTCGATCTCGTCTCCAATTTGAGATTGAGATTCCTCAATTTTTTCTAGGTCAAATTCCTCCTCAACGTCATCTTTGAATCCGTCTAGATCATCTTGGGCGTCGAAGCTATCGTCTGCCATGGTGAAACCTAATCGTTCCTGAACAAAGTTTGAGCGTAACCAAAGGGAAGAAAGTGACTTTTCATCCTCTTCTTCATCTTCTCCTAATCTCTGATCTTAGCCTTTGCTTTACCAGTCATATGAGCATCGCAAATGCTTCCGCCATGCCGATGCTAAACCGCTAAGTTTGAAGGCCACCAATTTTACCTTCACCTGATCGGGAATCTTCTCATAATAAAAAATCCTCTCTAATTCGTTAATCCAATCAACGAAGCCTTATGATGGCGATGTACCAAAAAATACGGGTAAATTAACTCGAAATCTGAGGTCTCCATGTCGATCCTCTCAACCACATACCTCCCGATCTTCAAGATTTCACACCACTAAATGCTCGGTTAAATCTACGACTTGCCTCTATATATCATCAATTTTCACACGCTTGGTTAAATTTACAACTTGCCTCTTTAAATCCCCAAGCTCATCTTGGGTGCTACGACCATGGTGCAAGACTTTCTCAACAAGAACCTACCTGGCACGACTCGAGCACCACCATAACAACCTTCCATTGGACCTGACGCTCAGCTCTGACACCAATTGAAGCCGGACAAGATAACGATTATCCTACGGGCTAATGAGAAGGGAGATTGAAGGAGAAGACAAGAAGAGAAAAAAAAACAAAGAGAAAACCACCGTTCTTTAGGTTTTACAAAAAAAAAAAAAAGTTTTATTCAGAATAGAGGATTAATTCCTCAAACAACTAAACACATATTTATATAGACTCTAACCCTAAGACCCAAATAAAAAAAAAAATCCTAATATATATATTACAATTCCTATCTTGTAAAGGAAGGAAATTCTAAAAGAAAAAAAGATTATTAACAAACTCATAATCCTAAAATTTCTAAATGAACGAATCCGAAAAAATACGAAGGATAAAAGTTACCAAAAATATCTAAAATACCTTAAATACCAAAAAAGTGAAAATTATAAAAAAAAAATGATAATAATTTATGGATCCTCCAGCATCAAAGTTAAATGCACATAGATTTAAAACAGCATGTTCATTGAAAAAAAAACAAAGATGTAAAATGCAAGTCAGAAGAATCTGACTCTCAACTTCTGGGTTTCTAAGAAAAAAAGCTCTAGAGACCAATTATCTGCAGATCCATGTCCCAACACTCAAAGATCTGATAAAAACCTGTAATCAGATAACAGAAATAAAAAATCTTTGACACCGCTATGCCACCCCTAAGAAATAACCCACTAAAAGAGACAAAAGGACGGAAAAAATAGCTCGATCAATCCCCATTGAAACAGTGCTCCATAACACACAATCTTTAACTTCAAACACTAGACACACCTCATCGGGCATCAAAGAGAACCACAATTTGAGAAAATATCAGAGACCTAACACCTCCCAACTCCAGCGAGAAAAACTTCTGTGACAAGATCTGAAATGATGACGGGGAGGGAGACAACAGAGTCAAGAGCAGAGATTTACCCTAATCCTGGCGAGGACGCCTTTCTTCTCAAGGGTACGGGTGACGAGCGTCTTGAGTTCCATCATTTCCCTCGAGTAGTCGTCCATCTCGTCGCCCTCCTCTTCCTCTCTCCCAAGGGTCGAGGGACTCCCCCTTTCTCAGTCGTATTTTTTTTTTTTAAATGCAAGAATAAATGTGCATTTGGCATGGGCTCGGCCCATGAGATACTTATCTGGCCCATTAGGCTATTAATGGATCGAGATGGTTCAAGTTGTAGCAAACCATTCAATTTCTGAAGGTAACATTATTATTATTTTTAAATATATTTAATTACCTTATATATTCCATCTTGTCACATCGTTCATGTATGCTATTTGTGTGTCAATAGTATAATTCTTGTCTTCTGCCTATCAGCCCAATTAACTTTAGACATACTTGTTTTTTTTACTACTTTCCGTGTGGATTTCAGTCCATACCGCTGCTTGATAAGGCATGATTAATACTACTTCTGTTTCCCCTCGATTAGAATAATCATTCGATCATGAGGGTTTGGATCGGAGAAGGCGAGTGGAAGCACAGTGCAGCTACTGAAATTGGCACTGAATCAAATCAAGTGTATCATATTTAGGGTCAAACTAAGAGAATATATTTATCAACCACTATGCAGCATGAGAAGACTGGAGATATTTCAAAATCCACACACAGTGACCTCCAACTTTAGATTGTGGATGCATTAGAAGACAGATATTCCTGTCTTCTTCCTTTGAAATGAAAGCTCATGCTTGCTCCAGTTAATCTGACATCCGCTCTGCCTCTGCAACAGTATCACTGTGCATTCATATTGAACACGATCTAACTGTTTGCATGAGGAAAAGTGACTGCACTTTTGTACCATATTTATTGCAATTTGATTGGACCGGGTCAAAATTATTTATACCTGAAATGTAAAATCTTAAAGTTTAATTCGCCCTGGCTAAGATATTTATATATATAATAATATTCTAAAATGAGTTAAGAAGTAATTAAATTTCATACAATTAATTTGAGACTCATTTATGAGATCCAAGGCAAAATTAAAGTGAAGGGATCCAAGGCAAATTAATAACCCTAGAAACTATATATATATTTATTTATTATAAAAGAAAAAAAAACTTAGGTTGACCTTTCGCCAATAGATTGATGCTCTATGTTGATGTGATTGATCACATTAATTATTTTTTGTCTTATTCCTTGGAATTGGACCACGTTCTTTACTTGAGAGACTAGAGAGAACCAAGAAGACCGACATGTGGAATTAATTCCAAATATAAAAGAATTGAAGGATCGATGGCGCCTATTCAGCAATCTAGCAACCAGACTAAATCTCAAACTAAAAGTATCTTTATGACCAAGACACGTGTGTTATATGCACCATCCAAGTCTCCAATCGATCGACCACAAGCTCATGACAATATAAATCATCTGATGTATTTAAAATTTTCAATGTGGAACTAATTAAAGTCTCACATTCACATGTATCCAACAGTGCTTTCATTCATTCTGATGTCCTGCCGAGCCTGGCAGTTGGTGGTCTCAGTCCGTTAATCATCAAGTCTACGGCTAGAATTACAGTAGGAAGGGAGACGATGACAGATTGGGGCCGGGGCAGTGTCCGGCGAGAGCAAGGGCATGGCCCATCGGCATGCATGGCAGCAGGTGCAGGGAGGGACGATGAGAATCCATACATGTACATGTATGAGCGTGACAAGATGGATCCTTTGCTGATTTAATACTGCGCGCATGCATACAAGTAATTTATGTGTACGAGAGCTGCTGGCCACTGCAGTTTCTCTGCTCTGCCTGGACAATGAAATTAATTAGTCGAGCAGTCGTGTTAGTTTGCCATTGTCTCTGTGACTCGCCCAGCTAGGGTTTGCCATCAATGCACAAGGTAGGTGGCGAAGAGGGATTGGCAGAGAGGGTTTTGGAGGCATGCGTATACTGAGGTCGGGCTTGAGGGACAGGAGGTACCTGAACAAGTTGGCCCTCTCCTTAACATGGCTCAGCCCTCAGTATTTGTCTGAAACACGCATGCATGCATGCGTGACGTAGGGAACAGAACTCAGGTACATGCATGCATAGCTAGGAGTTGGTACTCCGATATGTATCACATGAAAGTAACTCATTTACCATCCTTCCACATGCTTTAGGAATTAGGACGGACCGTGGAAGAATTCATGGGACGAAAGTTATCACCTTTTTATCATCACACTGCAGTTAATATTGATCTATCATCGAGCTCCAACAATGAATTAGGTACTTAATTCACCAAAACA
The DNA here is from genome assembly GCF_018446385.1 of Zingiber officinale. Taxonomy (NCBI): domain Eukaryota; kingdom Viridiplantae; phylum Streptophyta; class Magnoliopsida; order Zingiberales; family Zingiberaceae; genus Zingiber; species Zingiber officinale. The sequence goes on from NC_055990.1 coordinate 163,924,473, forward strand.
TCTGAGCTATTAGCATGATCCGGAGTATATATATTAATGCTATCAACTGATATTTATGATGTTAATTATACGAGCAATTAGTTAATTAATCAATGTTTAAGGATAATTATGATTAACTATCAGATAACATTTAAACATGTTCTAGGGCTTGGAGATTTTTCCGAAGCGATGACTCTCAAGGGTGAAAAGTGTTGTGACTAGAGCAGAAAGAGTGATTGTTGTGAACAATTGACCGAACTCTTGGTTTGATGATGATAGAGACCTAAGGTAGTAGGGTAATCCTCTTTCGTCCTGCCTATTCATTCTACTGACAAATATATACATCACACATATCTCTTTGTCTGGCACATAATCATGGTGGCAAAGCAAAATGCGAATATGCTTATCCCTAGCATCCCCGCCAATTTGTCACAGGATCAACACGGAGGAGGTAAATCAAAGGTGGCTACTAGGCGGAGACATTTATCTCGATTTTGTCGAGATTCGAACCCCATACCTCATCACCTCATGGTGGCAATACCTCATGCACTGATCACTAGACCGTCCCGAGGAAACGTCTGGCACATGATCATGAATTTATTGAAGGGGGTATAGGGATGTCAAAAATGAATTCGATCCTACGATCTGATCTGAGTTGACCTAAAAAAAATCATGTTCGGATTAGAAATTCTTGAATTCGGGTCGGATTCAAGTTGGAGGATTTCGGGGGTGAAAATTTTTTTGGCTGATTCGGGTCAGTCCGATTAACTTGAATTTAGAATTTAGTAGATTTTTTATGATTAAATAAAATTTTATTTTAAAATTAAGATATTTTTATGTATATTAATATTAATATTAGTATGATAATGATGGAGTATAGATAAAAATAAAGAATTATAAGAAAAATACCTAAAAAATAATCAGATTGAGTCGGTTCTTTCGATCGTATTATTCGGCTCGGGTTCGAGTTGGTCTAGTTGGTTAGGTTCGGATTTAGGTTTAGGGGTTTTGAGTTGAATTCAGATTCAGATTTAGGGTTTTGGTTCGGGTTGAGATTAAAAAAATATTTAACTTAACTCACTCTAATTGACACCCCTAACAGGGTAGCACGATGATACATGAATCCGAGTTTCAAGAGGTCATAACTCTTAGCTTAGATTGAATCATGAGACCTTTAATATATTAAATTGAATCTCGTTTAGAAATCTACACTTGATGATCGATGTAACCCGTAACAACCCAGTTTAAAACACAAAAAAATATTGTTTAAATTTTGTCAAAGGTTTCGAATAATTTTTGTCATTATTTTATAGTTATTTTTTACTTTTACAATATCGTCAGTGTTTTGAGACTATTTAAACCTTTGTTTAGCTGATGTCTCTGTGTTTGTCGATTTCTTGTCTTTTTAAAATTTTTCTGTGAAAACTAACCTCTAGAATAATTGCTATTATATCCGGCATCACAGGATAATGCTCAAAATCAATTTTTCATATATTACAATATATGCTAATAACACATTATTATTTTCTCAAGCGGAAGCTAATTGTATATTACATCTACTTGTGGCATATCGATATTTAGTGGCTTCACAATAAATTTCTCACTCTCATACATTGAAAGGTAAACATACAAAGGAGTGAGACTAGTAAGAACCTTCTATTGCCCCATTTGGGATCTTCCAATTACATTATATCTTGGTTTTGGTTGAGTACTACTGTAAATCAATTTAATTTGATCTGGTTTATTACCTTTGCAAACAAGAGGAAATTACTATAAATCTTTAAAAAAGATTGATTGTTTCATCCATAATATGACTTGACTCTTTAATAAGATACCACATTAAAATTTTCTTGAGAAACATATTAATTATTATTTAGATAAATCATTAATTTTGTGCCTAATGTGGTGTCAATTTGATATATAAACATTGTCTGATGAGGTAGACTGAGAGTAATTATCTACTTAATCACTTAAATCCTTTATATATTAGGGATCAGGATTTCAAAATTTTAAACATAGAGAGATAAGGATCCAACTATAATTAATTAAGCCTTTGGAAAGAGGATATCAATTATATTACTAATTAACTTAAGTACTTAAGCACAGGTTTTACCCTTGACATTCCCTGAGATATGTATGAATTATGCTTTATATATATTTTTTTGGTGTCTCTTGTGAACTCATTAGAACCTTAAACATGCAAATAAATAGGTGATTTATTCCAAAAGAAGCTTAACTTTCAAAATTTACTCCTAATTGTTTCAAATTAACAGGCAACTCAATAGTGCCTTTCATGCATTAGTTCCTCACTAGATTTATCATAAAGTTAAAAGAACTAATTCTAGATAACAATATCAGTAGTACTTTCTTAAGACTGATTGCATCTCAATCACTTTGTTTGGGATGATCAATCATTTTTTCTATAACATTACCCAATATAAACTTAAAGTGATATCTCTTAATAACTAGTAAAAAAATGCTTTCAGTCTCTCTACCATTTATATTTACTACTTAAAAAATGCTATATCTAACTGTCCTTTAATACTTTAAGAAAGAAAAAAATTAAAGAAAATAACTTTCGTACTAATTTGCATTTTAAAATACCCTAATTTATAATAAGCAAATAGATCCCTAAGAATACTTAAACCTAAGAACGGATAACCTTCATTAAGTTATCTAAGACTATAAGTACATGCAGTGGAGATTAAATAATCGGAAATAATTGCTCTAAAATACCAAAATAAAATGTATTGTTGTTTTTTTGTTGGAGAAAAAAAAGAGGAAATTTGGCCTTAGGGAAGTGATAGTAGATAGATTATAGCAAAAGGTAATTGTGCTCATCTAAGATGCACCTTGCAATCTATATGGGCAAAAGGCGAAATTGCTCGCCTTCAGTGTCCTTGTCACACCTGACCTAAGGCTATCACGAGGGAGGTAAATCACAGTATCATGAGCGAGCATGTGACAGGTGGGGTGAGTTGCACAGGAACTGAAGATTTACGCCCCGACTATCTTGAATTTCGACCCCGCGACTTCACACCTTGCAATCTATAGATTATATGAAAGGAAGTAAATCATAGGATCAACTTATGATCGATCGGCAAATTAATTCTGATTTTTTTTTTCCACGAGAGCATGTGCCCCCGCCAGATAGTCGACAGAACAATAACCCTCCCATGCTCTAATTTGGGCCACCATGTGACATTATCGCCCTCTCATCTCATAGTTCCCTCCGGCCGGCGCTAACGGAATAGCCAGCTCCCCTCCTCCTCCTCGATCCCGGCGTTTTTGTAGCAACTTCCGGGAGCCGCATGGACTCGTCGGGGGCCGCGGCAGGGCCGGGAGGGGCGTCTTCGTCTTCGTCTTCGTCGCGGCCGAGCAGGTACGAGTCGCAGAAGCGGCGGGATTGGAACACGTTCCTGCAGTACCTCCGGAACCACAAGCCGCCGCTGGTGCTCTCGCGCTGCAGCGCCGCCCACGTCATCGAGTTCCTGCGCCACCTCGACCAGTACGGCAAGACCAAGGTCCACGTCCCTCGCTGCCCCTTCTACGGCGCCGCCGCTGTGGATGCCGGTAACTTAGCAATGGACCCCACCTCGACCTGCGGGTGCCCGCTCCGCCAGGCCTGGGGCTCCCTCGACGCCCTCGTCGGCCGCCTCCGCGCCGCGTACGAGGAGTCCGGCTCCGGCACGGCCGACACCAACCCCTTCGCCGCCCGCGCCGTCCGCATCTACCTCCGCGACGTTCGCGACGCCCAGGCCAAGGCCCGGGGCATCCCCTACCACAAGAAGAGACGCCGAAAGGGAGCTGCCGCAGCCGACGCCCCCGGAGGTGAGTCGGCCTCCTCCTCCGCCGCCATCAGCGGCGACAGCTCCGGTGGCTCCGCTCCTGGTGGCAGCTAGCTACTAGCTCTAATAATTAAAGATCTATCTCTCTTCTGTCTGATCTCTCTCGTAAGCCTGCATTACTTTGACGATTTATATTTTCGAGGAAAAACAAATAATTAACTAATCGAGAGATTTTATTTTTATGGCAGCCAACTCTTGCGGTTTAATTTTAGAACATTATCATTTCTTTTAATTATCGTCTTTAAAAACACATCTTTTCCTCCATCTCATTTCACATTATTAGTTTACGTATCGACTAGATTTTTTGGAGGAAAAAAAAAGTTATAATAATTGACAGGTTTGTTCTCTGATGTGTCTGGATCAATCTGACACTGATCTGATGCGAAGAAACAGCGCATGAAGTATTCAGTCTTAGGTTTTGGTCTCTGGTTGAGACTCTGGATAACGCTAGCTGCTGCCTTCTCTTTCATTACTGATCTCTTCTCTTGGCAATTTGCAATCATCACACCTTTGCTCACTGCTCGCTGCACAATGCTCTCTCTCATGATAGTTATATTATACCCTAATGTTTCTATATCTTGTCTCTCTCCCTATTTATATATGTTTTGCAAGAATCTGAAATGTGATGGATCTAATAACATGTTTGCACATTAATTATACTTCAGTAGTATATATACCAATTGAATTCTTGACCTCCTCCATCAACATGTATATATCATCATTAAACTGCTAGCTGCCTCTGCATTCCTTTTTCTTTTTCAGACTGGATTTTAATGTTACAGCTTTCCATTCATCACTACTCAGTTCCAGTACTAGATTAATTGTAATTGTTGACTCTAGTATAGTCTTGGTTCGTACGTATAGAATTATTAATGGAACAGCAACACGTTTAGCAAAGAGAGAAGTGAGGTAGTACTGAATCATACATAGATGTAATGATGCAGCTTTCCATTTTTCACTTAGCTTCTTGGCGACAAATTAATAGTGTGCCTGGAGATCCTCTCTGTCTCTTTTAATTTCTTGGAAGACAAATAAGGATCTTCAAAACTTGTTGGGTTTGGGCATGGAGTTAATTTTGGTGCTGAGAGAGTCTTGTTCAAGTTCAAACCAAGCAGATTATTACTAATCGTGATCGATTTTCAACTGGTTTAGAGATAGGCATGTTATGATGATGTTTTAATTTCATGCGCATATGGCTTGGATGCTAGAGTTTCTTGCTAGTCTTAATAAGTGCCGAATCATGTCCTTTTTGTTATTTTTTTGTTTCCAAATTTGATTTGGTTTGAATAATTATAATAGTGTTTTAATTAATATTTTTAAGGATGATTTGTTAGGAAGGACGAGTACAAAAAAAAATCTTTCAAATATTTTTCTTCCCCTTTAATGAAGCAAGGGAGTTCATCTGTTTTAGAAGAAATTTTTTCATTTATCATGCTTTATTTTATATGCCACCCATTAATTTTACACTTAAAGAAATTTTTTTAATAGATAATATTAAAAACATGTTTTTATTTTTATTTTGCTTTCTAGAAATAGCTTGAAAAATATTTTCCAATAATTAAGTAAACTAAAAAAATGATTTAATTTGTCCGAAATATAAACAAGATTAATTAAATATTTAATATTATGTACATGAAAATATTGGAGGTCGTTTGAAGGATTCATGAATGACTCCTAGGATGATGCATGTATGTCATTTATTATTAGTTCATGTATTTATGTAGATATATCTTGGGTATTCCATATAAATACTCTATGTATTTAACAATTTAGATGTGAAGAAAAGATAATAAGAAGTACTTTACTCCCATCTTGAGTGTTATAGTTTTTATGCTCTTCATCTTCTAACAAAGTGGTATCAGAGTACACCATTTGCGTTTGGAGACAAAGTTTGAAGGAAAAATATCGAATGGAACTCCATTGTTGTTCCATCTCTCACCAAGGGAAATTATGATAATTGGTGCATAAGAATAAAGGCTTTGCTTGGAGCATATGAAGTTTGGGATCCCGCGGAGAATGTCGTTGATGAAAATGAGGTATCCGTCGAGAAAAAGGACCAAAAGATGCTCACCCTCATCTATTACAATTTGGATGAAAAGATGTTCAAGAAAGTTGTTGCGACAACTACTTCCAAGCAAGCATGGGAAACTCTTCAAGCTTCATTTAAAGGTGTTGATAAAGTGAAGAAGATACGCCTCCAAACATTGAGAGGAGAGTTTGAATCTCTATGTATGAAGGATTCTGAATCCATTTCGGATTATTTCTCAAGAGTATTGGTGGTCACTAATCAATTGACAAGATATGGAGATGATATGAAAGATGATCGAATTGTTGAAAAAAATTTGAGATATTTGGATTCAAAATTTAATTATATCGTAATTGTCATCGAAGAGTCTAAAGATCGAGATAATGACAATAATGAAAAATTATCTCCAATTGATTTTAATCAATTGAAATTTATTATATTTGACATCATAATCAAGATCGACACTATAATCTAGATCACATGAATCAAATAGCAAAAAATAATAATACTTCTAAATCTGTTATATTTATTACTATGCTTATAACTTATACATCATATTTAATCTTTTAGACAACTTGTATAAATAAGTTTATTGACTTTAGTAAATATCAATTTATTCTCTATCCTATTTCTTCTACATCGAGGTTTAATATTATCGTCCATATGTGGCAACCCTGGCAACTTCGGCAACAATAATTTTTTTTTTCTTTTCATCAACAACTCTTTTTTATCGACAATAGAAACTTTGACAACATTAATCATAGCAAGGTAAAGTTATTATTTATTCGTTTTATTTTTTTCTCAGTATAAAAAATATATTTTGTCAGCTCTACTGGTACGTTATCATAAAATATATTTTCCCTTTTTGGTTTCTCATGATAATTATATCCATTGATGATTTGTTAGGAAGGACGAATTAAAAAAAAATCTTTCAAATATTTGTCTTCCCCTTTAAATGAAGCAAGAGAGTTCATCTCGAATAGAATTTTTTTTTTTTTTCATTTATCATGCTTTATTTTATATGCCACTCATTAATTTTACACTTAAGGAAATTTTTTTTATAGATAAAATTAAAATCATGTTTTTATTTTCATTTTTCTTTCTAGAAATAGCTTGAAAAATATTTTCCAATAATTAAGCAAAGTAAAAAAATAATTTAATTTGTCCCAGCCGCGCGTGTTGAAAATATAAATCAGATTAATTAAGTATTTAATATTATATGTATGAATTATATTGGGGTTTTTTTTTGAAGGATTCATGAATGACTCCTAGGATGATGTATTTAACAATTCATATGAGGGAAAGATGATAAGAAATAATTTCCTTCCATTTGAAGTGTTATAGTTTTTATGTTCTTCATCTTCTAATATGCCGCAATCGGCTAGATGATAATGAATTAGAAAAACCGGACAAAATCAAACTCATTCGTTCATTTATAAGGTTTTTTTTTTTTTTTTTTTTTTTGTGTGTCTTAAGAACTAGTTCGTTAGAATGCTTAATTAAGAGTTTGTTATGATTAGTAGTTATATTTACAGAGCGGGGAGTAAATCTTAAACGGAATCTTTCAATTTTTGTGGCTTAAGAATTTTCTAGTTTGAATTTTCATTTTAAAAAAATAAAATTTAATATAAAGAAACCTGCAATTAACCTGATTTTTTTTCATCCACATTCTAGTTTTAACTTTATATTATATATATATATATATAAATTTGTTTTGAAAAAACTCTTAACAAAGGAGAGGAATCTTTAAAATCTTGATGGCATTAAATTTATTAAAATTGAACTAATTATTATTTTCTATCAGTCGAGATTTGTTTGATTAAAATCAAACAAACAAATCGAATGGAAAAAATCAATTAACTCGATCTATAATCAAATTAATTAATTAAAAAAAAAAAAGTAAAAACATTAAAGTTTTTTAATAAAAACAATCAATTTAATAAAAAATTAATAAATATTAATTTTTTATTATTTAATAAAAATGATTTAACAGATTTAATCAAAATTTAAAATTAATAACCAAAATTAATTTGCTTTAATAAAAATGATCGATATTAAAAAAATAATCTTCGGAGTGGACCGAATTTGATTTGATTGAGTATTTCAACTGAATAAAATTTTACTCACCATTAATCTTAGCCATCAGTAAAGTAAACTAAGTGTATTTTTTTTTTATTATAGCTTAACTATACAATTAGATGAGTATTTGTCATGAACTTCTAGTAAGCTCCTAAAAAAATTATTGATTTTATTTGTTACCCCGAATAAATGAAAGTTAAGTGACTAAGTTGACTACAATTTTTATGGAGGAATAAGTAAATAATAAATTTATTTCTTTATATATATAAACTCCACTAAAAAAACACAGATATATGACAAATTTTTTAAAAAAATTATCACAATTTTTCTTTACCATGAAAAATATTTCTTCACAAAATTTTACGGAAAAAATAAAAATTTATTATAAAATTTGTAACAAATAAAAATTGCCATAAAATTTATCACAAATTAACAATGAAAATCATTTTTGGTGAAAATAAGTGACAAACAAATTTCGTCGTTTTTTCTATAATGAAAATTGATAAATTTTACAACAAAATCTTATACATTATGCATGACATGTAGCATCTATTTAGCATGAAATTTTAATAATTTTTTCTCCAAATGAGACACGCAATTAAATGATGTTAGGCTCCTGGGTTGTCCGCTCCAAGCGCTTCCCGATTTACCCTGGTAGCCAATGGGAAACTTCCGTAGGGTTGGGCCGATCACCCCAGACTCGACGTTACCCAACCTGGTTAATCTTTTTTTTTATTGAGCATGAAATTCAACATCAAATATAAACACTTACTTCGAATGGATGTCGGCAACAAATCTTTAGCTTCATGCTTACCGTCGAAAGAGTAATCACAGATGAACCGAAGAATTCTTCTGATTTCACGAGCTAAATCCTAATCTCACTAGATCCTTTTTCGATTGTTATGTTCACCTACACCTTTGTTCCCTCTTTGATTGCTCTTTGACGCATAGATATATAGGAAGATTGCATTGGTTTGTAATCGATGCTTTAATGATCTTTCATTGTAATAAATGGAGGGTGATGAACCAATCATCTCCTCCATGTCTAACGTTGCAAATTCTGCAACGTTTCAAATCGTTAAACATCTTCCACTTATCTAAATCAATCCATAAAGGTTATATAGTCACAAAAACCATGTTAATCACATAGATTATAAGATGATCAAGTGACGAAGACCAGAGAAAAAAATTAATTAGTTATAAAGACCAAACAAGAAATCCAATCCATACTTTTAGGAAAAATGGTTCGTGCGACAGTAAACACACTAAGCAATTATTACTAGGAAGATTGTTACAACTTATATAACTGCTCTATAGAATGAATTAGAGATATCAATAACTTACCTCATAATGACTATTATGTCGAGAGCATGTTCAACATTTTCAATCTTTACAATTATATTTTATATACTGAAAAAAAATATAACTGATACTAGTGAATAAATGCTAAACATGTAAATTAATCTTAATATTCCTTTTCAAGTAGAATCTATTCATTCTAATCAGTCGTTTTTTTAGTTATGCTCCATAGACTGAATCAATCATGGTCAATAGGATACATGATAATGTAGCAGACATTGATTAGAACTTCAAGTAGACAGTTAAAATAGTCACTTAAGGTAAGATTGAGATTAACTTATAATCTCAAAGGTCTCACATAGTAGAGAAGCAGAGATCCATTCTCCTACTACCCTTCTCGTTGACATAACATATGTGATATAAATCACATGCCATGATGTTATTCTTGTTACTAAAAAAACTCATATTTTTTTTTTCAAAATTTAACATCGTACATATTTCGATCTAAACATACCTAATGTTTAATCCTGAATTTAACATATAATTTCAATCTGGCCTTAAGTAGATTTAGTAAATGGTAGGTTCATTTACTCCAATCATTACATAAATGATCTCATCTTGACACAATTATCAATGCAACCTTAACTTATGGGTATGTCTCTATCCATACCTATATAAGTTGTCCCTTAAATAATGACCTTACCTCTATTTATGCTTAACAAATAAAAATGATTGTGTGAGTGAACCAATCTCAATTTGCCAACATGTTATCAAGACTTTATTCAAATGTAACAAAAATATATACACTGAATAGATCATGATATTTTTAAATATCTAAATGTCTTTATAATATATTACATTCTTTGAAGTCCTAAAGACTTCACATGTTCTTGAAATAACTCTTTAGTCAATGTTTTAGTAAAAGGATGTGCAAGTATATTACGCGTAGGGATGTTCTCAAGAATTATTTTTTCTTGACAATAATATCCCTTACAAAATTATACTTAATTTCTATATGCTTGCTTTTGTTGTGATATTTGGGATCTTAGGAACAAACTATTACAACTTGATTGTCACAATACAATGTAACAATACTCCTATTGTCCTTAGCAATTTTCAGATACTTCAGGAACCTTTTTAACCAGACAATTTCTTGTATAACCACTGCACAAGTCACATACCCTGCTTCCATTGTCGACAGTGTTGGGGTTGCAAGGTTGCAACATAGTCTCATATTGAAAACACATGGAAAAGATCATGTATTTTATGTATTTATAAGAAAAAATATCTCCATTGGCATGAGACCTTTTGGGTCGACAGTGTCGTCACTGCCTCCATCATTTTTCCAATTTGTGTTGAACTTTGACATGAACAACATGCATGGACAAGAGTTTGACTAATCTAATGATAAAGCTAAAAACTGCTAGGGATGTAAACGAGCCGAACTGAGCCGAACAGTATTAGGCTCGAGCTCGGCTCGTTTAAGTTATATTCGAGCTCGAGCTCGAATCGAGCTTTTATCACAAGGCTTGAGCTAGGCTCGTTTTAGAATTATCAAACTCGCGAACAGTTTGAGCTCGGCTCGTTATTAGCTCGATTATCAAAGTTAACGAGTCTAACTCGTTAAGCGAGCTCAGGCTCATTTTCGGGCTCGTTTTCGGGCTCGTTTTTGGCTCGTTTTTGAGATTGTTTTTTTGCTCGGTTTAAGACTTGTTTTAAGGCTCATTTTTTTGGCCCGCAAGGCTATAAACGAACATGTTCACGAGCCGAATATCCTTAAGCTCGAGCTCAGCTCAATAAAACTGTCGAGCTCGAAATCGAGCTCGAGCTCGGCTCGAAATCGAGCTCGAGCTCGGCTCGATAAGATAAACGAACGAACTCGAACGAGCTTTTTACCGAATCGAGCTTCGAATAGCTCGTGAACCGTTTGGTTCATTTACATCTCTAAAAACTGCTGAGGAGGATATGAAGGTAAATCCTTCACTGCTTGCAATGATGGTTAGAAAGACCAACAAGCGTCCTAGCACCAGGAAGTTTAATCCCAAGGCTAATGCAATGAAGAATCCTAAATATCAAGCTTAGAAGAAGCTTAAAAAAGGGATGCAGGTACCCTAATCTGATGAGAATGAGGTCATGTGCAGATGTGCTTCCATTGTGGCATGAAAGGTCACTAGAAGAAAAATTACTATATTTTCATAAAGAAGAATGTTAATGGAGCGGATGCTTCAGGTATCTTTATAATAGAATGTAATCTTTCTGTTTCTTCATCATAGGTCCTACTTTCTGGAAGTAGTTCTCACATTTGTGCGAGCATGCAGGGTCTAAGTGACTACAAACGGTTGTCCAATGGCGAATGTGGACCTATGAGTAGCTAATGGAGCAAGAGTTACTACGTTAGCTGTAGGAACTTATTCAATAAATTTGCCCAATAGACTTATTTTGAATTTAGGAAATTATTATTTTATTCCTAGTTTCTCAAAGAATATCATTTCGATGTCGAGTTTGAATGATAAGGGATTTGTATTTCAATTCAGGGACAAGTTATGTTCCTTTTATTTGAACAATGTAGTCTATGAGAATAGTTCATTGAATAATGATCTTTATATTCTTAACTTAGATGAACCGGTTTATTGTATTGAAAGTAAGAAACAGAAATTGCATGACTCAAACTTAACATATCTCTGACACTATAGATTTGGTCATATAATCCAGAAACACATCGCTAGATTACTTAGTAATGGGTATTTGGACTCTTTTGAATTAAAGCTCATAAATACATGTGACGCGTGTTTACAAGGAAAAATGACCAAGAAGCACAGATGAACGGACAAAGGAACCACTAGAACTCATACATAGTGATGTTTATGAGTCATTACAAATTCAGGCTAGAGGAGTGTATACTTACTTCGTGATTTTTACTAACGATTTAAGTAGATATTGATATATCTACTTAATGAGACATAAGTTTGAAACTCTAGACAAGTTTAAGGAGTTCAAGAATGAGGTAGAAAATCAATGTGGTAAGAAGATTAAGGTCCTTCGGAGTGATCAAGGTGGCAAGTATCTAAGCCAAGAGTTCATTGATTACCTAAAAGAGTGTGGGATAATTTCCCAACTTACACCTCCTAGAATGTCAGAGTGGAATGATGTTTTGGAAAGGAGAAATCGCACACTCATAGATATGGTTAGATCGATGATGAGTCATGCAAGTCTTCTAATGTCATTTTGGGCTTATGCCTTAGAAACAACACCATACACACTTAACCGAGTTCCAAGCAAGACAATAGATAAGACTCCTTATGAATTATGATTTAGAAATAAACTAAATTTGTTTTACCTTAAGATATGGGGTTGTGATGTTTACGTGAAGAATGAAAATTCTAATAAGCTTGTAGCAAGATCTATAAAATGTACGTTTGTAGGTTATCCCACAGCTACAACGGGATATTATTTTTATCTCCCAAGTGAGCACAAAGTTATTGTTGTTCAATATGCTACTTTCTTGAAAAAAGAATTTATTTCTAAAGAAAATAGTGGGAGTAAAATAAGTCTTGAAGAAATTATAGACTCTACAAATAGGTTGGAAGATGAATAGTTGAACAATGAGACAGTGCTACAAGTACAAGTGTATCCTTCATCTGAGACTGCTCAAGAAATACAAGATCAACGTAAGTCTACAAGAATACACCGAGAGCCAAACAGATATGGTTGGCTGGTAACCCAAGATGAGGAAGTGTCACTCATTGAAGATGATGAATCATCGACTTACAAGGAAGTAGTTGCTTCAAATGATTATGAGAAATAGTTGGAAACCATGAAATTTGAAATGAACTCCATGTACACCAACCAAGTTTGGGAGTTGATTGATGTGTCAGTTGGGGTAAAACCAATAAGGTACAAATGGATCTTCAAGAAAAAGATTGACATGGATGGGAACAAAAGTACTATAAAGCTACGCTTGTGGTAAAGGGTTTCAATCAACATCAAAGAATTGACCATGATGAAACATTTTCGCCCGTTGCAATGCTTATGTCCTTTAGAATTTTGTTAGCTATAGCAGCTTACAAGGATTATGAAAGTAGGCAAATGGATGTTAAAATTACTTTCCTAAATGGAAGGTTACAGGAGGAAGTATATATGATGCAATCTCCCAGTTTTATAAAATCTAAGAATGCCAATAAAGTATGTAAGCTCAAGAAGTTCATTTATGGACTAAAGCAAGCATCTCGGAGTTGGAATCTACGATTTGACGAAGCTATTAAAGATTATTCTTTTGTCAAGAATCCAGAAGAACCTTGCGTTTACAAAAAGATTAGTAAGAGTAAGATTACGTTCCTAGTATTGTATGTTGATGATATACTTCTTATAGGCAATCACATCCCTAGCCTAGAATATACCAAGACTTGGTTGGGAGAGTGTTTCTCAATAAAAGATCTTGGAGATGCAATATATGTCTTAGGTATTAGAATATACCGAGATAGATAGAGTAGGTTACTAGAGTTGAGTCAAGGTACTTATATTGACAAAATACTGAATAGATTTGATATGCAGGACTCCAAGACAGGATATTTACTAGTGTCATATGGTGTGCATCTTTCCAAGACTATGTGTCCAAGAACACAAGAGAAAAAAAATAGAATGGACAAGATACCTTATACTTCAACTATAGGGTCCATAATGTATGCTATGATATGCACACGACCAGATGTCTCATATGCATTAAACATGACAAGTAGATATCAGCCAGATCCTAGAGAGGGTCATTGGACTACGATAAAACTATCCTCATGTATCTTAGAAGAACAAAGAACATGTTCTTAGTTTTCAGAGGAAACAAGGAATTAGTCATCAGAGGATATACTGACGCAAGTTTTTAGACAGATCAGGATGATCTGAAATCGTAGCAAGGATATGTGTTTTATTTGAATGGTGCAGTTGTTTGCTGGAGGAGTTCCACGCAGGAGACAGTTACAGATTCAACAGCTGAGCCTGAGTGCATAGCAGCTTTAGAGGTAGCAAAGGAAGCTGTGTCGATCTAGAATTTCATAGCGGAGCTTGAAGTGGTTCCTAACATTGTTAATCTAGTTGTGCCATACTATGATAATAATGACGGCCATTGCACATGCAAAGGAGCCAAGGTCTCACCACGATCCAAGCATGTACTGAGAAAGTATCACTTCCTTAGAGAGATTATTTAGAGGGGTGATGTGTTGGTGAGAACATCGCAAACCCACTCGCAAAGGCCTTACCTCTACAGAAACATGAGACCCATGTGAGGAGCCTAGGACCGAGAGTCCATAGTGTTTGGCAATAGTCAAGTGGGAGATTGTTAGTGTGTGCACTTATATGCCAAGACGCTCCTTATGTATTTTATCGATAATTATTTTATAAAGACAAGTATTTATCATTAATTATTTATTTTTTTGTATGTATATGATTAATGATAAAGTTTCACAAATTAATGAATATATTAATTTAAAAATAATTCTTGATCAGATAGATATCTAGAGAGGACATGGATATCTAGATCAATGCTGAGTATGAGTAGGTCGAGATAGATCAAGGGATGGATATCCAAGGTGTACTAAGGGGTGCCTTGAGTTTAGAGGTACATTGGACACGATCCGCTTAAGAGGAAACCACATATTAAGAATCATTGGTCATTCCTCCTATGAATGAGTGTAACTTATCTTTTGACTTAAGACCTTCATTTATTCTATGCTTGGAGTTATGTGCTTTGGCACCGTTAAAAGCAGTCTTTAATCGGATTGTGATTAATACAGTAGTTGGGTGTATGACAAAGCGTAAAAAGAATAGTGTTAGTCAATAGAGGATTCATCGCTCTCTTGGATTAGGAGTTAACATCTTGGGCGCTTGATAGATATATTAGTGACTCAAAATCCATGGTTATGGGAGGAATGATTTATCATTCAAGGGGAGTCTATTATATCTTGAAAATCAAGTAAAATAATTAATTTGGTAATGATGCATAATGTACCGAATTAATTGGAATGTAGGCTTAGATGAAGATATTGAATTTCACAGTAATCGGTTCATGGTAGTTTACAGTTTATGACTGATATTAATTTTATTGCGTTGGGTAGTTAAAAACTGTTGCTAGACGGTTACCTTAGTCTGCGTATGATTTACACTGCCTTCATGTAAAACCTAGAGGGTCGTACGCATAGCACGTAGACATGAACCAATGGTATTGGAAGCTAGTCGAGATCAAGATCAAATACAAATTTATTTGATACAAAGAAGAGAGAATTCGAATAACCATAATCATGATGATTAATGGAGAATTCGAAGAGTTATCATAATAATAATTAATGGGGAAGTTGAAGAGTCATCATAATGAAAGTCATAAATAAAGAATTTATGGAGGCTATAACTCTTCATCTTCCTAATTAATGAATATTATAAATGATGAATTAATTGCTACCTTAACTCTTTGTATTCCTTAGAGGCTATAAGTAGCCATCCTAGGAAAGATTCAATATGAGAATTCCTTCTCTCGATTTATCCCTCGTCAACTTATTCTTCGCTTTCTTCCATCGGAAGAGAACGATAGTCACTACAAAAAATAAAGGATTTCGGGACAAAATTGGGGACGAATTTTGAAAAAAAATTCGTTGCAAAAATTTTTGCGACAAAATTTGGGACGAAAATTTTTTCGTCCCAAAATGGTTGATGCCAACTTTTGGAACGAATTATGGATTGTTGCAAATTTGGGGACGAATTTGGCGCCGAAAAAAATTTTCATCCCCAAATTCGTTGCAAAAAAGTATAGAAATTTGCAACGAAAACTATTTTTGTTGCAAACCTAGGAACAAATTTAGGGACGAATTTACATAAATTTTCCGCCAAAATTGTCTTGATTTTTGCAACAAATTTGGGGACGAATTCGGTGACAAATTATATTTTGTTGCCAAGTTTGTCCCTAATATTGCAACGAATTTGGGGACAAATTCGGTGACAAAATTATTTTTGTTGCCATCTTTGTTCCTAATTTTACAACGAATAATAAATTTGTTGCAAAACTGGCAACGAATTTCGCAACAAAAACTTGCCAACTTCCTTGCACACCAGATAAATTTTCGTCCCAGAATTCGTCCCAAATTCTGGGACGAAATTTGTGGATTCGTCCCAGATTCTGGGACGAAATTTGGGATGAATTTTGTGGATTCGTCCCAAAATTCGTCCCAAAATCTGGAACGAATTCTGGGACAAAAATAATTTTGTCCCAAATTACGATAGAATTGGGACAAATAATTTTCGTTGCCAAATTCATCCCTATTTCAAATAATTTTTTCCAGCTTCAATCTCTTTCTACAATACAATCCAAATACATACAAACCAAATTCAAATAACAAATAATATGCATTCAACACATCCTAATTTAACATTCAACACATCGATCAACTCATAATTCAAGAAGTATAAAGTTTGCAACAAAGTTTACAATATCCATCTTGTTCAAGCTACTAGAAAATATGATACAAAGTTCAACAACCCAATGTTTTATAAATCCATCATCCAACCAACAACACTAAGAATACATATAGTCATATGATCTTCATGTGTCACAAAATCTTTGATCCCCATCAAATCTCTTTTGCCTACATAACAACAAACAAATAAACTAGATCATGTCTAACAAGAAAGATTGTAAATATTATACGATATGGCCATGTAAAAAGAATAATTGGAAACAAAACATAAATATGAAATTCATTAAACATTCTAATAAAAGCCCTAATTATAATAAAAGTCATATTTACCAACGATATGAATCATCCATGTCATAACAACGGTAAATAAAATTATAAGAATTATTTTGAAGCTAAGTACATGTATCGTAACTACGATACAACCTAATATAATTGACACATCATATAGAGAAAAAGAGAGAGAGATATTGTGAAGTATGATATTAGGGTTTAAATTTTCTCACTTAGTTAACTTTATTTTTCATTTTAATTTGCTGAATTTATAGTTTTGTCTTTGGTTGATATTTAATGTAAACTAAAGGATGTTTAAAATAATTGTTCATTTCATTGTGTTAACTAGTTGACAATTTCATATGAATAACTTTAGCACATTTTTAACAACTCTTTACAAAATATTAAGGTAGGAGGATGCATCGTTATCTAGTAAAGAATTTTAGAATAATGTAATGTAATTCTAGATGAAATATAAAACTTTTATGTATCTATATAGTTTTGAAACTATACATAGATCAAATTCAGAACTTTTATGCATCATTATCATTGAAGACAAAACAAGAAAGAGCAACTTATCAAAAAGAATGAACACAATTAAACAACTATTTAAAGCTAATTTTAACATAATTATTTAAAGTTAACTTTATATAATTAAACAACTATAACATAATTATTTAAAGCTAACTTTATATATAGATCAGTCAATGCATATTAAAGAACTTAGGAATACCGAAAAGAGGTGAACAAATACAGCTGTCTTCAACTACACTGAGATCAGACCAACTTGAGACCTGCACAAACAACATTATCAAATCAGGAAAAAAATAAAGTCAGAGTATTAGAGACTTCATTCATATTGCCTAATTATGCTTTAATTTTGTTACTGGTACACAACTAAGAATCATATAGATTAGTCTACGTCAAAGATAAGTCATCTCATACATTGACAGTGGAACAGTGCAAGAAGACAACAGACTTAACCTACAAATGGCAGAGTTGAAAAGTTAAAAAACCATTGATTAATGTGTAAAGCAGTAAACATAAGAAAAAAAATCATCATACATTATTAAAATTATCAAAAATCATCACCGCCATCATCGTTATCATCGTAGGCATCATCATCGTCATCATTGGGAGGATTCTGACATTGAGCGGAGCTCAACTGAAGGTGTTGCATGATAAATTCTTGTTGTCGGCGCATTTCTCTAATATCTTTCTCCAAATTAGCCCGTTCTAGGTCTCTTTGCACCCTTTCTTGGTCTCTTTGCGAAATTATTTCCTTCGGATGGCTAACCTCATCAGTCAAGGTATTTATTTGGGTCGTAAGTGCTGATGTGGAGGAAGATGTTCCAACTAATCTTTGGGTTCTACTCAAGGAACCTATCTCCAATATCCTTCCCCCTTTTGGTCCTCCACTGGCCTCTAACCATAAACTCAAATTATTGCCAACGGACTCCTCAGACCCTTGACTATCGATACTAGCTTGTGAGCATGTTTGGGCTAGATCGAGTTGATCATATTTTTCCTGTTTTGTAAAACACATGCGATATTGACTAGATATAATAGAAACACATATAATATTAAGACAATAATGGTAGGTAAATAATTAAATTTAAACCATATATTAAGGTAAAATAAAAATTAATTCCAACCTTGACTGCTTTTGCTCTCGCCCCACTCCATGTGTTATCTTTTTTTTTAAAAGTGCGAGTGAAAGCATCAATGAAAGAAGGCTCCTTCCCTGTCTCCTTGGTCTAAAAAAACATTATTTCAAATAACAAAATAATTTGATATATATTAAAAATTTGTGAAAGAGTGAAACTATTACCATTCTCCGTCTATGCTCATCTATGTTAATGGAGCCTCCCGCATATATAGCACTTGAGTCACCAGAATTGTGAGATTGATTCATTCTATTCAGGTCACTCCTTTGTTTACTTTCCTCCGTTGCCCAAAATAGAGTGATCCTCTCCCAATTTTCTTCAGTGATGAAGTTTGGTTTTTTCCGCCGACTCTTTGCGTGACTTAATACATGTCTAATGTGATCGCCACATTTCTTTTTAAATATTCTTCGTATCTCCATTTCGTCATTCGGGTCCCAATTATTTAAGCGCTGAAATAGAAATTTATTTTATTATATAATCACTGTAAAATTGAAGTAAAGTTAAGAAAATTTACTTTGAACTCGCTCCACCAAAGTTGTTTTGTGGTCGGTGGAGTGCTTGAATATGTCAAAGAATCCCATCCCCAATGGTTGTTCACGATCCTATTTATTTCTCGAACAACTTGTACCGGATTTTCAAAGCTGCATTAAATTACAAAATAATGATATTATATAATTAAGATAGATCTAACAAATAAAATATTTTATAGTACTTACGAATCACCGATGGGGACTAAAGGGGCTCTATCATTCCTAAACTCAGCAAATGAATTTCTTGCTGAGTCAGGAGGATCTGAGTGGACAGGTAACTGTTCTGGGTAAGGTACTTGTGGCGGCGAATATGAAACCGGTGCAGAAGGTACATGAGAAGGGCCCGGCTGATGAAGGGGTGGCATAGGTACACTGGCAGGAGAATATGATGCCGGTGGAGAAGACACATGGGATGGGCCTGCTTGAGTAGGGGGTGGATTAGGTTCACTGGCAGGTGATGGATGTGTCTGGTCCTGTGGTCGCCGTCTACGTCCACCACGTCGAAATATATGCTGGAAATTTCAACAATTTAATAAAATTAATTACAGATCTAATACATAACAAAGGATAATTAAAAACTTACCATTTTTATGTAAAGATTATGGAAAAGGATGGAGGGGAAATTTATGAAATGTGACCTCTGATGACCTGTAGGAATAAATACAATGTGTTAACAGATAAAGTAAATTAAATTATAAAAGAGACAGTATATACAATAAAATATGGGAAATTTCTTTAAATAAGCTAACAAAACTTACCCATCATCAAAAATCAAAGTCATCATTGTCATTATCATCCTCATCCTCCTCTTCCTCTTCCTCCTCCTCTTCCTCTTCCTCTTCCTCCTCCTCCTCCTCCTCCTCCTCCTCATCATCATCATCATCATCATCAATTTCACTTCTATCTACGTTGATTACTACACCGTTGGGATCTCGTAAAGTTGGAATAATATATTCCTCAGTCTGAAAGGTGTTTGAAACTTCCTCTTGTTGATATGCAATGTTTTCCCAACGTGCCTCAATTTTTTTCGTGCTTTAGTTTTACAAACATCCCACCAATCAATCTTATCGCGTTTCAAACTCGGATATGAAGAATAGAATACTTGAATTGCTTGTTGTGCCAACACAAATGGTTCATATCTCTTATAAAATCTCTTATGATTTATTTCAACTAAATTATAATGTGGATGCACTTTCATCCCTCTAACAGGGTCAAACCAGCGACACATAAATAATATAACTTGCATTTGTGGTCCTGGGTATTCTACTTCTATAATTTCATCCAACAAACCATAAAAATCATTACTTGGACCTCCTTCATTGGATGACGATACGCACACCCCACTATTCATGGTATTCTTGCCCATTCCATAGTCTTGAGTATGAAAATTATATCCATTTATGAAATATGCTGGCCAAGTGCGTACGCATGAATTTGGACCCCATGACAGATGGATTAGCCATTCTTGTTCAAGGTGAGATTGATTAGCTTGAACCTAAGGTCAAAACACAAATTGTTAAAAGTATGCATATGTATCACACAAATATAGATTTTTTACTTACATATGATTTGAACTATGCAGCAAATTCTTCTTCACAAAATCGATCGAACTCTTGTGCCGATAATTCAGAATATAAGTTGGTAAATATCCTACTCAAAAAAACATATTGTTACACAAATAATTGAAAAAATAAAGAAATAAAAATAAAAATATATACTTACTCGTAATATGATGATACTTCTGGACAATTTAGTAAAATATATGTTTGGGCTGCTCGCCATTCTTTACCAGTTAAGTATCTTTGTTTACATGGTCCACTTGGTCGACCAAGGTAGTTAAAAATTGAAAATGAGGTAACATTTGGATCAATAGGACCCTCATCATTTCTGCCTGCTCTTCGCCTTTTGCATTGAACATGAGGTTCAAAATAATATGATGCAAAAGTGGTGACTTCCTCCACAATGTATGCATTAACAATAGAGGCTTCAACTCGTGCTTTATTTTTCACCTTTTTCTTCAAATGATATAAGAATCTGTTGAAGATATATAAAATTATATTAAATATATATATATATATATATATAAATAATCCAGGAGTAGAATTTTTTTTTTTTTTCATTCAAACATTCGAATTATACAAATAAGACACTCTACCTTTCAAATGGATACATCCACCGAAAATGAACGGGTCCTCCAACTTTGGCCTCATATGGCAAGTGAACCAAAAGATGCTCCATGGAGTCAAAAAAAGAGGGTGGAAATATTCTTTCCAAATTGCACAAAATGATTGGAATATCTCTCTCTAACTTCTCCATGTGTGAACGTTTCAAAACTGTTGAGCAAATATCATGTAGGAAAATACTTAACTCCGTAATCGCTCCCCATACAAATTGTGGTAAGAGTTCCTTAAAAGCAATAGGAATCAGTCTTTGCATTATGATATGACAATCATGACTTTTCATACCAATTAACTTCCATTCTTTCATATCAACACATCTTCCAAGATTAGAGACATACCCATCTGGAAATTTTAAAGATTTCAACCATTCACATAGGACACGTCTTTGATCCTTATTTAATGTATAAATTGCCTTTGGCTTTGGTCCTCTACTATTTTCATCGACATCAAGAGTGGGTCTTTTACATATGAGTCGCATATCTTTTCTTGCATTGAGATTGTCTTTTGTTTTTCCGGTGATATCCATCACAGTATTTATCAGATTATCAAAAACATTCTTCTCAATATGCATTACATCGAGATTATGATGTATCAAATGACTAAACCAATACGGTAAATCCCAAAATATACTTTGTTTAGTCCATTTATGTGTACTCCCATATTCATAATTTGTACCATATGGTTGTTCAATAACAGAGGGAAAGTGATGCACTCTGTACCAAATATCTTGACCAGTCAATCTCAATGGCGGAAGTGTTCTTTCGATCCTATTTTTAGTGAATTCATCTTTATTCTTTCTGAACTTATGATTTGTTGGTAAGAATTGCCTATGACAATCAAAATAACTTGGTTTCTTTCCGTGTTTCAATCTGAATGACTTTGATCTCTCCATACATATTGGGCATCCCAAGATCCCAGCAGTACTCCAACCTGATAGCATACCATAAGCTGGAAAGTCATTTATGGTCCAAAGAAGAGCAGCCTTCAGTATAAACATCTGGTTAGAATGAACATCGTATGTAGGAACACCTTCATCCCATAGTTGTTTAAGTTCTGCTATCAGAGGTTGCATATAAATATCTATTAACTTTTTTGGATTTCGCGGACCTGGTACAACCAATGTTAAAAACATATAAGGTGTTTTCATGCACATCCCAGGCGGAAGATTATACGACGTTAAAATAACTGGTCAACAAGAATAATTTCTTCCTGATTTACCAAACGGAGCAAATCCATCAGCACATAGACATAATCTAATATTTCTAGTCTCCTTTGCAAAATCTGGATATGTTCTATCAAAATTTTTCCAAGCATCTGCATCTGATGGATGACACATTAAACCCTCTTCTGTTTGATGAGTTGCATGCCAAGTCATGTGTTCTGCAGTTGCCTTTGATGCATACAATCTTTGTAATCTAGGAGTTAAAGGTAAATAAAACAACTGGCTGTGTGCTTTACGTCGTTGTTGACTCCTGGTTGTCTTATACCTATCTTGATTACAGAATTTACAAACCTCTGCATCATCTCCCCAATATAACATACAACCATCTCTGCAAACATCAATTCTTTCAACTGGAAGACCTAAATCTTTCACCAGTTTTTTCATACTGTAAAAATCAAGAGGCAAACTGTGATCACGTGGCAATGTATCGTTAAACGCTTGAACAACATCATTAAAACAATCTTGCGACATATTATGATCTGCCTTTATATTTAATAATCTGGATGTGAGAGATAATTTAGTCTGATTGTCACAACCGGAATATAATGGTTCATTTGCAGCACTCAATACTTCTTGAAATTTGTAATATATTTCATCCAGACCTGGTACATCAGGCTCCTCCAACGGCAATGTATTAGTGGCAAACATTTGTTCACTTGTTGGAGGAAAACTAGAACTTGCACCAAGCGTCTCGGGAATATAATTCTGACAACTTGCATCAATTACCATCCTCTGATATGGATTGAATTGTTCATAATAACTCTGATCCCCACTAGCAGAGGCTTGAAAATTCCGTCCATAATCCTCATCAGATATGAACGGTTCGCCATGACTTGTCCAATTATAATAATTCGGAGTAAAACCAAATCTACAAAGATGTTCTTCAACTTTATCGGTGGGTAAAAATTTCCCATTGTGACATTTTCTACACGCACACCTTATCTTCTTGCCATCCATATACATAACTTGAGAAGATGCAAAATTTAAAAATTGCCTCAGTCCAGTGATAAACTCAGGAGTTAACCCCTGACGATTAGGTAAATTTTTGTTATACATCCAACTTCGCTCATTCTGCATTTTACCTGAATTCAACTGTTTAGTTAAACATTATTAAAAGTTACCATAGATAAATCTTATCATTGAGGACAAAACAAAAAACAACAGCTAATTAAAAAGACGGAACGCAATTAATCAACTATAATAAAATTATTTAAAGCTAACTTTATATATAAAGTAAATGCATAATAAAGAACTTAAGAATACCGAAAAGAAGTCAACAAATATGTCTTCAACTACACTGAGATCACGCCAAAATGAGACCTGCACAAAAGAACATTATCAATTCAGACAGTAATATTTGAATATTAACTTAAACAACTGATAAAATGGTCAAATTCCGGCAGCCATAAACAGTCCAGCCAACTGCCAAAATGGTGCACAGCGGTAGCCATACGCCGTCCAGCCATCGCCTGGCAGCGGGCAGCCACACGCCGGCCAGGCAGCGGACTGCCGGAGGCCAGGCAGAGGCTGCCGGAGGCAAGGCAGGCCCTGCCGGAGGCCAGGCAGCGGCGGCCAGGCAGCGCCTGGACGCGGCCAGCCCGCGCCGGCAGGGAGTCCAGCGACGCCGAGAGAGAGAGATCTGAGAGCGTTTTGCTTACCAAACGAAAACCTTCCACCGCCGATCGTCGTAGATCACGCCGTCATCGGTCGGAGATGTGGCCGAAACCTGGAAATCGCAGATGGGAAGAAGGGGGAACGGGGGAGAGAGAGGAAAGAAAAGAGAGAAGGGAAAAAGAATCGGGTTGGGAATTAGATCTAGGGTTTTTAGGAACAAATATTTTTTGTTCCCAATTTCGTCCCTAAAATTGGGACGAATTTCTGGATTCGTCCCAAATTTTGGGACGAATTTAGGGATTCGTCCCAAAACTTAAATTCATTTAAAATAAATTAAATCAAAGACCGAAAGCTTATATCTTGACTTAGAGACATCGGAATTTGATGAAACAAGTTTCTATGCGTTCGTATCGTTGCCCTGATCGTAAATATGTCACAAAACATATTTTTTAAATAATATTTTAAGTGATTCAAATTTTTAATACCAAATTAGGTCAAATTGGAATTTAAAAATTCCAAAAATAAGGCATCCCATTATAGACATCGGAATTTGATGAAACAAGTTTCTATGCGTTCGTATCATTGCCCTGATCGTAAATATGTCACCAAACATATTTTTTAAATAATATTTTAAGTGATTCAAATTTTTAATACCAAATTAGTTCAAATTGGAATTAAAAAATTCCAAAAATAAAAATATTTGGTAAAAAATATTTTTATGGATATATTTACGATCAAGACAATGATACGAATGCATATAAATTTATTTCATCAAATTCCGATGTCTCTAGGTCCGTATATAAGGCGTCCCATTTTGTTTTTTTTTAAAGATATTTAAATTTTTGGGACGAATCTCTGGATTCGTCCCAAAATTTGGGACGAATCCAGAGATTCGTCCCAAACTTTGGGACGAAATCCTGAATTCGTCCCAAATTTTGGGACGAATCCAGGATTCGTCCCAAAACTTAAAATAATTTAAAAAAATTAAATCAAAGACCGAAAGCTTATATCTTGACCTATAGACATCGGAATTTGATGAAACAAGTTTCTATGCGTTCGTATCGTTGCCCTGATCGTAAATATGTCACCAAACATATTTTTTAAATAATATTTTAAGTGATTCAAATTTTTAATACCAAATTAGGTCAAATTGGTATTAAAAAATTCCAAAAATAAAAATATTTGGTAAAAAATATTTTTATGGATATATTTACAATCAGGACAATGATACAAATGCATAGAAATTTATTTCATCAAATTCCGATGTCTCTAGGTCCGTATATAAGGCGTCCCGTTTTGTTTTTTTTTAATGATATTTAAATTTTTGGGACAAATCTCTGGATTCGTCCCAAAACTTAAAATAATTTAAAAAAATTAAATCAAAGACCGAAAGCTTATATCTTGACCTAGAGACATCGGAATTTGATGAAACAAGTTTCTATGCGTTCGTATCGTTGCCCTGATTGTAAATATGTCACAAAACATATTTTTTAAATAATATTTTAAGTGATTCAAATTTTTAATACCAAATTAGGTTAAATTGGAATTAAAAAATTCCAAAAATAAAAATATTTGGTAAAAAATATTTTTATGGATATATTTACAATCAAGACAATGATACGAACGCATAGAAATTTATTTCATCAAATTCTGATGTCTCTAGGTAGATATTTTTTAATACATATATAGGTTGCTATTAGCTAAAAAGGTGTTGTGTAGTGAACGGTTGTAAATTAGTGTCTGAAAGCTTATATCTTGACCTATAGACATCGGAATTTGATGAAACAAGTTTCTATGTGTTCGTATCGTTGCCCTGATCGTAAATATGTCACCAAACATATTTTTTAAATAATATTTTAAGTGATTCAAATTTTTAATACCAAATTAGGTCAAATTGGTATTAAAAAATTCCAAAAATAAAAATATTTGGTAAAAAATATTTTTATGGATATATTTACAATCAGGACAATGATACGAATGCATAGAAATTTATTTCATCAAATTCCGATGTCTCTAGATCCGTATATAAGGCGTCCCGTTTTGTTTTTTTTTTTAATGATATTTAAATTTTTGGGACGAATCTCTGGATTCGTCCCAAAATTTGGGACGAATCCAGAGATTCGTCCCAAACTTTGGGACTAATTCCTGGATTCGTCCCAAATTTTGGGACGAATCCAGGATTCGTCCCAAAACTTAAAATAATTTAAAAAAATTAAATCAAAGACCGAAAGCTTATATCTTGACCTAGAGACATCGGAATTTGATGAAACAAGTTTCTATGCGTTCGTATCATTGCCCTGATTGTAAATATATCACAAAACATATTTTTTAAATAATATTTTAAGTGATTCAAATTTTTAATACCAAATTAGGTCAAATTGGAATTAAAAAATTCCAAAAATAAAAATATTTGGTAAAAAAATATTTTTATGGATATATTTACGATCAAGACAATGATACGAACGCATAAAAATTTATTTCATCAAATTCTGATGTCTCTAGGTAGATATTTTTTAATACATATATAGGTTGCTATTAGCTAAAAAGGTGTTGTGTAGTGAACGGTTGTAAATTAGTGTCTGAAAGCTTATATCTTGACCTATAGACATCGGAATTTGATGAAACAAGTTTCTATGCGTTCGTATCATTGCCCTGATCGTAAATATGTCACCAAACATATTTTTTAAATAATATTTTAAGTGATTCAAATTTTTAATACCAAATTAGGTCAAATTGGTATTAAAAAATTCCAAAAATAAAAATATTTGGTAAAAAATATTTTTATGGATATATTTACAATCAGGACAATGATACGAATGCATAGAAATTTATTTCATCAAATTCCGATGTCTCTAGGTCCGTATATAAGGCGTCCCATTTTGTTTTTTTTTAATGATATTTAAATTTTTGGGACGAATCTCTGGATTCATCCCAAAATTTGGGACGAATCCAGAGATTCGTCCCAAACTTTGGGACGAATTCCTGGATTCGTCCCAAATTTTGGGACGAATCCAGGATTCGTCCCAAAACTTAAAATAATTTAAAAAAATTAAATCAAAGACCGAAAGCTTATATCTTGACCTAGAGACATCGGAATTTGATGAAACAAGTTTCTATGCGTTCGTATCGTTGCCCTGATTGTAAATATGTCACAAAACATATTTTTTAAATAATATTTTAAGTGATTCAAATTTTAAATACCAAATTAGGTCAAATTGGAATTAAAAAATTCCAAAAATAAAAATATTTGGTAAAAAATATTTTTATGGATATATTTACGATCAAGACAATGATACGAACGCATAGAAATTTATTTCATCAAATTCTGATGTCTCTAGGTAGATATTTTTTAATACATATATAGGTTGCTATTAGCTAAAAAGGTGTTGTGTAGTGAACGGTTGTAAATTAGTGTCTGAAAGCTTATATCTTGACCTATAGACATCGGAATTTGATGAAACAAGTTTCTATGCGTTCGTATCGTTGCCCTGATCATAAATATGTCACCAAACATATTTTTTAAATAATATTTTAAGTGATTCAAATTTTTAATACCAAATTAGGTCAAATTGGTATTAAAAAATTCCAAAAATAAAAATATTTGGTAAAAAATATTTTTATGGATATATTTACGATCAGGACAATGATACGAATGCATAGAAATTTATTTCATCAAATTCCGATGTCTCTAGGTCCATATATAAGGCGTCCCGTTTTGTTTTTTTTTTTAATGATATTTAAATTTTTGGGACGAATCTCTGGATTCGTCCCAAAATTTGGGACGAATCCAGAGATTCGTCCCAAACTTTGGGACGAATTCCTGGATTCGTCCCAAATTTTGGGACGAATCCAGGATTCGTCCCAAAACTTAAAATAATTAAAAAAAATTAAATCAAAGACCGAAGTTTATATCTTGACCTAGAGACATCGGAATTTGATGAAACAAGTTTCTATGCGTTCGTATCATTGCCCTGATTGTAAATATGTCACAAAACATATTTTTTAAATAATATTTTAAGTGATTCAAATTTTTAATACCAAATTAGGTCAAATTGGAATTAAAAAATTCCAAAAATAAAAATATTTGGTAAAAAATATTTTTATGGATATATTTACGATCAAGACAATGATACGAACGCATAGAAATTTATTTCATCAAATTCTGATGTCTCTAGGTAGATATTTTTTAATACATATATAGGTTGCTATTAGCTAAAAAGGTGTTGTGTAGTGAACGGTTGTAAATTAGTGTCTGAAAGCTTATATCTTGACCTATAGACATCGGAATTTGATGAAACAAGTTTCTATGCATTCGTATCATTGCCCTGATCGTATATATGTCACCAAACATATTTTTTAAATAATATTTTAAGTGATTCAAATTTTTAATACCAAATTAGGTCAAATTGGTATTAAAAAATTCCAAAAATAAAAATATTTGGTAAAAAATATTTTTATGGATATATTTACGATCAGGACAATGATACAAATGCATAGAAATTTATTTCATCAAATTCCGATGTCTCTAGGTCCGTATATAAGGCGTCCCGTTTTGTTTTTTTTTTAATGATATTTAAATTTTTGGGACGAATCTCTGGATTCGTCCCAAAATTTGGGACGAATCCAGAGATTCGTCCCAAACTTTGGGACGAATTCCTGGATTCGTCCCAAATTTTGGGACGAATCCAGGATTCGTCCCAAAACTTAAAATAATTTAAAAAAATTAAATCAAAGACCGAAAGCTTATATCTTGACCTAGAGACATCGGAATTTGATGAAACAAGTTTCTATGCGTTCGTATCGTTGCCCTAATTGTAAATATGTCACAAAACATATTTTTTAAATAATATTTTAAGTGATTCAAATTTTTAATACCAAATTAGGTCAAATTGGAATTAAAAAATTCCAAAAATAAAAATATTTTGTAAAAAATATTTTTATGGATATATTTACGATCAAGACAATGATACGAACGCATAGAAATTTATTTCATCAAATTCTGATGTCTCTAGGTAGATATTTTTTAATACATATATAGGTTGCTATTAGCTAAAAAGGTGTTGTGTAGTGAACGGTTGTAAATTAGTATCTGAAAGCTTATATCTTGACCTATAGACATCGGAATTTGATGAAACAAGTTTCTATGCGTTCGTATCGTTGCCCTGATCGTAAATATGTCACCAAACATATTTTTTAAATAATATTTTAAGTGATTCAAATTTTTAATACCAAATTAGGTCAAATTGGTATTAAAAAATTCCAAAAATAAAAATATTTGGTAAAAAATATTTTTATGGATATATTTACGATCAGGACAATGATACGAATGCATAGAAATTTATTTCATAAAATTCTGATGTCTCTAGGTCCGTATATAAGGCGTCCCATTTTGTTTTTTTTTAATGATATTTAAATTTTTGGGACGAATCTCTGGATTCGTCCCAAAATTTGGGACGAATCCAGAGATTTGTCCCAAACTTTGGGACGAATTCCTGGATTCGTCCCAAATTTTGGGACGAATCCAGGATTCGTCCCAAAACTTAAAATAATTTTAAAAAATTAAATCAAAGACCGAAAGATTATATCTTGACCTAGAGACATCGGAATTTGATGAAACAAGTTTCTATGCGTTCGTATCGTTGCCCTGATTGTAAATATGTCACAAAACATATTTTTTAAATAATATTTTAAGTGATTCAAATTTTTAATACCAAATTAGGTCAAATTGGAATTAAAAAATTCCAAAAATAAAAATATTTGGTAAAAAATATTTTTATGGATATATTTACGATCAAGACAATGATACGAACGCATAGAAATTTATTTCATCAAATTCTGATGTCTCTAGGTAGATATTTTTTAATACATATATAGGTTGCTATTAGCTAAAAAGGTGTTGTGTAGTGAACGGTTGTAAATTAGTGTCTGAAAGCTTATATCTTGACTTATAGACATCGGAATTTGATGAAACAAGTTTCTATGCGTTCGTATCGTTACCCTGATCGTAAATATGTCACCAAACATATTTTTTAAATAATATTTTAAGTGATTCAAATTTTTAATACCAAATTAGGTCAAATTGGTATTAAAAAATTCCAAAAATAAAAATATTTGGTAAAAAATATTTTTATGGATATATTTACGATCAGGACAATGATACGAATGCATAGAAATTTATTTCATCAAATTCCGATGTCTCTAGGTCCGTATATAAGGCGTCCCGTTTTGTTTTTTTTTTAATGATATTTAAATTTTTGGGACGAATCTCTGGATTCGTCCCAAATTTTGGGACGAATCTCTGGATTCGTCCCAAATTTTGGGACGAATCCAGGATTCGTCCCAAAACTTAAAATAATTTTAAAAAATTAAATCAAAGACCGAAAGCTTATATCTTGACCTAGAGACATCGGAATTTGATGAAACAAGTTTCTATGCGTTCGTATCGTTGCCCTGATTGTAAATATGTCACAAAACATATTTTTTAAATAATATTTTAAGTGATTCAAATTTTTAATACCAAATTAGGTCAAATTGGAATTAAAAAATTCCAAAAATAAAAATATTTGGTAAAAAATATTTTTATGGATATATTTACGATCAAGACAATGATACGAACGCATAGAAATTTATTTCATCAAATTCTGATGTCTCTAGGTAGATATTTTTTAATACATATATAGGTTGCTATCAGCTAAAAAGGTGTTGTGTAGTGAACGGTTGTAAATTAGTGTCTGAAAGCTTATATCTTGACCTATAGACATCGGAATTTGATGAAACAAGTTTCTATGCGTTCGTATCGTTGCCCTGATCGTAAATATGTCACCAAACATATTTTTTAAATAATATTTTAAGTGATTCAAATTTTTAATACCAAATTAGGTCAAATTGGTATTAAAAAATTCCAAAAATAAAAATATTTGGTAAAAAATATTTTTATGGATATATTTACGATCAGGACAATGATACGAATGCATAGAAATTTATTTCATCAAATTCCGATGTCTCTAGGTCCGTATATAAGGCGTCCCATTTTGTTTTTTTTTTTTAATGATATTTAAACTTTTGGGATGAATCTCTGGATTCGTCCCAAAACTTAAAATAATTTAAAAAAATTAAATCAAAAACCGAAAGCTTATATCTTGACCTAGAGACATCGGAATTTGATGAAACAAGTTTCTATGCGTTCGTATCGTTGCCCTGATTGTAAATATGTCACAAAACATATTTTTTAAATAATATTTTAAGTGATTCAAATTTTTAATACCAAATTAGGTCAAATTGGAATTAAAAAATTCCAAAAATAAAAATATTTGGTAAAAAATATTTTTATGGATATATTTACGATCAGGACAATGATACGAATGCATAGAAATTTGTTTCATCAAATTTTGATGTCTCTAGGTATATATTTTTTAATACATATATAGGTTATTATTAGCTAAAAAGGTGTTGTGTAGTGAACGGTTGTAAATTAGTGTCTGAAAGCTTATATCTTGACCTATAGACATCGGAATTTGATGAAACAAGTTTCTATGCATTCGTATCGTTGCCCTGATCGTAAATATGTCACCAAACATATTTTTTAAATAATATTTTAAGTGATTCAAATTTTTAATACCAAATTAGTTCAAATTGGAATTAAAAAATTCCAAAAATAAAAATATTTGGTAAAAAATATTTTTATGGATATATTTACGATCAGGACAATGATATGAATGCATAGAAATTTATTTCATCAAATTCCGATGTCTCTAGGTCCGTATATAAGGCGTCCCATTTGGTTTTTTTTTTAATGATATTTAAATTTTTGGGACGAATCTCTGGATTCGTCCCAAAATTTGGGACGAATCCAGAGATTCGTTCCAAACTTTGGGACGAATTCCTAGATTCGTCCCAAATTTTGGAACGAATCCAGGATTCGTCCCAAAACTTAAAATAATTTAAAAAAATAAAATTAAAGACCGAAAGCTTATATCTTGACCTTGAGACATCGGAATTTGATGAAACAAATTTCTATGCATTCGTATCATTGTCCTGATCGTAAATATATCTATAAAAATATTTTTTACCAAATATATTTATTTTTGGAATTTTTTAATTCCAATTTGACCTAATTTGGTATTAAAAATTTGAATCACTTAAAATATTATTTAAAAAATATGTTTTGTGACATATTTACGATCAAGTTAATGATACGAATGCATAGAAACTTGTTTCATCAAATTTTGATATCTCTAGGTCAAGATATAAATCTTCGATATTTGATTGTCTTTTTTTAAAAATAATACCATTTTTGGAACAAATCCTGGATTCGTCCCAGATTTTGGGACGAATCCTAGATTCGTCCCAGATTTTGGGACAAATTCTGAATTCGTCCCAGATTTTGGGACGAATGCAGTATTCGTCCCAAAACCTGGGACGAATTCTGAATTCGTTCCAGATTTGGCGACGAATTTAGCAACGAAATTGTTTCTTGTTGCAAATTTGAAACAAATTTTTTTTGTTGCAATTTTCGTTGGTTATTTGGGTCGAAATTTGTTTTCGACCCTAAATTTGTCGCAATTTTGGGACGAATAATTTTCGTTCCAAATATTTGTCCCCAAATTTATGTTTTTTTGTAGTGAGTGCTTCCAAAGCTTTGTCGATCCAAGAGGTCAGCGCCTAACTGATCATATCAAGTTCATGATCTAGTGCGCGTGGATATCATTAGAGGAGTCACACGTGAGGCTCTTCTATAATATCATTCAAGCCTATCGAGGACTCGAAGTATGTTTTTATGTTATTTTATATAATACTATATGTACCATGAAAAGATCCATGATTTAATATATGCCTTCCACTGTGCTCCAAATCTAACAATTTGTCTCATAATTAGTGTTTTTAAATATTAATTCATGGATAGTGAATCTTTTAATTTTTTATTTTTTTATTAATATTGTTAATTTATTTTTAATTAGGTTAGTGTGCCAAAATCTAGATCGAAGGAAAAAGTAAGTAGTAAGTTTTGAGATTTGACATATTACTTGCACTTTTCTTTAGTACATAAACTGTTTCGATTTTAGTAAATCCTATTGGATAATTATTTGTATTCATTTTGTATTATATTATTATGTTCTTGTAGCATTTACAAACTTTTGAGCTTTTAGGTTCCTGTAGAAGTAAAATCATTCTTATAATTATATTTCTTATTAGCTTTAATATGTTTTGTTTCTTTGTTTTGATGCGGGAAATTAAAAGAAGCTTAATTAGAGGGAGAAGAAAGTTTTCGTGGAAGAAGAAAATTAGTTGATGCTTATGTAGTTTCTTTTGAATTAACTTGAGTGTTGGATATTTTTAGATATCATGACTTGTATACATTTGATATGTTTCTCTTGACTTTTTTTTTATGATTATATTTTGACAACTTTATATTTGTATTATAATTGATATTTCAAATATTAATAGGATATGTATATATATGTTAAATAGGTAGTTCGAATCCTCTGTCCCGAACTTTCTCTGTCTCTGTGTCCTCTTGTCGATCGGACGGACCAGATTACATCTCAAGGATGTATTACACATCACGAGGATACTATACACATCTTAAAGATGCCATGATTCCTTGAGATGTAATCTGGTCCGTCCGATCGGCAAGGGGACACAGGGACAGAGAAAATTCGGGACAGAGGATCCAAACTAATTAAATAGGATGTGTAGTAAGATATGTGATAATATTATACGATGTGTAATAAGATGTGATAATGTTAAATAGGATATGTTGGATATATGATGTGTTATTTGAATTTGTTGTAAACATGTTTATTATAAATGTATTGGATTGGACTATATTATAAATTCTAGAAATGAATTGGTTATGTTATTTTTATTATTTAGGGATAAATTTGACGACAAAATCTGAGACGAATAAATTTTCATAAATTATCGTAAATTGCTGTATATCGATAATCTTGAGATGAATAAATTTTGTCCCATATTTCGTCCGAAAATCTAGGACGAATCTACATATTTATCTCAAATTCTGGGACAAAATTTGGGACGAAACTCATTTGTTGCAGATAAGCAGATTAGCAACAAATTCGTATTCATTGCCAAATTTGGCCATCTCAACCAATATATTTTCGTTGCCAAATCTACGACAAAAATCGTTTTCGTCGTCAAATTTGAGATGAAATCTAAATTTTGTCGCAAGTTTGTTTATGAGAATTTTGCAACGAATTTTATTTTTTTTGCAGAAGTGGCAATGAAAATCTAATTCGTCGTCAAATTTGGCAACAAATGTAAATTTTTTTGTCGCAAAAGGTGGCAAAGGGAATTTTGGGACTAAAAAAATTTCGTCACAAAATTCGTTCCAAAAATTTTTGCGATGATTTTTTTTAAAAAAAATCATTCCAGAATGACTGTTTTTTTAGTGAGGATTCATTGCTGGTTTAATGACGAATTAGGATTCGTCACTAATTGAGCGACGAATTCATTCGTCGCTAATTTAGTGACAAATTCATAATTCGTCACAAAAATTATGAATTGGGACTGGGTTGAAAATTAAATCGTCAACGAACTCAAATTTTGTCATTGAATTTCGCTGTTAATTTGCAACGAATTTAAAATTAATCATAAAATGATGACGAATTAAAAATTCATCACAAAATTTACGATGAATTCAAAATTTACGAAGAATTTTTTTTATGTATAATTTTATGATGAAAATTTTTTTATTACTAATTTCGTTACTATTCTATAATATTTTTTTTTGTTTTGTGATGAATTATTTTCAAACCGATTTGTTCATTTCTTTTAAGATTAATTAAAAACTGGCCACGATCGGTCCTTGGAAGCCATTTCCTTTACTGAGCACGCTAAAGTTTTATATATGCCTTAGGAACTAGTTCTTAGAATGTGTACACTTATAAAATGTGAATATATGACACTCTTTAATTTACACTTATATAGATAGAGAAGAAAATCTACAGAAAATATTTATTCATTTCAAATCAACATCTAAAAGTACCAGTTAATCTTCACTAATTTATATTCACAATTAGGTTGGCCTACTGTTTACAATTTAAAACACTATAAAAAAAAACTCCATTGGAGTCGCTTTAAAAGTATTAACTCAACACCTAACTTCATTGTCAAACAACCCGAAGGCAAAGAAGATAATAAAAACATCTATATATATATAATGCTGTTCATACCTGAACCATTAATGTTAATGTGGCATGTTTTTTTGTTACCGTATCATTAACGCATTTAATTCTTTGAACACATTAATGAGTACAAATTAAAAAAAAAAAAAAAAAAAAGCAACACGTTGCCATTAATGCATGAACGTGTTAATGGCAATGCGGATGCTCTTGGGTTGTTAATGAACCAAGCCGTTTATGTGCTAGTTGAAACTCGATTTGATAAAAGTACGTTTAATAAGGCTCATTAAAGTTATGTTTACTCTCAAGCGCAGATAAAGAAAGGAAATAAATCTATAGTGGAAAATTATTCTTGAAGGAAAAGAAGAGAAAGGTAAAGAAATCTCTTCCTTTTATTCTTGTTTATCTTCATTGAGGAAGATGGATATATACAACGTAATTTTATAAACAAAAAAAGGTACCCACGTCATTTTTTTTTTGTGTACATGATGTAATTTTGTAAGTTAAAAAGGGTACATGCATCATTATTTTTTGGTATATGGTGTAATTTTGTGAACGACAAGGGGTACATGCGTCATTTTTTTCCCATTTGCTGCTTTCCGTCCAATTTTAAGGTGATCGATTTTGGCTCCAAAACTATCCGTGGATGGATTACGTTTTTCTTCCATTTGAAAATTTCAATGAAGTAAACGGTGGGAACTTTTCTACTGCAGAAACTTTTCTTTAATTTTATTTTCCACTCTCCAAAGTAAACAGAACATAAGATAAATAAATCAAGCTCAAATTTCACAATACTCAGCTCGTTAATTCGTGAACATGTTCGTTAGTAAGCTCATGAATAAATTTTTAAATAAAAAAATAATAATTTTGATATTAAATTTATCGTTTTATATTTTATTTATGAAAAATATAGACAAAAATATTATATTTATTTATTAGAATAAAATTATAAATTTTAATAAGAATATTATAATTTTCTAATTTCAATAAATATTTAAATTTATAATTTATATTTATTAGACTCATTTAATCTCGATAAAAGTTTGAATAAGCTCGCGAGCCATGAATATATTCGTTAAATAAAGCTTAAACTCGACTCGATTATAAATGAGTCAAATTCAAATATTCAAAAGTTCGATTTATCTCGACTCAATTACACCCCTAGATATCGCTTTATATATATATAGTCCTATTTATCTTATAATGCAAGTATATATTTTATTCTTTATTGTTTTAGGGCTTAGAATTTATAGTTTAGATTTTAATCTTCCATCTCCTCGACGCCGTCCTCGCCGCGACACTGTCCTCTCCTCGAGACCAAAGCCAATGTCCTCTCCGTGAGGCCAAAGCCAACGGCAACGCCACTCGATCCTAACTTCTGCTTTATATGAGTGCAGATATCCTGAGTCCTCCACTCCCGTCGGCGGTGCTGCCCAACTGGAGGAACACCTGCCGAGGAAGTTCTGATACGTACTGGTAACTGCTTCTTTTCTTCCTTGAATTACTATTGGGTCCTTTCCAAGATACGAGCAGTAATTCTCGTTTCAAGTCCCCTCTTTCTATTGACTGTGAACTTTGATTCATATATCAAGTTTGGTTCTTTCTCGAATTGTTCTCTAAAGTCAAGGATCATTTCATGTCGGTAAAGAAATTTATTCTGATTTTCTTCCTGTTCTCTCAACTCAAAGAAGTTAGTTGATGACGCTCATTCAGTGCGGGTTTTATACAAGTTTCGGACCTTAATCAACCTGTATGGTGGGTCATTCCAACTTTCACCTTTTTAATTTGCCTGTTTTGTTGTTGACCGAGTTCTCATATGCATTATCTATGTGATTGAGATGCCTCCAACTGCAGTTGCTCACCACATTAATGCCTACCCATTGACTGTACAGGACTACAATGGGTCAGATGAAGGCCGGCTGAGGTGTTATCGGAGAGGCGACTTGGGGACACCTGATGTATGCGCACCGAAAAATAGACCCCCATGTGGAACTGAAGGACGGCGTGACCTACCCGGCGGTACTTAGACTCTGCGCACACTCAGACAAGCACCCGGAACGTCAGAGACCAGAAACTAGGGAAAAAGTCCCCAACGCAGACCCTCCGATGATTAAGTCAGGTACCTTTTTCCCATAAGAACAGTGTACGAAGGAAAAAGAACTCTAGAAGACAAGTGCGAATGTGCGAGAGAGAGTACCTGCTCAAGGGAGAGGACACCCCTTTTTATATGACCGTGCATACATCTGGAGACTGATCGATGTCAGAGAATGTCGGGTGTCAGGACTTATCGGGTGATGGAGGAAACATGACACCCTCTTATAGATTGAAAAAAGGTTCCATTCACAAATGACAACAGACCATTGGAATATTTTCTGACATATGACAGTTATTCTCTGACAGACGGTTACGATTCCCTAATATTGTTGTCACCTAATGCCTTCTGTCCCGCCTAGGTTTAGTTATGGGCCGCTTAGGATGGTTGTTAGGATGTGACGCCTGACTCGAGTCTTGCTGAAGGAGATAAGCTGCGATTAGGGTCCCCTCCCCACGCTTGGAGTACTGGAAGGTCGGCTGGGGGTTATCTGACCGAAAGTACCAGGTCTGTCTCTATACAGATCAGGTTGAGAAAACCAGACCAGTCGGGGAAGGTCACTTCAGGCTGTATCTCATGTCTCTGATATGGGATCCTGATCCGTCAATACCCGATCGAGAATTATGTAGTTAATGACGTTAGACGGTCTAACTCCTTCTCCTTAACTTCTGACTGGCACATCCCCTTGACTTCCGACCGTCGCATCCCCTTGACTTTTGACTGTCGCGCCCTCTTGACTTCTGACTGTCATGTTCCCTTGACTTCTGACAACCATGCCCCCTTGACTTCCGACTACCTGACCTTATCGGACCCCACCATTATGCACCGTATCACAAGCCTCCCTCCAAGTCTAGTCGAAGGAGACCCAGGTTCAACTGACTAGACCCAAGCCCTGATTTCATTTACTTCACCATCATGACTATAAATACTGCTCCTTTTCCTAGACCCTCGGCATTGTAACATGTTTAATTGCTCAATAAACTTCGGGGAAAGGATCACTTTAACTTCTGCATGAGTTGCCTTTTCTTCCTCCTCTTTGAAAGGGGCTAATCTCCAGCCATGGAGATGTACTCTCCTTCAACTGACATCCCTAAATCATAGATTCAAATTCCGAATTAGATGGATGCAACACCTCCGTCAACAGTTGGATCATGTGACTCAGCTGCTTACCCAGAAGATTACGACCTTAGATGAGATAACGTAAAAGAGAGACCTTCAATCTTCCCTTCGTATGGAAATGGAAGAACTTTGGCTAACTGCTAAATCGCGAGCCCGGGCTGAAGTAGCGCTAAAACAGAAAGCTTATTCAGATCTGGAAAGTCAAGCCCAATTCCTAATCTATTTGAAAGAGAAACATGCCTCTTCCATATCCCTCTTCAAGAAGAAGCCCAGATCAAAGAGGAAACCATTGCTCAACAATGACACATCTTTCAGTCGACTAAGGCTGAGCTGACACAGGCTCGAATCCATCTGGAGCAGGCAGGTCACGCGAAACACTTTTGCCCAATTTGCCAATCGACGGCTAGTACTGAGAGAGAACTTTGATCGCTTAGATATCCTATTTGCCTTTACAGATGTGAAAATGAGATTTTGAGGGATGCCCCCTATACTTTATTAAATAAATGTGGATCTAATTGGGTTTCAGTCTTTATTCATGTCACTTTCTCCCTTTCCCCTCTGTCACTTTCTTACTTTGTGCAAACTCGGAGAGGTAGTTGATGAAGACTCTGCTTGTTGATAACTCGCGTGCGAGCGAGAGTGTAGAAAGCTGACCTATGGGTCGTTGAGCGCAAGAGTATACTCGCTTACAACTCGCACTGGGGCGAGAGTTTGGAGTCCCAACCGAGAGGTCATTGGTCGTGAGAGCATGCTCACTTATAACTCATGTTGGGGCGAGAGTCTGGAGCCCGACCGAGAGGTCGTTGGTCGTGAACACATGTTCACTTATAACTCACGCTGGGGCGAGAGTCTGGAGCTCGATCGAGAGGTCGTTGGTCGTGAGAGCATGCTCACTTATAACTCGCGCTGGGGTGAGAGTCCGGAATTCGATCGAGAGGTCGTTGGTCATGAGAGCATGCTCACTTATAACTCACGCTAGGGTGAGAGTCTGGAGCTCGACCGAGAGGTCGTTGGTAGTGAGAGCATGCTCACTCATAACTCACGTTGAGGCGAGAGTCTCCAGTCCGACAGGGAGGTCGTTGGTTGTGAGAGCATGCTTACTTATAAATTACGTTGGGGTGAGAGTCTGGAATCCTGACCGAGAGGTCGTTGGTCGTGAGAGCATGTTCACTTATAACTCGTGCTAGGGCGAGAATCTGGAATCCCGACCGAGAGGTCGTTGGTCGTAAGAGCATGCTCACTTATAACTTGCGCTGGCGCGAGAGTTTGACATCTTGACTGAGATATCGTTGGTCGTGAGAACATGCTCACTTATAACTCGCGCTAGGGCAAGAGAGAGCACGCTCACTTATATCTCATGCTGGAGCGAGAGTCTGGAATCCCGACTGAGAGGTCGTTGGTCGTGAGAGCATGCTCACTTATAACTCGCGCTGGGGCGAGATTCTAACATCCCGACTGAGAGGTCGTGAGGGCATGCTCACTTATAACTCGTGCTGGGGCGAGAGTTTGGAATTCCGATCGGAAATTGGTCCGAGGGCCCGACTGGGAGGTTGTCTGGAAGGGAAGCAGTTGTGGATTGAAGGATCTGTGCCCCGGGGACTTAGCCTAATCCACCTGCGATCATGAACCACATTACATAAGGCTTTAGTCCAATTTGAACCTTACTTTGATCCCGAGGATAGGTAGATACGCCAATTTGAATCTTCTCGCCATCTTCTCCTTCATTTCCCGAGGCAACCGCATGGAATTTTCGGTCCTCGAGGCATGGTCTTCGTGAGGTAGCGTGCTACTGTTTACATATCACCTCCATGATTTTTCTGTCATTTCCATCATAAATGTCCTTTTATAGGGAGCTGACACGTGCCCCACGAACTTTCCTTGTTATGATGTCTTGACTCACACTTTCTGCACGTGACCCTAGGGCGCCACTATCTCTTGATCTGATGGTCATTGTGTGCTCCGCAGTTTCGATTGTCCAGTTCGAATCCCGATACTCCTTAAGGGTTTTAGTTTAAAAAACCCTAAAGGCCTCTAACAGTTGTTCATCAGCGCTTCGCCTTCCTCCGACCTTCCTTCCTTTGCTTATTTCTGCTCGCTCATCTTCCCTTTCGCATAAGTCATTTTCCTTCTTCATCCTTTATACCTTTGTTTGTTGATTAGATAATGAACAGAGCGACGGTGGTGCCTTGGTATGTATACTTTCGCTCAGATTTGGATAGGAGTGACTTTAAGTCTGTACGATCCAGCTAAGGAATGCCAGCTACCTGTCCTAACTAAGTTACCCTAATTTGTTATGTGTTCACTCAAGTTTTTTTATAAGTTAATTTGTTTTTACTTGACTCAGTTGCCCTAGTATGTTCACCATGTTGAAATGGAATTTGTTATACCCAAATACTAAGTTTTAGTTTGGAATATAATTCTTATTTGAAACAGAATTTATAGGTTTCTATTAAATATTATTAGTTTTTTTGGACTTTTAACTTTCTTGTTCTATCTCCTATTTTGAGATTTTCCACCTTACTAATTTACTATTTGGTTCATTGCCTTATTTATATGATAGGCTGATATGGCTCGATTAGATAAGACAGGATATAAAGATAATTTTTGTACTCATTATGCGCATGAAGATGATAAAAAACAAGTTATTTATACTTTATTGTTGACAATTGTCTTAGCTATCAAGAAAAGGAGTACTATGTTCGGGAAGAGCATATCATATGCTTATCATGCATTGTATAAACATAATATTAGGTCTATAAACTTAAATGAGATGATTTTTCATAGTATTGATAGTGTTGATAACTATAGGATTGATAGAAGGTCTTTAGGCAACTATATTGTTTGCTAACGACTCATGGAAAATCGAAAGAAAACAGAGATATATTAGTTAGTGAACTTGTAATATTTTTTTCTTCACATTATTGCACATAATGTGAAAAGTAGAGTCCTAAAATGCCAAACAACAAGATTCAATGAGACAGTTAGTGGACAATTTCAATTAGTTTTGAATTCTGTTATGTTGTTATACAACATCTTGTTTAAGAAGTTAGAACCAATTCCACAGAATTACACGAATGATAGGTGAAAATGGTTCAAGATATAAGTATATAATTTCTATAAATTTATTTTTTAAAATCATTTTAATGTACACAATAAATTTATTTGATTTTATGATACTTCTTTGAGTGTAGGGTTGTTTGAGAGTAAGTATTGAACTACAAAAAATGAAATTGCAACTAATGTCTTTGGTGTATGCACACTGAATATGCAATTTAGCTATGCCCTACTGAGTTGGGAAGGACCTTCGACAGATGGTAGAGTCTTAAGGAATGCTATTAATAGGAGGAATGACTACAGATTCCTCAAGATAATTAAGTTATAATTATCGTAAAATAATAATCACTTGTAATATAGTTAACAAATATTTAGTTTTGTGGGAGTAGATGCTGGATTACGGATGGATTAGAGTGAATATAATTAAGAAATGATTTTTTTGAAACACTAACAGTTTTAAAAAAAATTTGCATGCAGTCTTCAATCACAATTTAAACTTTGCATGAAGTCTTTATGTTAAAAAAACTATTTTCATTCCCTAACCAAACGTAATGGACACTAATTTACCTAATTACCACTTATAGTTTTTAGGACAAAAAGTTTAAAATAAAATATAATTTCTCCTAAATTCTGCACATTAGAATCTAGTATATTTTCCACAATTTGAGCATGACTTAGGTGAAAAAAGGGTCGTTTTTAATTGATAGAAAATATAATAGATTCTCTTTAAACGATGGTCAATTGGATGAAAAATATATTAGATTATTTTTAAATGGTATTAAATTTAGGATGAATTATATTAAGTGAAAAAAATCGTGTTTAATTTGATAAAAAGATTTGAATTTGAATGTGCTAAATTTAGAATAAATTATACTGTCGTCTAAATTTAATTAAAAACTGAAGATTTATTTTAATTAAAAAAATTATAGATAGAATATTATTTTAATAAATTTAAAAGAGAGGTTCAATGATATGAATAAAAATAACGTTCTTTTGATTTTCTAACATATTTTTTTATTGGCGTCTAAATAAAACAACTCGAGAGATCAAACCCAGATTTATTAATTCCAAGTTCCAACCCTAGGCCGCGCTGCCCACCTCCCCTGTTTATCTTCCCCTCGTCCCAACGTCATCACGAGGACCCTTCTCTTGTCGCCTCAATCCTTCAACCGTGGTCGACTTCTCCAATTGCGAGGACCACCCGTTTGCTGTGTACCGCGCCGGCGAGCATCCTCCTGCCAATCGCTAGAAGCGAAATCGCTTCCTGCTTCATTTTGGGCGCCGAGAGATGGCTTCTTATCCTCTTCACCGCGACATCCCACAATTTTTGCTTGCGTAACCTTGGTAACCATCGAGAGCGGGTATTAACAATAGTACGGATTCTCAGCTACGACTTCACCAACAGGTAGATTGCTAGTTTTCCTTGGTTGGAGTTTCTTCCTTAAGGTGAAGTTGCCACTACGTCAGATATCAAATCTTTTATGTAAAACACATCAAAAAGAGGTAGATCACTTCCTATCGCAGAACTCTTCATCATTCAAAAAGGTGAAAGAGACTGTTTAAGACATACAGATGTAAACTAAATAGACTGACAAAGTTGAGAGCACATTATTTCGAGCTCCATAGTTATCAGCCACAAGTTCAACACCTATTAGTAATACATAGGATTTTACTTTCATTGCGATCATAGCTTGATTATGCACTAGATATAATGACAATTTTACATTAGATGATTGGTAATGAAGATCTTTAACTCAATTGCTATGGTAAATTAGCAAATTTTATCAAGTTAAATTTCATGCTTTTTCTGATTTACATTATTCATACCTTATTACACTAAGTCATATTGAAGCTTATTCTTTTCTCACGTTTGTGCAGATTATTGTTCATTTTAGCTCGATGGCTTGGAGAGTACTTAGGAAAAAGGTTTATCAACAAGTACGCATCAGAAATGTTATTTTAAAATATTTTTTATTTCTTTTAGCATTGCATAGCAGAGTTTTACTTTATTATTATTATTATTATTATTAGAGACTTTAGTGATTAATTTCTTCTGTTTATCCCCCGTGTGGTTCTTTCTTCAGAAATTGGTTTAATTTTTCTGAAAAATAATTCAGAAAAATGACTTTACCTAGTAACCATACCAGTCAAATATCTAAGCGTATCGAGCCTGTGTGCATCATGTTGGACATCGATCTGAAACCATCTTTAGCAAACATTTGATTATGCGCAATACATATTGGCCCAATACATGAAAATTATTTGTTCAATTTTGGTATTTGTAGCAAATATATTTTATATACTCTGCAATGTAGGCTATTGATATTGATCTTGTATTGTTTATTTTTTTGCTTCTGATATATGCTTAATCTGTGACCTTTTTTTTTTTGTAGGGTCTCAATGCTAGCTTTTTAAATGCATTTGTATCTAAACATTCAAAAAGTGGTGTACATTTTTTCTTTGGCTCACATGGACGGATGCTAGGTAATCTTAGTGGTTTTAGTTGATTCATGTTGTTCTTTTAACTTGATAAGTCAAAGACTGCATTTATTTATACTCAGCCGAAGATAAAATCTATGTTATACCTTTCCCATGAATTATCTTCCAAGAAGGATGATTTTAATGCATCATGCATGGAAAAGATAATTTGATTTACTGGGCACGCTAAATTCGGTGATACAACATCAACATTCCGGGAGAGATAGGCTAGACTAGCTTGATTAGACTGCATATACTGATTCTTTCTATATGAGTTGATGCACTCTTTTTTGTTTTGTTTTCATCCTTGCCAAATTGTTTCAAAGGTTTAGGTGATTATTTATCATTGGCACTTGAAAGCTTGATTATTTATTGTTTTGTTGTCCACTTGGTTGTAATTAGCTTCTTATGCTGCTATACTTGTCATCCATGACTTTTGATAATCATCGAATTTGCTGGTGACTTCCTGATCTTCTCTCTTCCTCTTCTTCCTTCTTCTATGCTCACATAAATCATATGGTTGGAATGGTGATTCAAAATCATCATGAATTTAGTTGTCAACATTTGGGACCATTTGTGTACCCATTAGGCTGTGTTATGGTGTCAAATTTTGGTAAAGATCATGAATAATATTGTTGGTCTCATTTCTCACATGTTACATGAAGGTATATAAGTAAATATGAATCCTAAATATCAACTTAAGGAGTTTAGAAGACTTTCTTGGTGTCTCTTTCTAGATTGAGCATTCTCATCTTGCAAGGGGATTGCTTGGGGAAAAAGGAATAGTAGAGAGTAGAGACTACTTTTAGAATCTCTTTGGGGCTTGACAAAGTTTTTGCATGTTGTGCTCTCTTC
Organism: Zingiber officinale; assembly: GCF_018446385.1. Taxonomy (NCBI): domain Eukaryota; kingdom Viridiplantae; phylum Streptophyta; class Magnoliopsida; order Zingiberales; family Zingiberaceae; genus Zingiber; species Zingiber officinale. Next base: position 163,969,380 of record NC_055990.1, read on the forward strand.
CGTTCTCTTAGATTCTAGGATTCTAACCTTGACAATTGGGGTGTTTTAATGTTTGAGCTTCTTTCAAGCATTATTTTTAGAGAAATTTGCCTTTACTTTGGACTATTTTAAATTGCTGAATAGTGGACTCTTTTTCTCCTTAGACATGGCTCATTCTGTTGAACCACAAGTTTATGTGGTTACTTGACTTTGTCTATTTTCTTCTCAATTTGCATAAGGTCTTGCGATCTTTTTAGTGTTGTTTAGCTTGATAAAGGTGTTGCTATTGGTTTTTCCTGAACAGATACAACATAGCTCATCTATATTATTATCTTTCACTATAATAGACCCTTATAATTATTTATGTAATAATATTTAGAGACTTATGGAGTTATCTTGGTGTATATCTATAATTTTTTATATGGATTTATCTCTATAAATTAATTGGGATAGACACAGCTTGACGATTATGTCTATAAAAAATTTGTGAAATTAACAAATGGTAAGACACTAGTGACTGCTTTAAATAATGTTGGTGCAATTTCCCTGGTCAAGTTGACCAGTTTGACTAAGCTTGAGTTGGCTCAAGCTTGAGTCTTGATGTTTGAGTTTTGATGCTTGACAATGTATGGAGATTGCAGGTGTAATTGCCCGTTTGGAGAGATTGTTGGTGTAATTTTCCTCTGGTCAAGGTTTGACTAGTTTGATGTGAAGAAGAGTCTGGCAGAAGATGAAAATCCAAGTGGGTTGACGGGACACTTGGTGTGGAAAGCCCTGGTGAGTGAAGCCGGGCAAATGGAAAATCTTAGTGAGTGAAGTTAGGTGTTGAAAATCCTGGTGAGTGAAGCCAGGTGAAAAGTCCTGGTAAGTGAAGTCAGGTAGTGAAAATCCAGGTGGGTCAATGTTGATCGGACACCTGATGTTTGGAAGTCTAAGTGGGTAATGGAGGCCGGACACTTGACATGAGATGGTAAGTCCAAGTGGGTCAAGGTTGACTGGACACTTGGTACGAGGGGAAAAGTCCAAGTGGGGTCAAAGGATTGACCGGATACTTAGTATGAGGAGAAAAGATCAAGTGGGTCAAGGAATTGATCGGACACTTGGCGACGAAGTCCCAGCAGGTCAATGTTGACCAGATGCTAGGCATTAGGGGGTCTCAATAGGTGACGCTTGAGCATAGTGTGCTTCCCAAGCGATCAGTTGATCGATTGGGCTGCTCCAATCGATCAGGCAATTGATTGAGGATTATTTTCTCGCATGAGGAAGTCAGAATCGATTGGTTAATCGATTCCAGGGTCTTCTGTGAGAACACAGAAGCGCATTGGATTGATCAACTGATCGATCTAGATGCTCTAAATCGATCAGTCGATCGATTGGGAGATGATTGTTACACAGTTTGTGACTTTTGGACAGCTGGGATTGCTCAGATCTTATATGATAATCGATTGGGAGTAAGCTCAATCGATTGAGAATCCTAGATCGCATATTATAAAGGCGACGACGTGGTTCAAACGCAACAACGCTTACACAAATACATAATTTCTTCTCCACTACTGTTCGCTGTACTTTGAGCTTAGAGGATAAGTGTTGTTGCACTTTCCAACTGATCTAGAGGCATCTTCATCAACAAGAGATCAAGTAAGCAGAGGTTTTTCGTTTGTATTCCTGTATTTACTTCTTGTTTCGAGTTATGTCTTGTTGTTTGAGTTGTACGAGGTTTCTCCACCTCCGGATTGTTCCGAGAAGGAGTGTTTTTAATAGTGGAGAGTGTGCTCGTGTGTGGATCCTTGGATTAGTCACCTCATTTTGAGGTGAATACCAAGTAAATCCTCTTATTAGCATTGAGAGCTTGCTGGGAGTTTATCCGCTGCAAAATCAACATCTATGGAGTAAACGAGCGAGCGAGACGAGCTATTCACCCCCCTCTAGCTCTGGAGTGTCCAAACAAGTGGTATCAGAGCGAGACCGCTCTTCACTAGACTCAGCGCCAGAAGGGTAAAGAGCTAGAGGAAGAAGAAGTTGAACCCCTAAAGTCAGTAAAGTCAAAGACTTCATCAAAAGGGAGCTCAACTTTAAGATGGATTTTCGAGATGGACTCGGATATGACACAAGGGCACCTCCACCATTTATAGCATCAAGCTTCGATTCTTGGAAGTCAAGGATCGAAATTTTTTTCATGATGGAGATAGAGTAATGGTTTGCTCTAATGGAGGGATTATACAAAGACAAAATTCTCAAGAAAAGCAAATTGAGCAAAGAGCAAATCTAAAGATGCGAGACAAATGATAAGGTAACCAAAATTTTGGTTAATTTATTGCCAAGCACAATCATATGCAAAATTATAGACTATAAAGATGTTAAGGAGCTTTGGAGCAAGTTGACAAAACTCCATGAGGACCCCTCCACTACACTAAATCAAGAAGAATCCAAAGAGGGCAATTCATTGACCAAGAGGAAGAGGACTCCGAGGTTGAGAGGTGCTCAACATCGAAAGAAGAGGAGATTCAAGAAGATTTATTCTCAATGGAGTGCAACGGTAAAGGCAAAGAGGGAGCATACTCTTTGTTTTATGTGCATGAGGATGAAGATAAAGAGGCCTCCATCTCTAGGATTGAGAGGGAGCGTCATTCGTTGACAGCGGAGAAAGAAGAGGCTTCTACCTCCCGGTCAAATGGAGAGGAAGATGGTGCCACCTCCATAAGTCAAGAAAAATTAAATGGAGGATCATGGGCTACCCCTACAAGTAAAGGTATAATTGTAAATAATAAAACTCATATTATTTGCTTTGAGTATAAGGAGCATGGACATTATAAGAGTAAGTGTCGTAAGTTGACCAAGAAGAAGGGACAAGTGACACTCAAGGCTAAAGAGAAGCCAAAGGAGGTCGGACCCGTGATATGAAAAGGCAACGAGCACACTGTGTGCTTCTCTTGCAATCAAAGAGGACATTATCAGAGCCAATGTTCAAAGGGGAAGAATCCGGCCAAGAACAAAGGAGGAAGCTCAAGTCAAGGGGAGCCTCTAAGAATAACACTAAGGTACCATTAGGAAATGGTACTTATGTAATTCATGATAAAAAGCATACTAGTTCAAATTTATATCACTTTAATGCTATTTATCATGAAAATAGGAAGCATGATAGAATTAAAGAAAAACATGTAGCGTATCATGCTAAAATTATCATACCTAAGGCTAGGAAGGTAGATAATAAATTATACAATAACTCTAAGGACTTTAGATATATGTCTAAGAAAAAGAAAATTCAAGGATTTAAGGAAAAATCTAAATGCTAGGACTTATGGAAGGAAAATCAAATCTTGAGGTCAAAACTTGAAAAATTAGAGAGGACCCTAGAAAAATTGACAATTAGTGCCAAAGGGTCAAAGGAGTCAAACCTAGGTTTAGCGAAGCAAGAGCCATTCAATGACCATAGAGGTTTGGAATACAAATCTAAAGCCAAGAAGAATGTGACTTCATATCATAGGGTTCCATATTATTATGGAACTAGCCCTAGGTCGGGGTCAAGCCAAGGTTACAAAGGATGTTATCCCTAGAACTAATCTTGCAAAGACCAATGTGACTAAGGATTCAAAGAAGCCTAAGAAAGTCACTAGGAAGGTCAAAGGGAAGCTATATCTAGAGTTGACCTAGAGGAATTGAGCGTGACCAATGCTTCTAAGAAGCCTAGGAAGGTCATTAAGAAGGTATCAAGGGAAGTTATCCCTAGTGAATACCTAGAACACCTAAGGAGCACCAATCGGTTTTGGGTTCCTAGGAATGTGTTCTTTACACCCTAGATGAGTTTAGAGAGTGTCAACTCTAATTGAAAGAGTAGTTAATCCAACCTTGGTGAAGTTGACACTTGGAGGCATTTTCAAGGTTTTGTTAACTTTGAAAATGTAGGTTTAATTGTTTACTCTTTGGAAGAGTAAAACATGCCAAAATTTGAGGAATTGGACTTAATTAAAATTGATACAAATAGGAAGAGTAAAGGAAATGCTAAGTTGGGATTTTGGCTTTTTCTTGGGAGAAGGGCAATTTAGAATTATTTTTGGCTTAGCGAATGATTGAAGGATAGAACCACTTAGATAGATAATCTAAGTATTTTATTTATGCTAAATTGCCATGATTGTTTGCCCATCATATGTCATAACATCATATATTGCATTCATTTTTGTTATGAAAAACAAAATAAAAATACCATATCATGTCATACATACATCATATAACTATAGTATGTTTTCTTTTGAAACTTATTCATTTTAATGTATGCCATAAATCATTATGCATTACTGTAAATTCCTTGTAATTAAGGATAATACATTAATCAACAAGTGATATCGTAGGTGGACGATTAATTTTTAATATGCCTTGATAGATATGCATGAACTCTTTAATTAGGGAAAACCAATATCTACATCTCACAAAAATCGTAAGTTGACTTGTATGTGTTTTAGTATACATTAGATACAAGTGAGATGTTAGGAGGATGAACAAAACTCAAGATGTTGATTTAGTGCATTTATTTGAGTTTTAGCTTCATCAAAACACATAGATTATGTGTTATCCAATCATTGGGAAAGCTAGTGTACACGTCATGTGTATTTAGCCCAAAGAACATGATTGAAAATTAATTTTGAAAATCATTTCAAAATACTCTCGGAAAACCTTGTTAAAGATTATCTTTTGAAAAACATTGAAATTTTCAATGGTTTTGAGTTTTGTGTTAATCTTTGAAATAGAGGTTATTTTCTTAGAAAATTATTTTTTTCATGATAGTATGACATAAATAATGTCTACATGAATTTTTGTAACTTTTGGAATTTTGTAGAACTATTTATGCATTTCTGAATTTCGGCTGAAATTGATTTAAGAGAAATCAGAAACTCCAATCGATCAATTGATCGATCGAGGAGTTCAATCGATCGGTCGATCGATTGAAATGAGTTTTTCCGTAAGCAGAAGCTCACGGAATTGATTAGTTGATCGATTCAACCCTTGCCTGGATCGATTCCATTGTTTTTTTGCAAACAAAGCCTTGCTGGATCGATCAGTTGATCGATTGGAAGACTTCAATTGATTGAGTCCCAACTTCGATTGGAAAAACTGACTTTAGCTGTAAATGTCTAATTTCATTCATTTAAGCCACTTTTAGTCATGTTAACCATTCTTCATCCTATGAAACTCATTTATAAACTTTTAAGGGTAGTTTCTTGGATGAAAACAAGAAGGGAATAGTTAAGAAGACTAAGTTGAAGTTTTAGGATGAGGTTAGTTTTAAAGTTGAATTTTGAATCTCAAAACTTCAAATTTTGGGTTTCTTAAAGTTTTAGGAATTCCAAGTCATTGTTGGTGCAATGATAGAAATTTAGAGCATGTTTTGAGGTTAAGCTACTCCTTAAAGACATGGTTTCAATTTTATTTTTCAAAACAACAAAACAATGGAAAGTTGGAAACCTTCATTGTGATGAATGCTCAAGATTGAGCATTAGAAAACACTGGAAGATTGGATATCTTCAGGAGTGTGAATGCTCTGGGATGAGCATTGTATGATGGAAATATGATTTAGGATGGGCATGTGGGTACAATAAAAGGTATGAGACTTTCGTTGTAATGTTGTGAACAATAAGTCAACATTGGAGACAATGAAGGGTATGAGACCTTTATTGTGCTATTGGGAACAACATCTGGATAACTCTTCAGGGGGAGAGTTTTTGATGTGAGAGAATGTAGGGTTTAAGTTAGGCTTTCATTACCAAAAGGTGAGGTTACTCTTGGAAAGGGGGAGAATAAAGGAAACCCTCATTTATGCTTTGACATGAAGAAGTTGATGCTATGAGATTAGCCTAACTTAAACGTATTGTCAAACATCAAAAAGAGAGAGATTGTTGGTGCAATTTTCTTGGGTCAATCAGTTTGACTAAGCTTGAGTTAGCTCAAGCTTGAGTCTTGATGTTTGGATTTTGATGTTTGACAATGTATGGAGATTGCAGGTGCAATTGTCCGTTTGGGGAGATTGTTGGTTAAATTCCTCTCTGATCAAGGTTTGACCAATTTGATGGGAAGAAGAGTCAAATAGGTCAAGGTTGATCAGATATTTGACTGGAAAGTTCTAACTAGAGGTTAGGCAAGGCAAGTCCAATGTGAAGGTTGGTAGAAGATGAAAATTCAAGTGGGTCACGGTATATCAAGTTTATTGTTATTGGCTCTTAATAGGTCTAGCGCTATGGTCATCTTCTTTGATAGTTTGTGTAACCTTTCTCATATTATTCTTATTGGCTCTTAATAGGTCTAGCGCTATGGTCATCATCTTGGATAGTTTGTGTAACCTTTCTCATATGTTTAGGGCGCAAGTGTTGAATTTGATGGAATGTATATTTCACCACCACCCGGCATATCTCTACTATCAGTGTTGAATTTGATGGAATGTATATTTCACCACCACCCGGTATATCTCTACTATCATTACCTTTATTAGTAGTTCTATTGTTATTGATATTGTTATTATCATTTCGAACTTCTCTCACATTCTATTATCAGAGAAGTTGGCGATGTTTCTTGACTCTCATCAACCTCTGTGACCAATTATCAATTTATCCTTTTTCTTATTAGTTTTTGTAGGATAGATTTGGTAGATTTATCTTTCTCTTTATTAGAGAATGTAGGAGCTTTCCCTTTCTCGTTACCTGTGTTGGGGTTGTTTAAGAATGGTGCGGTTGAGATTTAGATAATAAAAAGTCTTAGTCAAAGTAGCATTATCATTATCTTCCTTATCAACTTCTCCTTTAGTTTGCGTTTTTTCTATTTATTGGGTAAAAGACTGAGATAGCGGTTGTGGATCACCTTCTTTATCAAGAAATAATTTTCTTGACCTCTGCAGCATTCCATTGATCCATTATTATATTGTATTTATTTAGGATGAAGTCAATATTAGATGAGTTTACATTCACAGAACTGTTCACTCAAATTCTATTATCATTGAAATCAATATTGCAATATCATTTCGAACTTCTCTCAGATTCTATTATTAGAGAAGTTGATGATACTTTGTAACTCTCATCCAGTTCTTACTCATTGGTTGCATAGAGTGGATTGTGACCAATTGTCAATGTCCTTTTTCTTATTAGTTTTTGTAGGATAGATTTGGTAGACTTATCTCTCTATTAGAGATTGCAGGAGCTTTGCCTTTCTCTTTAGTTGTGTCTGGGGTTGAGATGTTTAAGAATGGTTAGGTTGAGATTTAGATAATAAAATGTCTTAGTCAAAAGTAACATTATCATTATCTTCCATACCAACATCTCCTTTAGTTTGCGCTTTTCCTGTTTATTGGGTAAAAGATTGAGATAGTTGTTGTGGATTCCCTTCTTTATCAAGAAATAAATTTCTCCACCTCTACAACATTCCATCAATCTATGATTAGATTGTCCTTATTTGGATGAAATCAATATTAAATGAGTTTATATCCACTGAACTGAACTCTTGTTTTTCCTTCTCTTTTATTTTGTCTTTTCTGTCTTTTCTGTTATGAGTTCTAATTGAAGACCTATATTATGATGAACATAGACCACTATCTTCTCTCTAAATGATGACGAGAAAGGTGATTTCACACTTAAATATAAATATGTGCACTGATTTCTTTCAGAGTTACTTAAAGACGTTTTCTCCAAAAACATTTGTACCCTAATCTTATCTAGGGTCTATCCTCCTCCATATTGTAATCATCACCCAACCATAAGATACATAAGTAAATAGAATTAAAATACTTTTTATAATAATTGAAAATGACTATTAACAGATTATTTATGTTTACCACAATATCTAGTTTATATCTCTATCTCACTGTGAAAAGGATCAACAAATGAAATATATGCTTTTCAAATTCCATATTTTGTTGTAGTCTTGATATTCACTTTTGTGGGTCACTAGGAGAGAATCATTTATGGCTAAGGTATATCAATATTAATATGCCTGAATAAGATAAAAAATGATAGCCTAGTGCACAAAGCTTCCGGTAATACGGGTCCCGAGGAAGGGCCATACTACATTGGGTCTATTGTACACAACTTTACCATGCATTGTAAGAGGTCGATTTCGTGACTCGAAGGTCACACGATGATAACTTTACCATTATACTAAGGCTCCCTTTCAATATGCCTTAATAAGATAGCAACCTAAAATATTCAAATGTATAATTTTATCATTATCAATTGACAATACAATTTCTTTATTATTTAAAATTTATATAGTTGCTAAATTGAATATCTTTTATCGTTTGATTGCACTATCTTTTGATGATTAATATTTGGTTGGCAATTATAAGAGAGTATTTGATTTTTATTTTCATTTTTTGAAAAACACACGTTTTTCCTGTTATTAGAAAATGACTTTTAGACCTTCTCTATTTTCTTACAAAATGATATCTTCTTTTCTAGGAAACAAATGTGGAAATTACCAACCAAATAATGTTTTTTATTTTCTCATAAAATGAAAATAGAAAATTTACAAACCAAATACTGCCTAAGTTTGTCTTGATTTTCTTAGTTACTTTGTGAATGAAGTGCTTGTCCATGTTGATCTTGTGCCAAATAATGTACAAGGGTTATATTGCTATAAGAATATTTTCAATATAGTTTCAAAATTAGTAGATATCTACTGATTTTTTTTTTTTATATATTTTGATTCCCTTAGTAATGCAAGTACAAACACACTTCTTAACACGACCTTCAACCAAACTTTTTTTCACAATGACTTCAATAGGAAGAATTGAGTAGCAAACCTAATTGCTTCTAGTCTTAGGAATTTCTTGTCAATAAATTTCCTCCTTAACTCATGAACTTATCATCATTGTAAAGGAATCGACTGACTCATTTCATTACTTTCTTTTGTACATCATCGCCATCCATTATCATCAATGGATATAGTGTGTATGGTATCTGGAACAATGATAGATAGTCTTGCTTTAATAGCTTTCCAACCTTCTTAATGTTGACACCATTGTTGACAACTATATGTTTTACACTTATCTGTCAAATTATATTATCCATTAAATGATATATGTAAGATGCATTATGCTATTGTATAGTTATATCTGTACATTTGTGAAACATTACTATTGTAGTATAGTTGGAAGTTAGTGATGCTATCCTGTCCAACTATCACACATTAGCGTAATCCTATATATGGCCCATTGTTGTTTACATGACAAAAATCATGTCTTGGAATCCTTCACTTACTCATATAGGTGTGGTCCAATAGTTTCATATATAGTAGGAGGTTGAATATTGGGATTAGACTTTTAGATGTTAGATAATGCTCTGAGCATATGTATTATTTACTATAGTAGTTGGAATTTAATTGAGGTGAAAAAATTGGTAATGCTATGATTGATAAATTTCTTCTCGTTTATGTAATATCAATCCTAGTATACTTGTTAGTCTGGTCTGGGAAGAATCAATATCAACTATATTTTATCACATGCCTTCATCTCATGCAATGAAACAAATGACCAAAGCAACCATGTGATGAATGAACACTTGCACTTACCTCTAACGTTGGTATAGTGGTTGACTCACTTTCACTAGTACTAGTTGAATCCCTTCCACTAGCACTAGTCGGGACACAAACTGTATTTTGTTGCTCAGTCATATTCTACTTGGGAGGCATGAAGAGTAGCTAAAAATTCTGAGTCATTTAAGCTCGTATATCAAACTCTTCATATTATTGTTTGTATTTGCTATTGTTTTGCAATCAAGGACTCCTTTATTGCATGACAGATTTCTCATGGAGCTCTCGAGCACTTTAAAACTCTACTAACAAAATGTTGCTTGAGGCATGTGACCTCACAATCATGTTCAATCATATCGGTGTAAACACTGCTAGTGGAATTGGCTTTTCTCTAATCAATGTGTGTCTCAAAGCAAGATTATCTATTTGTTGTTTTAGCATTATTAAAAAAAAGTTAGATAATTATCAAATAAACACATAAATACAATGTTAAATATGGAATTATTTAATTAATGATCAAAATACAAAGTTATGTATTGTATTAATTAATTGATAATATGTAAATAATTAATATGTATAATATACAATATTATTACAATATATAATTAATATTGTATTAATACAGTATGTATAATATACAACATTAATAACTAATTCTATTAAGACAATATTAGCTTTAAAAATATACATGTAAATACATACTATAATCATACTATAATAGTTGATAATTTTGTGCAGGGTTGCCCCTCCATCACCGTTGCTTTGCTTGTGACTCGTGACAGCTAAATCAGGAGACCTTACTTGGGTTCTATGTGACAAGATTCTATGGTCGATCTACTAGGAGCCTCCCTCTTTTATCGAGGCTTCTTCAATTCTTTTTTATATGCTTTCTCCTCTTTAGTTCGAGTCTATTTATAACCTCTTGATCTTGTCTCTCGGTGACCAACAAAATCCTTCCTTGCTTCATAGGTTGAATCCATGTTAATTGAGATAAAGCTTGGTACCATATAGATCTACACAACGCGGGTGACATTGTTATGGCATAGACAGCTTGGTGTTTTGACCCTATGCCAACCTTTAGATGGAATGATACATTTCAATCGTGCTAGGTGGCATGACATAATTTTAATCCATGCATGTCTACCTTTATTCTTGGCTAACTTATATTTTTTTTTGTTAAAAAGATAAACCCTGGGTACTTAACTTCAAAAAGCTGACACATATTTCATGTAATTTGGTACAAATATGGATGTTGAAGATCGATAGGACTTGAAGTCTTGGTGAAAATTTAAGATTTAGGCTTTTTTTTCCTTGTGGAGAGAGGTAATGGAATGAAGGGGAAGGGAAAGCGGTTTTTTCAATTTTTTAGAAGGAAAAAAATATAGAAGAGAAAGAGAAAATTTTCTCACACTTTCCTCCATTTGGCTTCAGCCCAAATTAGATAGAAACTCACTACAATTTATAAAGGCTAAAATTTTAAATTATTGTTAATAGTTATTTTCATATTATCATTATTTATTTTTTAATTAGAAAACATGATTACTAAAATCACTTTCTTTACTCTAAGGCGTGGGAATCTAAATTGTCGAAACTTTTCCTTGTAATAATGATTTTCATTGTTAATTTCATCAAAATATTAGGCGGGATGGCAAAAGTGATCAATTAATGGATGATTTTGAATCGGAAATCTGTCATTGGCAAATTAGGCATGGGAAGGAAGGAGTTGGTATGAAAATGGTGCAAAACTACTTCACTAATTGTAAAATTACTCCCATTTTATCTCTCTCTCTTTTGTCCCTTTAGTTGCGAGCTTTGATCCCTCCGATCCCAACCTTGTCCGCCGCACAACTCTCTGAAGCTGACAAGCAAAGTCCTTCAGTAGGGTGTTGTGGGTTCTTTGACAGAAGACGACCGAGTCACCTGTCAGCTGCAGTCCTCATCCAACATAGTGTTGGCAGAGTTCACAGTCATGCTTCTCTCTGACAGGAATCAGGCTTCGATAGTCAACCAGTGTGTTCTCAATGAAGTTTGAAGGACTTGTCGTAGCTTGGAAGAGTTGTTGGGATCTTGAAGCTGGATGGAATCTTGATGGAGTTGCTGAAAGCTTGAAGCATGAAAAGTTGATGGATGCTTGATGGAGTTGCTGGAATCTCGAGGCTTGATAGAATTGTCGGAGGTTTCATGCAGAAACTAAAATAGGAAGTGATGTTCAATAAGGGATCATCATGCATCAAAAGATACTAAAAAATGGTGAGTGTATGGAGACGGGAGGAGATGTGATCAGATGGTTGACGGTGGCACAAAGAGATATTTTGGCACTTGTAAGTTGAATGATAAACGTGGTCTCCATTCCAAGTATACATGTCCGATATCCCAACAGGCCTATATTCATTGGTAAACATGGCTGATGGATCTCTCATCATCTTCCCTTCCTCTCCCCTTCTATGCCCCGAGGTATAATACATCCCTCTACCTTCCACTTTTCTGGGTAAATAGAACACAATTCAAGGAACAAGGGAAAATTTTACAAGTTTCTTTGCCCTCCAAACAAAGAATAGGGAATCACCTTATCATTTCTCTTCCACCACTTTCCTTCGCCAAAATACTTTTTTTTTTTTTGTATTACTTCTCTCCCAAGAAAATAGAGTTAATAGACTTTGCAAATATATTGACTGCCACTTTTGATCAACTGTTGTCAACCTTTGCATGTGTCCTGCTAACCTGCATATATCCAGTGGAAGGCCTAACACAAATAGGAAGTTCAATATATGCTGTACAAATTAATTGTTGATGACAAGATAAAAACCATTTAAGTATGGGATTAGGATGAATCTAACCTTGCATTCCTGAGTTGGAAAAATTCAACATGAGGATGCCATGATAATATAAGTCTAAAACTCATTAAAAAAAAGAAACTACATGGAACTATGGTTTATATTTCTGATATTATCAATATTTGTTTTTTTTATCAATTTGATGTACCATATTCTACAGTTGTTTTTTCTTCTGCAGATTCTTATATTGGTCTGTCATCAGGAGCTTCTATTAATGGTAGAATTTCCAGCAATATCTTGAATATCAGGTCTGTATACCTATTCATTTTCCCTACAATTGTTCTACACGTGTACTTGTATTGAAAATTATCTGTTTATTTTCTTTCAATTGTTCTACACGTGTTTCTGTATTGCAAAAGGTGTTAAAACATTTGGGTACCCACTTTGGGCTCTTGAAAATTAGATCTTTTTTGTAAGTAGGAAAAGTTCCAGTTATCTGCAAATTATTTGGTTCAAAGTTGAAAATATAGCTTCACTATGATGGTAAGACTATAATTATTTAAATATTAATAATTGGATAAATAAAAACAAATAATGATAAATACTTTATAAAAAATTTAAAAATAAAGATTTTATAAAAATGACAATAAAATGGTTAAATTTTTTGAAACTAATATAGATTAAAATATTTTAATTGAATGAAAAAATATCATCATACTCTATTTCTCGCAAAATTCTTTTTCTCAAATCAAATGAAAACTTAGTTATTATTGAAATTTTCTGCAAACCTCAGGCCAGATATCGGGGTTTTCATTATTTCAAGTTATTGTACCTGTATCCTGCTACATTGTGACATCCTTCACTAATCTTTATTCTTTAACTGAGGGATTTGTCTTTATTTTTCAATGCTATGAACTGTTGGCATCAAAGTTGTATTGATAATTACTACTTGGATTTAATGCTTGCTAAATCTGAAACTCCAAATTTTTGTACGACTTGCATCATGGTTCTGTTACATTCTGTCCGTGACCATGTTTTTGCCATAACTATCAATTCTGATTTTGTACTTTAATTGTTCTACTGCTTGATGTACTATGCCATTAGGTGATTATTTTTTGTTTGCCTTGTCATGTATCTCCCATAATTATACTAGTATATGTATATTAATGGTATTTTAAAGATATACCTACTATACAGTATATATCAGAGTCATCATAAAATTCTATTCCGAAAATTCTCAATATGATACTAAATCCACAACAATGACTCAGCTCTAGCACTCTGCCTTAAGTTGGAGCAAGGATATTAGCTATAAGTCCAAATTGCTACATAAACTAGAAAGGATCAGACAAAACTAAGATATGCCCATGTTAAAAGAAAATGAAAATACAGTACTTGTGTGCAACATCAATTACCTCAACTTGAGATCAATGCAGTAACATAGAAAGGATGGGGTGAGACTCCAAGAGAATCTTTTGCATAGATTTCTTGTGGCCGAGTTTATGCCTTACTAATGAAAGGGGAGAAGGAACACACTTGATATTGTCGGCTTTGAGCAGAATGACATCTTGCATGACATAAGAGCGAGAAAATCAGAACTGTGCATTAAAGAATTTCGAGGAAGCAGCAGAATTGGAGGAAGAAAATAATAATCACTCTTCATTGGTGTGAAAATTGAAATAGCTGAAATGACTCACATAGGCTATGGCGAGGATAGAGGAAACTGTTGAAACTCAAAGAATGGCAATGTGTGATAGGCAAGTGGGAATGACAGACAACAAGAACACACAGAATGGAAGCCAAAGAATAAGATACCAAAAGAGATAGAGAGAGATAAGGCTCATGACAGAAAGAATGCTTGCATGGCATAGACACTGTTGTCAGCAAGATGAAGCTCTAAGTGAACAATGTGCTTTATTGAGAGAGGTAGAGTTGCCTCCGCAACCATACTAACCACCCAGGGTTTAACAAATCATGATATGTAGCTTGGCTTGATCCAAATTAAGTAGAGAAGTTCAATAGAGGAGGAGAACATGGATCCAAAGGTGCTCGTATGGAAGCTGAAGTGCATCACTTAATTTTTCTTGAACATGCCCTGGTAGCTCTTCGACAGTTCATGGTAATGGATTCAAAGTCTACTTAAACTTGGTGATTGAGCAGAAAGTAAGTGCAACAGAGACATATAGGGCAAGGTGATAGAGGGAGAAATACCATTACAATCTTCGGCATCACTGTTGCATGTCAGTAAAGCTTGTTGGCATCACCATTACTAGGGGAGGTGTGTAGACTAGGATCAAGTCTTTTACATGGCCTTTTTGTGGCATTGCTAACAACATGCAATTAATGAAAGGGGATGAATGACACTTGGTGAAGGTTTTGGGGTTGACAAAATAAGGTCTTGCATGACATAGGGGGGGGGGGGGGGGGCATTGCATAACACAACATTGTGGCCAAGAAACAAGAGGCGAATGAAAAGTTGTGTAATAAGAGGAAGAGTTGTTCCCCAATATACTAACCTCCCATGGTTGGGCAAGTTATGCCTAGTAACATGGCTTGATCTAAATTTAGAAGTACAATAGAAGGGGAGACCACGAATTTGAAGTCACACATGGAAGTCGATGTGCATTAGCCAACTTGACTTAAACATGTGTAGTAGTTATTTGACAATCTCGGTAGTCGATTTCAAAAATCAACTAATTGGGTCTGAGGTGAAACCATAGTTATTAAAAACACTCACCTCACTGCGCCTAGGCACAAGGCGTAGCCAGGTGAACCTCTTGCGCCTCGTTGCTTTAAGCGTGCACCTTGTGAGAGGCACCAAGCGCACTTAAGGCGCTTGGTCTTAGGAAACTGATGAAGATTTAGCTATACAAATTTGAAACATCCGGTGATGATGATAATGATATGACCGAGAAAAATGATGAAGATTCTGATAATTTAGATATTTGAAGTTTTTTTTTAAATTTGAATTATGTGTATAACGTATTTATTTACTAGTGAATTTTATATTTACTTTATTGTTATCCATTATCGTTTTGTTAGTGAAATATTTTAGTAGAAATTCCCTATATATATATTTGAATTGTAAAAATTTATATCGGGAGCGCCTTACTTTGGTAAGGTGTGCACCTCACATTGTGCATTGTGCCTCAAGCCCCATAGCACTTATGTGCTTTTAGGCGCCTCACGCCTTTAAATAACTATGGGCGAAACGATGCTAGCAAATTTGGAGGTGAGACTCACACCATGGTGAGCTATAAGCAAGTAGTGGCAAATGTGAGGGCTGTCTTACTGGTGTTGCTGGTACTTGAAAGTGGAGGATTTGTGCGACAATGACATAGAATATGAATGCATTCCTTAGAATCGCCATAGCATGTTAGCATAGCCTGCCATCCTTGTGATTTCTAGAGGAAGTGAGAGCGGTGCAGCAGAAGAACATGAGGTCCTCCATTTTGCCACGATCAGGTTACTTAATAATATTCAGAGATAGAACCAATGAGGCCAAAATGAAGACTAAATGCAATATGGGTCTAAACCCACAATTTTGATGGCTTATAATTCTAATGAAATATATTCAAGCAGCAGTTAGGCAAAATACTGTAATTTAATTATACTAGCGTTTCTCTTTATAGATAGTCCCCAAGTGACTAGATTTTGTGACTTCAAATCTGGCTATTTTGCTCTTTATATATTAGTTTATTAATTATTATTTGAAAATGTTTTTGTTAGGTATTTTCATGCAACTGCTTTCATGCTGGCTTGGAGAAGAAAAGAGGATGAAGTACCTGGCCTAAAGCTTCAAAGAAAAGAGAAGCCAATAAGAAGAGAAAACAGAAACCAAGCACCTGTTGAAGCACCTTATGTACCTCCTAGAAAACTTAATCTGAAGCCTTCTCAGGATAAAATTATAGAAATTTTTGAAGGCATGACAATCCATGAGCTTGCCAAGAGAACTAGTTCCAGTATTGGTGCATTGCTAGAGATACTAAGTAATGTCGGTGAGAAAGTTGATTCTGAATTTGAACCAATCAGTGTTGACATTGCTGAGCTGATTGCAATGGTATGAAGTCTAATATTTACCCTTCCGTGTAACTCATCTAATTATTGACGATATTGTTTCTTAGAGGAGAATATATGCCATTGTAAAACTTTGATATTGCATATACATAATTTTTTCTACAAATCTTTTACAAATGTTATTAGCATGAATTAGCTCAGGTTAATGATGCTTGGTTAAAATGTTTACTCATAGAATACTAAAAGATGAGGGGTGTTGCTATCATTTATGATTAATGTTCATCATTTTACTATTCTATCAGGATAAACGTTTTTCAGTTTCATCTTCATCTATTTTGGGTTTTATTTCCTTAAACTTTCTTGGTTTTCAAATGTCACCCTAATACGTATAATAAAACAAGTTCATAGATGGTTGATTAAATGAAAAGGTAAAGGGTGTCATATCATTGTCTATTATGATTAATGGTCATTATAATACTATTCTACGAGGATAAACTTTTCATGACTTGTTTGCAAGATTTTAAATTTTCCAGCAAAATTAAAATTTGAAATTGCAAAATTGCAAATTAGTGTAGATGTAAGGATATATGCAACATTGCCAAATTTTTTGTCAGGGAAAGCAATAAAATAGATTAAGATGCCCGAGCTGTAGCACAGTGTGACTTGCCCTAGTTGGGCATGGCAGCCTTGTCCCTGTCTGGAGATTGGTACATCCTATTCAGCAACAGTGACCAAGATCTGACTCCTTGTTGGGTTAGCAAATGATGTGTCCATTTTTACAAAGTTGACTTCAAGAAATGCATTAATTAGATATAACCCACCCAAATTGCTTTGTAATTGAAGATTCTTTTTGCTATTTTATATGTTTTAAAGCATAGTGTCTATGTAACAAGTTGAAATTGTCATTGCTCCCTGCTATCATTCCTTGTTGGGTTAGCAAATGATGTGTCCATTTGCAAAGTTAACTTCAAGAAGTGCATTATCTTTATCTGTTTTCATTTTTGTGAGTTACCACTAAGTTGTGTTAGGTGCTGGTGACTTTTATTAATTATTGATTTTGTGACTTTAGGAAGATTCCATCTCTGTTACAAACTGTGGTCTGTGTGAGCTTTATTTAGTGGTTTTTCTTTTGAATCATTTTCCAAGATTTGTTGAATTACATCATCATGGAGAAGAAGAGAAGTCAAGGATATAATTCATTTACTTGATCTTGTTTCATATTAACATTGGACTGACATTTGAGGCTTGTGTTCAACCAGGGTGGCTTGATGCATTTTCTTTTCACTTCTTGTACCATACACTATTAGAAATTTTATGTGCAATGATTCTATGTAGTTTGAGTATTTGATCAGGACTTAGATGCTACTGGTGCCTTTTGTCCTAGTGGTGCATTGTCATTATGTTCGTGTGTCCACGCTGTACTACATGTAGGATAAGTGAAACTCCTTGCTCTTGGCTTAGTCAGAGAATCATCAGGGATGCAATGCTTAATATGTGAACTAGAGAGCTAGACATTGTGCAATTGTATGCGAATGGTTGTAACACTTTCCATATTGTAAAATGAATGAGTTTCAGGGATCATATTATTGTTGACAAGTGAATTTAAAGAATATTTTATTTTGTGCTCTGCAGCTTGTGTGTAGATACTCATATCCATATCAATGTGTTTTAGTATTCAAATTATTGTTATTGCAAATTGTGCAGATATATCACTCTAATGGGAATATCTCTAATGACACTAATTGGTAAAGTTTTTAACATTTATGGGTAGGGTTTTTCCTGCCATTTAATAAAACTGTGGCTTGAGGTGCTCTTTAGTTTTAATATATGATATTCACTATTTTTTATTCTGTAATGATATACTATGCCTGGATTATTTATTTTAATGCTTTCTATTGCTTCAGGAAGTTGGTGTGAATGTGAGAAGATTACATTCTGATAAAAGTGGAGTTCTTCAACCACGGCCTCCAGTTGTGACAGTCATGGGTCATGTGGACCATGGCAAAACATCCCTTTTGGATGCTCTGCGCCAAACTTCAGTTGCAGCTAGGGAAGTTGGTGGGATTACCCAGCACTTGGGTGCTTTTGTTGTAGAGATGCCTTCAGGAGCCTCAATAACATTCCTTGACACCCCAGGGCATGCTGCCTTCAGTGCTATGCGTGCTAGAGGTGCTGCTGTTACTGACATTGTTGTGCTTGTAGTAGCAGCAGATGATGGTGTTATGCCACAAACGCTTGAAGCTATTTCCCATGCAAAAGCAGCCAATGTCCCAATTGTTGTAGCTATAAATAAGTGTGATAAACCATCAGCTGATCCTGAGAGAGTGAAAATTCAACTTGGATCTGAAGGATTACAATTGGAAGATATGGGTGGTGATGTGCAAGTTGTTGAAGTTTCTGCTACTACTAAAGCAGGATTAGATAGGTTGGAGGAGGCTTTGCTACTTCAGGCTGAGATGATGGAGCTGAAGGCTAGAATTGATGGGCCTGCTCAGGCTTATGTAGTTGAAGCCAGACTTGACAGGGGCAGGGGACCCTTGGCTACTGCCATAGTCAAGTGTGGAACCTTGTCTTGCAGTCAACACATTGTTGTTGGGGCAGAGTGGGGGAGAATAAGGGCTATAAGGGACATGTTTGGAAAGGTAATAGAATCAGGTCAACCTGCATTGCCTGTTGAGATTGAAGGACTACGGGGGCTTCCAATGGCTGGAGATGACATTATTGCGGTGCATTCAGAAGAGAGAGCACGCATGCTTAGTGCTGGAAGGAAGAAGAAAGTTGAAAAAGATAGACTTCTCAAGGTCAGTGAAGTGCACATAGACACTCCTGATACTGAAGAAGAGGTATCAAAAAGGGTAGAGTTGCCTGTCATTGTCAAAGCTGATGTCCAAGGCACTGTTCAAGCTGTTACAGATGCATTAAGGAGTTTGAATAGTCCACAGGTAAGCATCTTTTAGCAACTTAAATAGTCCATGTCAAAGATTTTTTTTAATCAGGTTATGATAAAACTCTAAATTGGCAAATAAATTTTGATGGCAAGCTTCTCTAGTTTCTTTCTAATATGTGGTGAGACTTTGTTTCATGGAGGGTGTATGAGAATTTTCTTGTTCAGCAATGGATGTATTTATTTGAAAAAATTCCATTAATAAAAAAATTTATAGATCAGTGGTACTCAGTTCAAGTTGTAAAGGATTATGACTGCTATTATTACCCTTCACATGCACAATTAAATAGGATCAACTTGTTTCTCTCATTAGTCTCAGCTAAATGCGAATCGATAGAATAAGAAATGAGAGCATTAAAAAGAAAGTTGAAGTTGCATCTATTGAGGGAAAACTTCGAGAGACACATTTAAGATGATACGGGCATGTACTTAGACGACCAATAAATATTCCAGTTAGGCAATTTGAAACTATGACATCAAACAAGGTAGAGGAAGACCAAAAGACTTGGTTAGTAGCAATAAAACAAGATAAAATTTATTTAAGTATAGTTGATGATATAGTAGGAGATAGAGTTCAATGCATAAAAGAATCCATATAGCCGACCCCATCTAGTGGGATAAGGATTGATTGTTGTTGTTGTTGTAGTATTAGTCTTAGCTAAATGCCACTGCTGAGTCCTAGTTTTTACAATAAAACATGGCTCAATATTACTTCTCTATTTTTACTGAATTTTTTGTTCTCTTTTCAGGTTTTTGTTAATGTTGTTCATGTTGGTGTTGGCCCCATATCCCAGTCAGATATTGATTTGGCAGTAGCTTGTGGAGCTTGCATTGTTGGGTTTAATATACGGAATCCACCAAGCTCCATTACTCTTGCAACAAACAAAGCTAACATCAAGGTAATTACTTGCTGCTTGATATTTGTTCCTTCAATCTGTCACTCCTCTCATTTCATAGGTCGTCGCTATGGTCACAACTAGTTGTGGTTGCAACATGAATCTTATATATTCCATTGAACTCAGAGTAAGACTATAATTTATATCATTTCATGCTTAATTTTAACATCAATCATCAACTCTGCAGTCAAATATTATAAACTTTAGTCATTGTAAATCGGTTGTCAACCATCTAAACAATGTTGTGTGGTTCAAAGTAATTGTAGATAAAAGTAACAAATACCAAAAAGTTTGTAATACAAATAAAATATATCAATCTAAAATAATTGATTCAAATAATCTGGTCTGTTATTTTATTTCTACTTTTATTATTTTAATTACAGTTATGTAGTTTAATTTTTTTTTTTTACGGAGAGCCTTGGCGCAACGGTAAAGTTGTTGCTTTGTGACCAAAAAGGTCATGGGTTCGAATCCTGTAAACAACCTCTTACAAAAAACAGGGTAAGACCGCGTACAATGGACCCTTTCCTGGGACCCCGCATAGCGGGAGTTTCGTGCACCGGGCTGTCTTTTTTTTAAGTAGTTTAATTTTTAACTCTTAATGGCATTGAGTTATTATAAAAGTTGGGCATTGATTTATTATAAAAGCCTATATCAGAGGCTAGGCTCTACCAGATTCCAATCATTCAATTTTTAACACACTTTTTAGCCCCACTCTCTTCTCTTGTCACGTGCTAACTGATCACAGACTGAGCTATACAACTAAAATCTTATCAATTAGTGTAGTATATGAGAAATTATTTGACCAAATAGTTGTAGATCAAAATATGAAATGTGGAAGAGTTGTTTAATACGTCGTGGACATGTTCAAGATGATGAGTAGTTGCGTTAGTCTTAACTATTTGGTATCATTATCAACTATCTGTATGCAAGCTTATATCTAATTAGATAAATCAAAGTTTTTTTTTTGCCTACCTCTTTCCTTCAACTCTAATCAATTGAAAAAAAACTCAAATTAAAAGAGATCCAGCTGACATATACATTATCATCAGTACGTATGACCTTATGCAAAGTGAAATTGAAGATGAGATCCTTACAACTCTTCCTAGGTAATTGTATCTTCTATAAATGTAATATTCTAGTCACCTATAATGAGCAAGATGTTCCACCCGTGTCGAGACTTGAGGCATGGATGTCGAAACACTTGCTCCCGTTCAAACACTGCCAAAAGCATGTCAAAGGGCAATCATAGGCGGTAATTGAGGTAGGTAATCATCGAGGAAGCATGTGCAAGCTCCTATATGGATTATTGAATATACATGCTTTGAAATTTTTGGTTCTTTCAATGTTTTATTTGTATATAACAAATAGAAGAAAATTGAGTTAATTGTAGTAAAAGGTGATTACGTTCAAAACACTGCCAAAAGCATGTCAAAGGGCAATCATAGGCGGTAATTGAGGTAGGTAATCATCGAGGAAGCATGTGCAAGCTCCTATATGGATTATTGAATATACATGCTTTGAAATTTTTGGTTCTTTCAATGTTTTATTTGTATATAACAAATAGAAGAAAATTGAGTTAATTGTAGTAAAAGGTGATTACGTTCATCCCAGGCGTCTCTTACAGTCCGTTCCAAATTATGTGAAGAGAGGTAAATTACGGGATCAACTTATAGTTGACTCCCAAGTTGGCTAGGGGGTGGGAGGGATTATTTTTCCCGAGGACATGTGTTCACTAGGAATTGATTTTTGTTCCATTGTAACAAGTCTATCATCCTCTAGTTGAGTATCCTGTGGGGACGAAGAAAAAAAAATGAGTTAATGAACTTAAAGTTGGTGCACTAATAAAATTAGGCTCTTAAATCAATTCTTGCAAATAAAATAAATTTGATCTTTGCTGATGTGCTCTTGTTTTTAGATCTGCTTGCATCGAATTATATACCATCTCTTGGAAGAAATGGGTAAGGTAATTGTTGAGAAAGCACCAGGCACTTGTGAGACAAAGGTTGGTGGAGAAGCTGAAGTACTGGGTATCTTTGAGCTCAAAGGCAGGAGTAAATCAAAAGGTCCAGATGTCAAAATTGCTGGGTGTCGTGTGGTTGATGGCCGCTTCACCAAGTCTTCAACATTGAGGTTGCTGAGGAGTGGAGAAGTTATTTTTGAAGGTTCTTGTGCTTCACTAAAACGGGGAAAGCAGGATGTGGATGCTGTCGGTAAAGGCACCGAGTGTGGATTAGTCATTCAGGATTGTGATGACTTTCAGGTGGGAGATGTCATCCAATGCCTAGAACATGTTATTAGAAAGCCCAAGTTTATTTCATCTGAGAGTGGCGCAGTCCATATCGAGTGCTGATAATTTGCATTGAAATGAATAGCTAAAACTTCGCTGCCTCCTTTTGCTACATTAGTTGCTCCTTGTGAATCCAAATTATTGACCAGACAGAGATACTATGCTTCTGGTAGCAGTAAGATTTGTCGGCGAAAACATACAGGGTTGCAAATTTTCTGGGAGTTGATACTTACCTGCAAATTTTCTAGGAGTTGCATACTTACCTTCAAGATTGAGAGACTTACCACAGTAATTTATTGTTCTAACTTTATTTCTTCTTTATACTGCAAATCTTGGTTAACCTTATGTAGCATCTCTATTATATAAACCGCTGGAGAATTGGAAATTTTACTAGCTCGTTCAGCTCTGTATAATGGCCGAAACACATGTATTTACTTTCTTCAAGAAAATAAGGTTCCATTTATATACGAAACCTACAATTCTGTTAAACAGTGCTTATACTTGATGGTGATTCTAGTTTGCGCTCTTGTTCTTTTGTTTATAATCTAGCTGTGTTCTTGCACATTGTTAGCCCAGAAAATATACTCAAAATTGGATCGGCTCAATTGAAAAATGAGGATCCATCCACTAGAATTCCTAGAATAAGGTTCCATGCAGGTTATGATTATTTGTACTTTGTTTCTATTTCTATATATATAATTGGATCGGTTCATTTTAATTTCTATATAATGAGTCAATGAGCCTGAATTATTAACGGTGTCATTTAATTTTCTCCATTAAAAATATATCTTTCTCATTTTGTTTGAATTCATGAAAGAAAATCAGTCACGGCTAAGAAAGTTTTAGTTTTCAGTGTTTTACTCTGAAATTATAAAATATTTTCAGTAATTAAGCAAACGGCAGAATTTTAATTCGTCCCGGCCGGGATTAGCCTGATGATCATGTGGTTAGAAAAACTTGACAAAATTAATCTCATTCGTTCATTTCTTTTCGGATTAATTAGTATTTATTTTCTCCTTTGATACCGTGAAGGAATTAAACAATATCTGAAAGAAGAATTCGGCACCATCAATCCCTTCTCTTTAATTTATTTAATTTAAAAAGATGCTAGCCATTAATTATATATTAATCATGTGAACAATAACAGTTGTTATTAGTGCATTTGCTAGGAGCCATACATCACCGATGGGACGAGCGTATTCATCTTTTTTTTAACCACCAATTTACTTGGAGCCCTCAAACCAGCATCAACTCACACAATGCAGTCATTAACTGTGTTGCAAAAGCTTTTCTCAAATCAACAGTTTATTTTTTCATTTTTAGAGATATTATATGTATTTAAGGTTTAAAATTTTAAGATTTAGGAGTTGAGTTATAATTAGTTTGAGCCAATAAAATTTCTTTTAGGGTTCAGGTTTTTTTCTTGGGTCATAATATTCAAAATTAAAAATTTTAAATTCTCATGGGGTATATTATATATATTTAGGGTTTAAGATTTTAAGATTTAAGAATCGATTATAATAAGTTTAGTTAATAAAATTTTTTATTTTTTTTATAGGTCGTTGTAGTATATCATTACACTATAGTTAGTTGGGCTCCACTGACCCTTTATTGCATAGTCAGGATCGAATCAATCCTAAATGCATAGTTGAAGTTCTCTCATCAATAATGAATGCACTTAGTTTATCAATGCTAGTGAGTAAAATTTGGATTCAATTGAATCAAATTAAGATTAAATCAATTTAATTTTGTTTATGAATTTTAAATTTAGATTAAATCAGTTAAATCATTTTTTATTAATAATAAAAAATTAAGATTTTTTCATTTTTTTATTACCTCGACTGTTTTTATTAAAATAATATATTTTTTAAATTTTAAAAAATAATTAATTTGATTATCGATCAAGTTAATTAATTTTTTATTGATTGATCGAAAAAATTATAAGTTTAATTTAAAATTAATTTAGTGGGATCGGGTCGATTCAATTTTAGTGGGATGTTCACTTCTAGAGAGGTTTCTCTCCTCGGTGAGATTTTTTTTTTTAAAAAATAAATTAATTTAAGCCAAATGTATAATATTTCTTTACAGAATTTCTCGATTCCATATATGATGTGGTGGTAAGATGGCCCATCAAGAACGAGTAAAAGGTGAGAAAAATAATTAATGCGGAGGTCAAAATTAATGTGGTCAACGATATAGAATCATTTGATCATCAAAGTTGGCCGAGCGAAAACAGTAGTATCCCGATCAAATATTCGAGCTTGTTCGACAAAAGGAGGGCTCGATCAGCCCGACTGAAGAGAGGGGAGCAGGCATGCGCAACGGTGAAGACCCATTGAGAGTTAGTTCAACCAGATCTCATGTCCGATAGAACTATGAACGGACAAATGTGTCGGTCGGTCGTGAAGAGGGATAACCTCGAACGATCGAGCAGGGAATCCCGACCCAGCGACTCTGTCACTTAGCCAAACAGTGGGACCCCTTGCTCAGTTCATCATATCATTCTTGGAGTTAGTGCCGCTGACAACAGGGCATGGTTCGCCGGTAAATTATACGGCGGAAGCTTTTAATATCATGTCAGAGATCTGCACGCCCTGTAAAGGGAATGTGTCAGTGATACTTTTCTAACATGTCTTTTTATAGGATAGTTGGGGAGATGTGCTCGTGCATTGAGAAACGTACACATCCGCTACAGGGCTATATAAAAAGGGGTCCATACACCGATGAAGGTATGTGTTATTTACGATTACGCTCATATATGTTGTTGCTATGGTTCTATATTGCCCTTCTACTATTCCGGTAATTGACTTGAGCGTCGAAGGATCAACATTAGAGACCCCTCCCCTGATCAAACATTGACATTTTTTGTTTTATAGAGTGGAGTGTAGCAAAGTCTTCACAGAGTCAACAGTGAAACCACATTCTTCATCAATGTGGATAAGATCAACATATATCTAAATTATTAATATGAGGTATGGTGAGTGAACATGTGCAGTAAATTTTGTGAGATCTCTTATAGTTAAATATTATGTGTATATATATAGGATTTGGAGGGTCAGGAGTGAATCCAGGCGCCAGGAGTGAATTCAGGCACCGAGATTCACTCCAGGCGCCACGAGTTTGAAGTAGTTTTTTTTTAAAAAAATAAATTTTTAGGATATATTATATGTATTTAGCATTTAAAATTTTAAAATTTAAGAATTGAGTTATAATATCTTTGAGCCAATAAAATTTTCTTTCTAGGGTTCAGGATTCTCTTAGGTTATAGTATTAAAAATTATAAATTTTAAACACTCACAGGGTATATTTAATATATTTAGAGTTTATAATTTTTAAATTTAGGAATTCGATTATAATAAATTTAAACTAATAAAATTTTTAATTAGTGTTTAAGATTAAAAACATTAAGTGGCATGTAGTATAATATTTCTTTTAAGAAAATATTATTTTTTTTTAAAAAAATAATAAATCCAGACACCTCAGTACAGGCGCTCAATGCTGCAACGCATACCATTCCGTGTGGAGATCAGATCCTCCGTCCCGAGATTTTCATGTCCCCGTGTTCCCTTGTCGATCGGACGGTCCTGATAATCTCATGATGTACACTACATCCTTGAGATATGATCTAGCCCGTCCGATCGACGAAAAGATACGGAGACATAAAAATGAGGATCTGATCTCTTCCGCGTGCTACAGTCCGGCTACAGTAATCACTCAGCCAAACTCCTCTATAAACTTAAAACCAAATTAATTGAAATTAGAAGACTCCGTTTAAGATTTCCGCCCCGCACTGCACTATAAATAGTAGAATGCATAATATTTTTTTGATAAAGTCTTTGGATTAGATATAAATCCAAATTATTAATAGGAGCTAAGGTGAAGGAACATGAGCCCTAAATTCGTGACATCTCTTATGCGCATTGGTTTATATATATATATATATATATATATATATATATATATATATATATATTAATAGCTAAGGTGAAGGAACATGAGCCCTAAATTCGTGACATCTCTTATGCGCATTAGTTCAATATATATATATATATATATATAAAGTTAAAACTAGAATGTGGATAAAAAATCATGATTAATCGTATGCTCCTTTTTTTTTTTAAAAAAAAATTTACTTTAAAAATATGAAAAATTCAAATTGGAAGATTCTTAATGAAAAAAAAAAGAATTGGAAGATTCCGTTAAGGATTTCCTCCCCGAGCTATAAATAGTAGAATGCATAATATTTCTTGATAAAATCTTTGGATTCCATATATATCCAAATTATTAATAGGAGATAAGGTGAGTAAATATAAGCAGTACATCTCTGAGATCTCTTATAGTTAACTAATGTGTGCATTAGTTTTTTTAAATGGAATATATATATATATATATATATAAAGTTAAAACTAGAATGTAGATGAAAATAATAATCAAGTTAATTTTATTCAAGATGGGTCGACCCAAATTGACGTTGTAAGTCGAGGACACGTCCATGACTATGAACGTCAATCGACGTGTCCTCATTAGGGGCTCATACCCTAAATATATGGCTAAATTTATTTGGCTGAGCGGGTGGACCTCATTATCCATGATACCCTCATAGAGGTAAGACCATGGGTTGGAGCTCGCTCGGGTCTATTTGCAATTGATGAAATGCATGTTTGAAGATAATGTTGATTGACCTGCCTGTGTCAACAAAAGTATGCTGAATATTATAATTGACTATAACATCCTTAATTATTAAAGCATCATCATGAGGGACTTCCACCCCCTCTCAGTCTTTGGGTATAAAGCTGATTTTAGGCCCAGCCGCCTACTCTGTACTGCAGCCAACTGAGCCAACCACATGAATATCCAAGCCGTGAGCGGGTGACTTTCTAGCTCGATTAGAGTCTCCATCAATTGGACCCTTGGCGATCATGCTAATATCGCCTCGGGTGGTATTATTATGATTCTCCTCCTGTCAGGTTGGGAGTTCTAGCTGGATTCGGGCGGGAGCTTGCGCTCGGTTTGCTGGCGATGGAGGTGTTCTTTGGTGCTGCTCGACCTCTCGCCAATCTCTTCTAAGCGAGCCGTTCGACCGTTGATAAGGGCAGCGATTTGGTGAAGCGAAGCGTCGGTGGAATCTTTGATTGTTGTTCTAGTGATTTGCTAGATTATAACAATATTGGGTGTCATGCGTGGCTGACCGGTGAAATGTGCATCATTGTCGTGGAGCTTCGCGGGGCAACTCAGGATATTGTTCTCGTTCGACCTCAACATGTTACATAGATTGAGGCCGTGGTTTTTGATGATGAGGTTGAGGATCCGTTCGGGGTCCCCTAGGTGGAGGAGTGGGTAATGCTCAGCACTTGAGCGGCGGAGCTATAGTTGGGGTGGTGACCTCCTTCCTCCGGCCAGTCTCCACCTCCTCAACATTGATAAACTTGATCACTCGGTCTAGTAGATGATCGAAGTTCCTTGGAGGTTTCCTAACCAAGGAGCGGAATAAGTCATTTTTGGTAAGCCCTTGGGAGAAGACACTCACCAAAATCTCGGTGGTGGCCGTGGGGACATCCATAGCCATTTGATTGAGTTTTTTTGATATAGGCCCTACGAGTCTCTTTGAACCCCTGTTTGAGTAATAAGACCCTGCTTGAGTAATAAGAGGCTCAGGGTTTCTTATGATAGCAGTGACTATTAGTGAAATGATGAAAGAAAACCTTACATAAATGCTTAAAACTACGAATAGATTCGGATGGTAATAGCTTAAACCATTTTAGTGCCGAGCCAGCTAGTGTTGTGAGGAACACCCTGTACTTCACATTGTCAGTATATTGATGTAGGAGGGCGGCGTGCTCAAATTTGAGGAGATGATTCTCATGGTCAGTTGACCCTCAGTATTCCCTTATCACTAGGGTTTGGTAATGTTTTGACAGTTTATCTTCTAGTACCCTCTGGGAGAAATGGGTGCTAATCTGCTCAGGAGAGCTGCAAGTTGCTGGAGCTTTTCCCTTGTGCCCATCTTGAACAAGCGCTTCTCTAGAAGATTCCTAGTTTATCCCTTCTTAGCCCATGTATTTGGGTAGTGTGCGGAATGGTGCTCGATGACGCGGGATTGGAGAATGAGCCATGGGAGGTAGATGAGCGGGGCCCTCCTCCAAACTCCTCTTTCCTTTTGATGGGTCATTGTTGATGCTACAGGATGGGGCGACGACAGCATGCCACCAGTAGCTACTTGTTGTTGTTGTAATAATTTTTGTGCTCGGGCGTTGATGAGCAAATCTAAATCTTCTTGCCTTAAAGTAACGGTGATGAGTCGTTCAACTTCTTTCATCTCTGATCTATAGATTCAGGTGAAAGTTCCCATACACAGCGCCAAATTTGATCATGTCTGAAAGCTACAGAGATGACACACTAGGTGCATGTGGTGGTTTGATGACTGACTGGTAGAAGATTTTTTACTCCACAGAAAAGCAATGTCAATGCCTAGAAACCAAAGGGGAATCCTAGGCTAAGGCCCTCTGACGCTCAAGTCAGTACAAGTTTAGACAGGTGAACAGTAGAGAACGTTCGCATGAGAGTAAGTTGCAGATGTTCAGAGAACGTGCTTCGTCCACAGAGAGGACTCCCCTTTATATACCACCTCTCATAATTTCCACGATCATGGGGTGGAAAAGTATGTAAGAAGTTGTTACATAAAGGAGAGTATACAACATGGACAATATGCAATAATTGTCCGAGAAATCTTCTATTCACTCATATGTATACCTCTTTTGTCGTTTATAGCTTATGCCTTTGCTGAAGTTGTTCAAGGAATATGCTGTTATAAGTGGACGATTGATGGGAGACACAATAGTCCTTGCAGAAGGTTCCAGTGGAATATTCTTTGACAAGTTATTAAGATTCTCTGCTCATGTTATCAGTTGAGTATATTCTGGCCGGTCTATAAGACCGACCATTTTTAAGCCAGATCATGCCTTAAGCTGATTAGTTATGTAATGAAGGATGATATTGTTAGAGTGTATACTAAAAGTCGAGCTTTTTGTAAACATTTATTTTGAAATAAAGAATCACATTGGTCAAATGCCTACATTTATATGCCAAGTGTAGTTGTTTAATTAATTTATATTGTAGATAACATGGTGTGTGGTGTCACACGCAGAAGATCATGCTATCAGTTCCTTATAAGTTATAAAAAGTAGCTCACGACTAAGATGGAAAGGAACAAACCATTGGAATAGTCGTAGTGTAATTTGGCATTAGTTTATATTGACTATAAAATTACACTAGTACACTTTGAGTGTATTGAGCAGGACCATTTGAGGTAGTTTCTTTTTATCTGACTATATAAAAGAACAATACCTCTATTATTATGGAAGTGTGTACTCTTAATCATGATATAATAACAAACACATATACTTGATACTTATTTTTTTAATTTATCAAAGGGTACTGCGATTTAACTCGTTAAATCAATAGGTCCGATAAGTTGGGAAATGATATTATTTATATGGTGTGTTGTTGATTATAGAATGAAACTGTGTCCTAGTAATCTAGGTTGATGATGTCCCCTTGAGGAGCTCATAAGGAATGTCATGTAAACCCTGCAGGTGGACTTAGTCCAACATGACGATAAGGTTGAGTGACACTACTCTTGGAGCTAGATATTAATTGAGTTATCAGTAACTCATTTAATTAGTGGACATATAATATCTTAAACACAGGGAGATCAACACACTCATGATAAAAAGTAGCCCATATAGTAATATGAGATTGGTGTGGTAGTGCAATAATAATTTTTTAGTGGAATGAGATATTATTGATGAACTCGAGTTGGGTGTTTGGGGCGAACACGGGAAGCTCAAGTTCATCGGGAGACCAAAACAAATTCCTCCTCTCGGTCCCTGTCGTAGCCTCTTATTTATAAAGTTTTATATACCCACCTAAACCCACCTTCTTACCCATCCATAGGTGGTCGACCAAGCCACGCTTGGAGCCTAAGCAAGGGCCGACTAAGATAAGCCTTGGATGAATCAAGTGGTGGCCGACCCTAGCTTGGAGCCCAAGTTTAGGTGGCTGGCCACAATAAAAATAAAAATAATTTTATTTTAAAATC
Organism: Zingiber officinale; assembly: GCF_018446385.1. Lineage (NCBI taxonomy): Eukaryota > Viridiplantae > Streptophyta > Magnoliopsida > Zingiberales > Zingiberaceae > Zingiber > Zingiber officinale. Next base: position 163,999,882 of record NC_055990.1, read on the forward strand.
TTTCCTAATGTGGAAGACATGATTTTAAAAGAGAGTTTTAAAATTAAATTTTACCTTTTATAGTTTCTACGAAGGATTAAGAGAAATGTTTAATATCTTTCCTTATTTATAGTTAAAAGAAAGATTTTAATTTTAGAGAAAACTTTTCTTTTTGTAGTTATCCATATGTTTTAATAGAGAGATTTTAATTTATAAAAGTTTCCTTTTATAAGCAACCATGAAGGGACTTTTTAAATGAAAAAATTTTATTTTAAAAATTTTCAGAAACAAATTAAGAAGTTTTAATTTTATGTTTAAAACTTTCCTTGTTTGGAGGATTTGAGGTGGTCGGCCATTAATAAAATAAAAGGAATTTTTAAAATTAAATTTTCCTATCATTGGCAAGAAAATTAAGGAAGTTTTAATTAAAACTTTCCTTATTTGTCAAGACCAAGGAATATAAAAAAGAGGGTAGAAGTGCCTCACCATAGAACACATCTATTATTCCTCTCCTCTCTTCCTTGGTGGTGGCCGGCCCTCATCTATTATTCCTCTCCTTCTTTGGTGGCCGGCGACGTCAACCCTTGGAGCTTGGTTGATGGTTGGATTTTGCTTGGAGAAGAAATAGAGAAAGGAGGCTTTGTTTCTTAGCATCCCTTGGAACTTGGTTGGTGGCCGAAGTTCTTCATCTCAAGGAGATTGTTGGTGGCCAAAACTTGCAAGGAGAAGGAGGCTTGGGTGAATTCTCATCTCGGTAGATCGCCGCCCACACGACGTCCGAGATAAGAAGAGGAATACGATAGAAGATCGTGAGGTCTATAAGCTACAAAAGGTATAACTAGTTATTAGTTTATGCATCATAACTAGTTTATTCTTTTGTTTAGATCTTGAAATATCAAACACAAGAGGCTAATGATTCTAGGCTATCGAATTTATGTTTCCATTTTGTGTTTCTTTTATTTTTCGATTTTGTGATTCGATTGTTCTTAATGGTTAAACCTAGGGTTACTATAAGGAGATTAAATATTGAATTTCGTTGAAAGGCTTTGTCTAGGAAGTGGTGGATGATTCCATACCCAAGAAGGCCTAGTGCCTCGCCATGTTTAACCTGGAAGCCGATATCTGAAATAAATATTTAATCGAATTTGTAACATAGGTGGATTTGGATTAATAATGTTAAGCATTAGTTACGATCTAAGTCTAAACTTCTAAGAATAGATAAGTTGAATTTAGAATCAATAATGTTAAGTTCTGTTTGTGATTCCAAATTTAATTTCTAAAGAACACAATAGGTTGTTAGGAAAGGTTTAGGACTTGTACAAAATTTTTGTACGGGGGAACTGATACGATATTCCGAGTAGCAACCAACAACTATCAGGATTATCTGCTTCTGTTGTATGCAGAATATATCTTGGCAGACCAATAAGGCCGGTCGTCTTTATGTCTGTTCTTATATTGAACTGCTTAGTTATGTTCTGCATAGTATTAACATTCTGCTCTACAAATAATATGATACATTGGGCGTGCTAGAAATCTGTTCAAGAAGCCGTATGACAAACTATGCATGTTGGAAATCTATTCGGGAATCAATATGGAGTTGAGTGCCTTAGACCCGGCTGCTAACCGGGCTTGCATAGAGAGATTTATGAGGCTAAGTGCCTGAAACTCGGCTGGTCTATATTTGGCCGAGTATGCGTAGAGAAATGTATGAGGCTAAGTGCCTTAAGCCCGGCTGGCCTTTGTTTGGCTGGCATGCGTAGAGAAATGTATGAGGCCGAGTGCCTTAAGTCCTACCGGTCTTTATTTGACCGCTTGGGCATATAATGCGCCGCTTGGAGAAATGAAGCTATGTTCTGGGAGGCGCAATTGGTTCTTTAAGCTGAAGTGCCTTAGGTCCGGTCGGCCTTTTGGCCAGCCAGGCATTTAATAACTCACAAGTAAGATGCCTCTAGAATTCTAGCCGGATTTATGAAGGGAACTATCTTACCTTTGTTTATATAAGGTACAAGTATATAACCATATGAATCCGTCCGGTGCTTTTATCGATCAGCTACATAAGCATATCATCATTTGGAAACCAATATGGGGTGATCAGTAATAGGATCGACCAAGTGTGCATATAATGGCTCGTATGGAATGGGTTATAAGGTCGGCCACCCTTAAACTTGGTCGGCCATTGAATAATCAGACATGCTGTCTTTCCATCTCAAGAGTAAAGCACCGAACTCCTTAGGTTCGACCAGCTTAAGGGTCGATTGACGCTTTTTCACATGGCTCAGAATCTGACCAGGCTGGTCCGGTGAGACTTAGCGTTGGGCAAACAATTAGAGTCAGGTGGGGAAATGTTCTCTGTATTAACTTTGACCAGTATGTCATCTTGACTTTGACCGTCATGTTATCTTCTGGATTTGATATATATATATATATAGATTTGATATTGTGCGCGACTGTGCGCGTCGCGCACAATATCAAGTTTTTTTTTAATTATTATTTTTTTAATATTTTGAATTTAAAAAATTTAATATTTTCTTATATAAATTTCTAATACATTAATATATCCCCTCAACATATTACAATACTCAATAAATACTTAAATTAATTTTATTTTAATTTTTTTTAAACCAAACACTATAACCTAATTGGGAAGCCTAAACCCTAGAGGTAAAATATATATATAAAAAAAGCTTTGATACTATAACCCAAAGCCTGAACCCTAGAGGTAAAATTTTAAAAAAAATAATTTTGATACTATAACCCAAAGCTTGAATCCTAAATAACTTTAATACTATAACCCAAAGCCTGAACCCTAGAGGTAAAATCTAAAAAAAATAACTTTGATATTATAACCCAAAGTCTGAACCTAGAAATAAAATTTTTAAAAAATATTTTAATTATTTTTTTTAATTCAAAAATAAAAAAAAAAACTAAAACGATTGATATCCTGCGCGCGCGCATAGTCGCGTAGTCGCGTAGTCGCGCACTGTGCGGACGCGCAGGATATCAAAATCGTATATATATATATATATATATATATATATATATATATATATATATATATATATATATATATATATATATATATATATATATATATATATATATATATATATAGTTAAAATTAGAATATGGAGGAAAAAAAATTAATAACTAGATTAATTGTATGTTACTTTATATTAAATTTTATTTTAAAAAAAATATGAAAAAACCAAATTGGAAGATTCTTAATGCGCAAAAAACAAAAAAACAAAAATTGGAAGATTTCATTTAGGATTTCCTCCCCTAGCTATAAATAGTAGAATGCATAATATATTTTGACAAAATCTTTAGATTCCATATATATATCCAAATTATTAATAGTAGATCTCGTGAGATCTCGTATAGTTAACTAATATGTGCATTAGTTTAATATTTTTTTTTTGTAATATATATATATATATATATATATATATATATATAAAGTTAAAACTAGAATGTTAATGAAAAAACTAATCAGGTTAATTGTACTTGTATGTTCGTTTACATTAAATTTTATTTTTTTTCAAAAATGAAAATCCAAATTGAATGATTTTTATGGCACAATAAAAGCTGAAGAAGATTCCGTTTAAGATTTCCTCCACGCACTATAAATATAACCGATTATCACAATCTTTTAAATATTCTACCGAACTAGTTTTTAAGAAACAAAAACCTTGGCTTGCTCAGAAAAGAAGGAAATGGCTTCCAAGCACTACTGCTTTCTCCTTTTCATCGTCGCCCTCCTTCTCTCCTCCTTCGTTGTCGCCAAATCTGATATCGTCCCCAATGACCAAACTGCTGGTACGTGTAGCGCATGCATTGATTAGTTATTAGATTAATTTCTAAACTAATTATAAGTAGATCGATATCGTTTAATTTAATTCATGTTGAGTTGCACTATGTACGTGAAATTTAATTTGCAGGTGATCATGTTTGCTTGTCTGAAAGCTTTTGCAACGTAATTGAAGATTGCATCGTTGTGTGCGGTGCTCCTCAAGTAAGGGCTCCTAGCTGCTATGAGCATATCTGCTGTTGCCCAAGTTATTAATAATTAATGGCTAGCTTGTTAAATAAAGAAGGGATATATATGCCGAATCCTTTTCTAAGATGTTGTTTAATTCCTTTGTGGAAAAATGAATATTAATCTGAAAAGAAATGAAGGAATGGGTTTGATTTTGTCCAGTTTTTCTAACACATGATCATCTAGCTATTATATATATATATATATATCAATTAAATTAAAATATTTAAGATGAAAATTAAAGGAAAATGGATTGAATTTCTAAATGAAAAATCATGAATTTTAAGTAAACAATAAAATGAAAGAGCACAATTACAAATAATTAATTCTAAAATATTTTAAAAGAAATTTAAAATATATTTTTGCTGTTAATTATAGCTAATCATATTAAATAGTTTAATTAAAATTGGGCTTCCCGCTTCCTTCACTAACATATAAGGAATACTTTTATAGCCATATATATTATTTTATATCATTCAATTATGATAAATTTCTTCACTTTAGCATGTACAGTTGTTTAGTTATAATAGGCGCGTTAGTTTAATATTTTTTTTAAAAAAAATATAAAACTAATATGGATGGAAAAAATAACCACGTAGTAAACATAATACCAAATGTGTTCTTTTACCGTAAATTTTATTTCTAAAAACTGAAAATCCAAATTGAAAGCAAATTATACTCCCCCACATTATAAAATATAATTAATCATCACTGATATGGTGCATAAAAGTAGGACCTAGTCAAAGGGATGTGACAGTCAGAAGTCAAGGGGACGTGGCAGTCAGGAGTCAAGGGGACGTGGTAGCTAGGAATCAAGGAGACGTGTCAGTTAGGAGTCAAGGAGACGTGACAGTAAGAAGTCAAGGGAACGTGGTAGTGAGTCAAGGGGGCCGTGATCCAACTAACACTAGGTCTGGAGTTCCAGGCCAGAAACTAAGATAGGTTACTTGGGCAAAAGGCCCAGATCAGGAGTTTACTCTGAATGCTCGGTTGGAATATCCAGGTCAAGGGATCAAAAAGGTTGTTCGAGTAAGAGATCCAGGTCGGGAGTGTGAATGGGCGCGCTGGTTGAGGTGCTCTGGTCAAAAAGCCGGGAAAATAACATCAGGAATAAGGAAGAAGGGGAAGGAACCAGTCCGGTCAAGATTTACAGAATAGGGCTTCTGGGTCAGGATTTACAGAGCAGGACTTACCAGTCAGGCTATGCGGGTCAGGATTTACAGAATAGGGCTTCCAGGTGCAGGTTAGGATTTACAGAACAGAACTTACCAGTCAGGCTATGCTGGTCAGTATTTATAGAACGAAGCTTTCAGGATAGGCTGTACATGTCAGGATTCACAGACCAGGGCTTACAGGTTAGGATATGTTGGTCTGGATAGATTAGTCAACCAAAGCTTCTCCCTTAAAGTCGGTAGGTCACTACACGACAATTAAGCTAAAGAATCACAATCACCTATCAGAGAATAATCGCTGTGTGTTAGGGTATATTCCAATGGTCCATGACTCATTACCAGAAGAACCTTCCTGTAACCTATGATAGGATACCACGTGACACTTATCCCCAGATAATGTCTGACACCCGACATTCCTTGACATTTGCCAGAAACCAGAAGTATACATTGTCATATAAAAAAAGGGGTTCTCTCTCTTACGCAGGTACGCTCTCTCACTTTTCGCATTTGTCTTTTACTTTATACAATTTTACTATTCTTATGGGGGAAAAGTACCTGACTTGAGCGTCGGAGGATCTGCTCTGGGGACTTTTTTCCTGGTTCTTGGTCCCTAACATGAGGGGGGCTTATCTGAATGTGCGTAGGGAACTCCCGCTTCTGGACCCTCGTCATCACCCCCTAACGTGAGGGGGGCTTTGTTTAGGTCTTTGAAGTCGATGCAGACCCTCCACTTGTTTCCTGGCTTAGACACCAGGACCACGTTGGCCAACCGGCTGGGGAACTGCACCTCTCGGATTTTAGCTGGCCTCCAGTAACTTATCTACTTCTGTGCAGATAATCTTGTTCTGATCAGCTCCATAGTATTTTTTCTTTCCTTGACTGGTCAAGCTTCAGAAAAGACAATGGAGGACATGCTCCATGATCGTGGGTGAGACGCCTATGATTTCCTTGGGCTCCTAAGCAAAAACATCATTGTTATATGTTAAACACGCAACAAACACTTCTTTGAGCTCTAGAGGTAGGTCGCAACTACTTGGGTGGTGGCTTCCGGTCGGTCTGGCTGAATTTGAACCTCCTCCTCTTCATAGACTAGTGTGGGCGGTGCCTCCTGGATAATGTTGACTTCTATTCATTGCATCTTTCGGGCAGAATTGGCCTCGGTCTTGATAATTTCTATGTAGCACTTGCGTGATACTAGTTGATTCCCATTGACTTCATCCACCTGGTCATCCATAGAGAATTTCACTTTCAGGAAGAAGGTTGAGACGATCGCCTGAAATTCATTCATGGTTGGCTAGCCCAAAATTATATTATAGGCTGAGGGCGCATCCATGACTATGAAAGTCGATCGGTGTGTCCTCATTATGGGTTCCGCTCCTAAGGATATGACCAACTTTATTTGACCAAGCGATTGGACCTCATTACCCATGAACCTATACAGAGGTGTGACCATGGGTTGGAGCTCGCTTGGGTCTATTTGTAGCTGCTCAAATGCTTGTTTAAAGAAAATATTGATTGAGCTGTCTGTGTCAATAAAAGTACGATGAATATTATAATTGACTAGAATAGCCTTGATTATTAAAGCATCGTCATAGGGGGCTTCCACCACCGCTAGGTCATTAGGTCCAAAGCTGACTTCAGGCTCGACCGCTTGGTTTGATTGGAGCTGACCGAGCCAATAAAGTGAATATCCAAGCGACGAGCGTGTGACTTTCTCGCTCTATTAGAGTCTCCATCAGTTGGACCCTCGGCGATCATGCCAATATCGCCTCGAGCGGCGTTATTGTGATTCTCCTCCTGCTGGGTTGGGAGCTCTAGCTGGACTCAAACAAGAACTTGTACTTGGTCTGTTGGTGGTGGAGTGTTCTTTAGCGCTGCTCGACCTCAAGTCGGTCTCTTCTAGGCGAGCTGTTCAACCATTGATAAGGGTGACGATTGAGTTAAGGGGAGCGTTAGCAGAATCTTTGATTATTGTTTTGGCGATTTGCCAGATTATAACAATTTTGGGTGTCATGTGTGGCTGATTAGTGAATTGTACACCACCGTCGTAGAACTCCCCGGGGAGGCTTAGAATATCATTCTCATTCAACCTCTACATGCTGCACACCCTGGAGCTGTGGTTCTTGATGATGAGGTTGAGGACCCGTTTGAGGTCCCCTACATGGAGGAGCGGGTAATGCTCAACATTTGGGCGCCGGAGTTGTAGCTGTGGCAGTGACCTCCTGCCTCTGGGCAGCCTGCGCCTCCTCGACATTGATAAACTCGGTCGCTAGGTCTAGTAGATGATCGAAGTTCTTTGGAGATCTCCTAACCAAAGAGCGGAAGAAGTCATTATCGGTGAGCCCTTTGGAGAAGGCACTCACCAGAATCGCGGTGGTGGTCATGGGTTCATCCATAGCTATTTGATTCAATTTTTTGATATATGCCCTAAGTGTGTCTTTGGGCTCCTGCCAGAGCGAGAAGAGGCTCAGGGGTGTTTTCTGACAGCGACCTCTATTGACAAAATGATGAAGGAAAACCTTGCGAAAATCCTTAAAATTGCAAATAGATTCGGCTGGTAGTCGCTTAAACTATCTTTCTGCCAAGACGACAAGTGTAGTGAGGAACACCTTGTACTTCACATTGTCAGTATATTGATGCAAGAGGGTGGCATGCTCAAATTTGAGGAGATGATTCTCTGGGTCAATTGACCCTGAGTATTCCCCTATCGCCAGGGTTTGGTAATATTATGGTAGTTTATCTTCTGGTTATCAGCCTCTGGGAGAAAGGTATGCTAATCTACTTAGGGAGTTGCAAGTTGTTAGAGCTTTTCTCTTGCGCCCGTCTTGAATAGGCGCTTCTCAAGAAGATTCCTAGTGAGCCTTTCTTGGCCCATGTATTTGGGCGACATGTAGAATAGTGCTCGATGACACGGGATTAGAGAATGAGGCGCAGGAGATAGATGAGCAGGACCCTCCTCTCGAACTCCTCTTTTCCTTTGATGGGTCATCGTTGATGTTACAGGATGGGGTGACGGTAGCATGCCACCAGTACTGCTTGTTATTGTTATTGCTGTTGCAATAATTTTTGTGCTCGCGTGTTGATGAGCAAATCTACATTTTCTTGTGTTAAACTAATAGTGGTGAGTCATCCAGCTTCTTCCATATCTGATCTTTAGATTTAAGAAAAAGTTCCCACAAACAACGACAAATTTGATCATGTTTGAAGGCTGCAGAGATGGCGCACTAGGTGAGGTGGCTTGGTTGTTGACCGATAGAAGACTTTTTACTCTATGGGAAAGCTTCTTTACAATCCTATGCATATGAAGACGATCCAATAAAATATCAATGCCTAGAAAATAGGGGGAGTCCCTGACGAAGGTGTTGGTTGCTACTCGAAAAACCTATCGGTTCCACTGTACAAAAATTTTGTACAAAGGTCTGAACTTTTTCCTAGCTACCGTGTGTTCTTTTAAATTAAACTTGGATCGCCTGCGGAACTTAACACGTTTGATCCTAAGTTTAATTTATTTGTTCTTTTAGATTTAGACTTGGATCTCTTGCGGAACTTAACACGTTCGATCCAAATCACCTAGGTCACAATTAAATATCTATTTCTAAAATCAGCTTCCAGTACTGCATGGCGAGGCACATGACCTTCTTGGATATGAGAGCAACCACCACCGACTAGATAAAGCCTTTTAAGGAAATTAAATATTTAACCTTCCCATAATAACCCTATGTTAACCTCTAAGAACAATCAAATCACAAGGAAAAGAAAAAAACAAAAGAACACAACTTCGAAAACTAATTCGAAAAACTAGAATTGCATGCCTCTTGTATTTGGTATTTTTACAAAGAAATAAAACTAGAATGATGCGGAAAATAATTACTAGTTATACCTTTCTTTGTGAACTTTTAATGACCTCTTGATCTTCTACTGTATTCCTCTTCTAACCTCGGACATTGTGTGGGCAATGATCTTCCGAGATGAGAACCACCAAGTGTTGGAACCCCAAGGTTGGTTTTGGTGTGATCAACAAGTTAAGTTAGGTTCTGTTGTTTTCTAACCTTGTGTCTAAGTGTGCAGGAGCTTAGGAGCATAGGTACTCGAGCGGAAGACGCAGCTAGCGAGAAGGACGGCACGCGGTGCGTTCGAGGGACGAGGCGCTGCGGAAGAGTACACCGGCGGACGAGAAGGAAGTGCGCGCGATGGTTCCGAGGTACGAAAGTCGGAGCGGAAGATTGCTCAGGGAGCAAGAGACGCAGCTAGCGCGAAGGTCGGCACGGGGTGCGATCGAGGGACGAAGTCTGCGGATGAGTACGCTGGTAGACGAGAAGGGACACGCGGCAATTCCGAGGGACGAGAAGCCGGAGGGAAGCACGCTCGAGAAGACCGGAAGATGGGTTCGGGTGAGCCCTATTCCGGATGTCAGAGATCACCCAATCAAGCGGATCCGGAGCAGAAGACCTGGACCGAGACGGGGACTTAACGGAGAAGTGGTCCCGGACAAAAAGTCAACCGCAATTGACTTTTTGCTCCGGGGCGCCCGAAACCAATCCGGGGCGCCCGGAATGCTTCCGGGCGCCCGGACACTGATTTTGACCAAGATCACGATTTACGTGATCTGAACGTTGGGGAATAAAACTTTATCCCCCCAGGGCGCCCGGAACCCTTCCAGGCGCCCCGACCAAGGCTATAAATATAGCCTTGGTCCAGAAGCTCTTCATCAGTTCAGAAATTGTAAACAACACTTGTGTGCTTCCACTGTTTAGATTAGCTTCTATATTTCTGTGCGAGGCTTCTCCGCCTGAAGGAGCTCTTAGTGCGATCTTCATCCTTGGATTAACAACCTCCCCGGTTGTAACCAAGTTAAATTCGGTGCCTCGTTTTTATGCTTTATTTTCTGTTTAATCTATTTTTTATGTGTTAGCTTAATCGTACGAGAAAGGGTTGTGTTTGATTTTTCAGGGCTATTCAACCCCCCCTTCTACCCGGCCGCATCGGTCCTACAAGTGGTATCAGAGCCGAGGCGCTTCAGGAGGACTAACCGCCGAACGAAGCAACAAGATGGCCGGATCCAACATCCACGCACCAAAATTCGAAGGGGACTTCGCTAGCTGGAAAAATCGAATGGAGGTATTTCTTGAAACAGATTATGATTTATTACTAACAATGGAATTTGGCTATGAAGCACCAGAGGGCAAAGCAAGAAATCAATGGTCAAAGAAGGAGCAGGCTGACCACGTGGCAAACAAGAAAGCAGAATTCCATCTGCTAAGTGTACTTCCAACACAAGAAGTCAATCGAGTCGGTACCTACAACTCGGCAAAGGAGCTTTGGGAGAAATTCCTGGAGTTACACGAAGGAACATCCGAAGCCAAACTTGCAAGACGGGATTTACTTCGTAACCAGCTTACAAACCTCCGATTTGAAGAAGGTGAAACAATTGCACATCTACACTCGAGGATTCAGGAACTCATCACTAGACTTACGAATCTCGGAGAAGAGGTAAGTAACCGAGATTCGCTAAGGTATGCCCTAAATTCCTTTCCTAGAAACTCAAAATGGGCATCACTAGTAGATGCCTTTTACATTTCAAAAGATCTAGAAAAAATTTCATTAGACGAATTCTTTTCAACTTTTGAAGTGCATGAGTCAAGATGTGCAGGTCCGAAGGAGCCCAAGAATAATGTCGCTCTTAAAGCTTCGAGAGACGAACCTGAGTCAGAATCTTCTCTCGACGACGAGGAAATGGTAATGATGGTAAGACGATTTAAAAATATTTGTAAATCTAGGAAATCTAACCATCCGCAGGGAAGAAAGAAAAGAAACATCCGCTTCTACCATTGCGATGAAGAAGGGCACGTCAAGGACAATTGCCCTAAACTGAAGAACAAAGGGAAGGACAAGGGTAAGAAGCCTATCCAAAAGCGCAAGGCCCTAAAAGCGACGTGGGACGATACGTCGTCGGAATCGGAAGTCGAGGAGTTCTCCGGGCTCGCGTTAATGACGAGTCATCAAGACGACGACTGCGAGTCAAGCTCTTCCGAAATGAGCATCGAAAGCATCGATGAAGGGGGAGCCACGTTCGAAGAGAGCAGCAGTTCAGGGGGAGAAACCGACAACGAGATCGATAAGGTAAGTGAGGTACGATCTCTTCCTCCTGATAAAATGTTTAAATTCATTAAAATTTTAACAAAAGATTGCTGCAAATTAGAAAATAAAAATAAAGATTTAAAAGCAATATTAGCTACATCTTGTCCGTTAGAAATGCTAGATAAATCAAATTTAGAAAATGAAAAATTAAAATTAGAAATTCAAAATTTAAAAATTCAAGTAGAAAACTTGAAAAACTCTGCTTGCTCATCTAAAACCAATTTTAGAAGGTTCAATAATTTGAATTGGTATTATAGATATCACCAGGGGCAAATTAAAAATATCTCTAGAAAATATGTCCCTAAGAAATTTTTAGTTAATCCAGTAGGTTGGAACCTTTATTGGGTTGCTAAATCTTGCTTAGTATAAATTTTAAAATCAAAGTTAGCGCTTTAAGTGAGAAAATTAAACAAAAATTTCTTTATGGGCTTTGACTAGAAAGTGGTTGTTGCTCCAATAACCAAGAAGGCCCAGTGCCTCGCCACTGCCTGGAAGCCAAATATTGAAATAAATGTTTAATTAATAAAGCATTAATACTAGAATTATTTAATGCTTTATAAAGTTATTCAAACATGTTTCAAAATTTTGACATAAATTTTTTTAATAATTAATTTTTTTTAAAATTCTATTTTCAAAAATAATTTTTACTTAGAGTGTTTAGAAAAATTTTCAAAAATTATTTTTTCCTAAGTTAAAATTTTACTTAGAGTTTTTTCTGCTTTTATTGATTCAAAAATATTTTTCAAAATATTTAATTAAGTTTTATTGATTGCAAAATTCTTTTTCTAACTTAGAATCTTTTGACTTAGAATTTTTTTTAAGGTAGCTTTTCAAAATTTTCTAAGTCTTTAACCCTTAGATTTTTTTTGGAACCCCATTTTTTTTGTGATCAAAGGGGGAGAAGGATAAGTATAAGTCTAGGGGGAGGTAGCCTAAAACTATTTTTTTCTATCTTTGTGCACTAAATTGTAAATTTAGTTAGTTTATTTTTTGTCTAGTTAACCCTAGCTTAACTTGGGTTGATCACACCAAAAAGGGGGAGATTGTTGGAACCCAAAGGTTGGTTTTGGTGTGATCAACAAGTTAAGTTAGGTTCTGTTGTTTTCTAACCTTGTGTCTAAGTGTGCAGGAGCTTAGGAGCACAGGTACTCGAGCGGAAGACGCAGCTAGCGAGAAGGACGGCACGCGGTGCGTCCGAGGGACGAGGCGCTGCGGAAGAGTACACCGGCGGACGAGAAGGAAGTGCGCGCGATGGTTCCGAGGTACGAAAGCCGGAGCGGAAGATTGCTCGGGGAGCAAGAGACGCAGCTAGCGCGAAGGTCGGCACGGGGTGCGATCGAGGGACGAAGTCTGCGGATGAGTACGCTGGTGGACGAGAAGGGACACGCGGCAATTCCGAGGGACGAGAAGCCGGAGGGAAGCACGCTCGAGAAGACCGGAAGATGGGTTCGGGTGAGCCCTATTCCGGATGTCAGAGATCACCCAATCAAGCGGATCCGGAGCAGAAGACCCGGACCGAAACGGGGACTTAACGGAGAAGTGGTCCCGGACAAAAAGTCAACCGCAGTTGACTTTTTGCTCCGGGGCGCCCGGAATGCTTCCGGGCGCCCGGACCCTGATTTTGACCAAGATCGCGATTTACGTGATCTGAACGTTGGGGGATAAAACTTTATCCCCCCAGGGCGCCCGGAACCCTTCCAGGCGCCCCGAATGGTCCAGAAGCTCTTCATCAGTTCAGAAATTGTAAACAACACTTGTGTGCTTCCACTGTTTAGATTAGCTTCTGTCTTTCTGTGCTTACACTGCTGTAAACGAGGCTTCTCCGCCTGAAGGAGCTCTTAGTGCGATCTTCATCCTTGGATTAACAACCTCCCTGATTGTAACCAAGTCAAATTCGGTGCCTCGTTTTTATGCTTTATTTTCTGTTTAATCTATTTTTTATGTGTTAGCTTAATCGTACGAGAAAGGGTTGTGTTTGATTTTTCAGGGCTATTCAACCCCCCCTTCTACCCAGCCGCATCGGTCCTACACCAAGGCACCTTCTTCTTCCTTTCTTCAAGTTTCGGCCAAGCAAAAACTTCCAAAGGATGAAGAACTTTTTCCACCAACCAAGCTCTAAGGGATGCAAGCTTTCTCTCCTTCTTTTCCAAGCTAGAATCCGGCCACCAATTAAAACTCCAAGAGCATGAAGAGGTTCGGCCACAAAGAGATGAAGAAGAGAAGAAAAAAGGGCCGGCCACACCACCAAGGAAAAGAGGGAGAAAAGAATAGAGGTTGTTGTCTATTTTTGAAGGCACTTCTACCCCCTCTTTTATAATCCTTGGCCTTGGCAAATAAGGAAATTTAAATAAAAACTTCCTTAATTCCTTTGCCATGAAAAAGAAAAATTAATTAATTAAAAATCAATTTTCTTTTTCCAACTTATTTGGCCGGCCACTTTCTCCCCAAAATAAGGAAAGTTTTAATTAAAATAAGAATTAAAACTTCCTAATTTGTTTCCGAAAATTTATAAAAATTTCTCCAATAATTTTTATCCCTTCATGATTGGTTAATAAAAAAGAAATTTTATAAATTAAAATCTTTCTTTTAAACATGTGGATAATTTTCAAAAAGGAAAGTTATCTCTAAAAATTAAAATCTCCTTTCAATCTACAAATAAGGAAAGATATTAAATCTTTTCTTAATCTTTTGTAGAAACTAATAAAAGAGAATTTTTAATTTTTAAACTTTCTTTTAAATCATGAACATGATTAAAAGGAAAGTTTTTACCAAAATTAAAATCAACCTTTTAATTTACAAATAAGGAAAGAGATTTAGCTCTTCTCTTAATCTTTTGTAGAATCTTATAAAAGGAAAGATTTAAATTTTTAAACTCTCTTTTAAATCATGTTATCCACATAAGAAAAATTTTTAAAATTAAAATTTCTTTTTATTTTAATAGGGCCGGCCAACTAAGCTTGAGTTAAATCTAGGGCCGGCCACATGAATTCACCCACGAACCAAGCCATGGCCGACCCTAGCTTGGTCTCCAAGCTAGCTTGGCCGGCCCCTATAGGATGGGTAAGAAGGTGGGTATAGTACTCTATAATTAAGAGGCTACGATAGGGACTGAGAGGAGGAATTGGTTTTGGTCTCCCGATAAAATTAAGCATCCCGTGTTCGCCCCGAACACACAACTTAATTTTATCAATAATAATTCGTTCCACTAGAGAACTATTATTGAACTACCGCACCGATCCCAAATTACATTTTGGGCTCCTTCTTATTATGAGTGTGTTAGTCTCCCTGTATTTAAGATGTCGAATGTCCATTAATTATGTGAGTTACTGACAACTCATTTAATTAATATCTTAGTCCAAAAGTAATACCACTCCACCTTATCGTCATGTCGGACTAAGTCCACCTGCAGGGTTTAACATGACAATCCTTATGAGTTCCTCTTGGGGGCATTCTCAACCTAGATTACTAGGACACAGTTTCCTTCTATAATCAACAACACACACTATAAGTGATATAATTTCCCAACTTATCGGACTTATTGATTTATCGAACTAAATCTCATCCATTGATAAATTAAAGAAATAAATATCAAATATATGTGCTTATTATTATATTAGGATTAAGAGCACACACTTTCGTAATAACTGAGGTCTTTGTTCCTTTATAAAGTCAGTATAAAAGAAACGACCTCTAATGGTCCTACTCAATACACTTTAAGTGTACTAGTGTAATTATATAGTCAAGATAAACTAATTCCTAAATACACTACGACCTTCCAATGGTTTGTTCCTTTCCATTTTGGTCGTGAGCTACTGTTTATAATTTATAAGGTACTGATAACATCATCTTCTGTATGTGGCACCACATACTATGTTATCTACAATATAAATTAATTGAACAATTACATTTATCATAAATGTAGACATTTGACCAATGTGATTCTTATTTCTAATGTTTATACCAAAAGCTAGGCTTTTAGTATACATCCTAACAGAAGGCCCTCTGACGCTCAATTCAGTACAAGTCCAAACGGGTGAACAACAGAGAATGTGCGTGCGAGAGTAATTTACAAATGTTCAGAGAATGTGTAGGTGCAGCGGAGGCCGGCAAGAGGGGGGTGAATTGCTGAAAACACAAATAAACTATACCCTCCTCGGACTTCAACTTAGAAATTAAATCAGTAATAAAATAATAGCAACTAATTTAAGGAAACAGAAAAAGAAACAGGAACAGAAGAGACTCAGGGATTTAACCTGGTTACAACCAAGGAGGTTGTTAATCCAGGACAGTAGAAAAAGCGCAGTAAGAAAAATCTCCTTCTCTGAAGGCGGAGAAGCCTTTTACACTTTGGAAGCTCACTAGTTGCTTAGAAATTGCTTACACATTGATTGCTTGAGTTATAATTGAATTCCTAGCTCCAGGGGACTTTTTATAGCTCCTGGAAAGTCTATCTCGAGGGTCCAAGGCGCCTCCAATAGGGGTCCAAGGCGCCTCCAAGAGATGAGTGGATAAAACTTTATCCACGGTATGAAACGGTCACATTGACCTGTTGAAGGCGCCATCAACAGGGTTGAAGGCGCCTTCAAGCTGGAGGTGCCTCCAAGCCTGCTGAAGGCGCCTCCTGTAGGACCGTGATCGTTCGATAGAGGAGGGGGGGGGGGGGGGGGAATATCGATTCGAAAAGTTGAGTTAAAATACGCAGCGGAAAAGTAAATGAACACAGTTGTTTTTACTTCGTTCGGAGCCTGTGACGACTCCTACTCGAAGGCCCATGGTCCTTGACCACTTTCGTTGGGCAATCACTATCAATTCGAATATAGTTACAAAATAAGTATAGGAAATGCTAGTGAAAAAATATACCGACAAGGAAATTAACTAAAACCCGAAGGAGCACTTTGTCGGAGCTTGTTGGCGTCGCAAGAACGTAGAGCAGCAGGACCAGCAGTAGAGGAGTTCTCAGATATGTTGATTGATCGCTGAAGCTCCTGCCTGGGGCTTCTTTTATATGTTGCTCCGGGCGCCTGGATTCCTTCCGGGCGCCTGGAATGTGACGTAGCTTCTCAAACCGAGATGCTCCACGTGGCGACGACTTGGCTGGATATAATTTGCTTTCCGGGCGCCCGGATCCCTTCCGGGCGCTCGGACCTCCGGGCGCTCGGACCTCCGGGCGCCCGGATCCCCTCCGGGCGCCCGGACCACCTTGTTCCAGAAAAGTCCCTTTTCCTGTAAAACAAAGTTAGTCCGTGGCAATATATATCCTGCAAAATAGATTGTTATCACATTTTATAATAGTATGAATTAGCACAAATAGTATGACTTAGATTCCGTCTTTCCGAGACCGGAATCTAGTCACGATCTCGACTTAGATATCCGAAATGGATCTAAGCCGGATCGACGCCTAATGTTCCCTTCCCGGGAACGCATCCTTGCAGTCACTCCCCTCCAGTGACTTACCTCACTTACCTGCCAGTAATTGACTGTCTCTTACTCACCAGGTCTCCCCATCACGTCAGGTCTGCCGACTCGACTGGACTTCGGCCAGCGTCCGGTCCACACCTACCGGACTTCTCGCCAGCTATCCGGACAGCCCGTCGACCTAGCTGGACTTCGTGCCAGACATCCGGTCAGCCCGTCGACCTGTCTGGACTTCTCCTGCACACTCGATCAAAGTGTCAGACAACAACAAAACTAACTTAACCTATTTGTCATTCATCAAAACCTAGGTTAGACCGTTAGTGCTACCCGCACCAACAATCTCCCCCTTTTTGATGGAATGACAACCTGGTTAAGTTAGTGAAAGAACGCAAAAAAAAATAGGTACATCGGTTTTAAAGTTAGTTTTAGTGTTTTTCAAGTTGGTTTATCTAACTTAACCACCTAACCCTCCCCCTTTGGTATTCATCAAAAAAAAATAAGCAAGGGTAAATAATCATAGTGTAGAGTTACTTTTAAAAAAATAAATATAGTTAATCTTGAAAAAAATCTGAGTTTGGTTCAAAATTCAAAGATAAAAGTACAATTTTTAAATCCAAGAAAAAAATCAAGTTGACTTGGGGGAGACAAGTTGAATTTTGAAAAGTATAAAATTAAAGTTAATCAAGTTTAACTTTTCAAGCGTGTAAAAATTTTAAATCAGGATTTCCAAATTTTCTTTTCAAGTTTAAGTAATATTTACTTCTCAAAAAGGTAAAATTTTCAACTTCAATTTTTTAAAACAAAGCAAAAATTAAACAAGTAAGATTAAATTTGCCAAAATAAATTTTTAAGGCTAATTTGATAAAAGCTAAATTTGGAAAGTTTAATTTTCAAGCATATGTTACAAAACTGAATAAGTTTAAATATTCAACTCTTTAAATCGGGTTTAAAAATTAGGTGAGATTCAACTTCCAAGTTTTTCAAACACTTAGTTTAGCTTTTTGTAAACTGGTGTTTTAAAAATAAGTCAGTTTTAAAATAGCTGTACAAAGGCATTTTTCAAACACACAAAATTTTAATTAATTTCTCCCCCTGAACTTGATACTTAAATTTAAACAGCTGTCTAACCAATTAGGTACTAACTAACTATCAGAAGATAGTAGCTTTCACTTGGTTAGTCAGATTAAGTTGATTATAAGCAGTCAGTCTTTGACTTGACTGATAAACTTAATCTGATTAATATCTGAGTTGTATTTAACGTCCAGACTTATGCTGATGCACCGAAATAAGCATCTTAAGTCCAGACAGTTAGCCTATGCATCTCACCCTTTTCTATGTTTGTCAAACACAAGCAAGGTAAACCTAAGGTGTTGGTGAGATGCTCAAAAACTAGTCCTATGGGTACATGCTTTCTAAGGATTCAAAACTAGTCTAAGGCCAAAACTGTTTTTTAAAATCTAAAAATGGAAAGTTTTGAAAACACACAATTTTAACTTATAATTTGAAAGAATTATTTTTGAAAACAATTTTGAAATTTAAAATTCCTAGGCTACCACGATAGAACATAATCAATGCAGGTCTGAAATATTACTAGATAAATCCAAAATATTTTACAGGTAGTGTAGCTACAGAAGTGAGTCATAACTAGAGCTACTGAGATGACGAAGGGGGTGGTCCAGATCCCAAGGATCGGAGAAGTGCCATCAGCTCAGTGTGTCGGGTGTCCTCGGCAGCTCATAACTCGGCAACCTCTCGCCGTATGTCCCGATGAAAATCAGAGTTCTCCTGCTGGAGACTCGCCATAGCTCTCTCTAGTCCGGTCATACGGTCGGCTAGAGTGCGGGGAGCGTGACGTGGTGCTCGAGCTGGGGGCGGTGGTGGAGCCGGTGCGGCTTCCTCTGGAAATAGTGCGAGCATGAACTAGTCCACCTGCGCGTCTGGATCGGGCTGGTGCTGTGCCCCCCTCCGCCAAGACATAGTCCCGTCATCCCTATCTATCTGGACACCAGCTAGGGAGAAGTTCCGAGCTGCTATAACATCGAACTCGGTCATATGGGCAATGTCTCCTCTAGTGACATCAATGTGCAACGAGGACATATAGGCTGTCAAAATGTGACAAAATGGCATGTGGACTCGTCTATCAGTCACGAATCCAGCCGAGTAGATAATGGTGGAGAAGATATGTAGGCTGATATCAATATCTAACCTATGACTCAGGGCATAGAGTAAGAATGAATGGAATGGGCGCATCACAGCGATGTCCCGAGTAGTCAGTGGTAAAATGCAAAGGACTAAAACCCTATAAAGAGCGTAGTCCTGGACCCGAAGTTCTACCGACCTAAACTGTGTCACAGTGGGATCTCGCTCTCCCCAAAAAAAATACGAATAAATCGTATCGAGAGTAATATGTGAGTAGGGATCTCCGAATGGTAGATCCCTGGGAGGATAGCACAAAAAGGAACAAGTAGATGGACGCAACTCTAAAAACTCTCGGATAGTCGTAGGGGAAAATGTGATATCAGTGCCTGCTGCCCTAGTGGTATAGGTGAGATCGTCTACTTTCACTAGGTTATTGCAAATTTGGCACACAGACTTATGTTTATTGGACTGGTACATTCGACAAGGTTCCTTAAGTTATAGTGTTCTATAACCTCTAAAACGGAGGGACATGACTCTAGAAAGAATGATCTATCTATGCAGGTAGTCCTAATGGCTTTATAAATGGTTGACTCAAACTTAATCCTTAGTTCATCTGTGGGAAACCTAGGGTCAAAGCTAGCATTAGAGGGTCCAGCACCAGTATTTGTTCGTTTCCTACTGTATATATAAGAAAATATTCTAAGAAAAAATGAGAGGACAAAAAATAAAGTTTTAGAGAGGGGAAGAATTTTTACCGAGGAGCCATCGACAAATATAGATCTGACGACCTCGGTTGAATCGCAACAGCGTCTTCACCGCAAGAAAAATTTGATTTAAAATACTCTCGCACTAAGGTTTGGAGTAAACCTTTGGCAAAAGTAAAGTTTGTGGGGCAAGGGTTGGGGGCGCCTGCTGCCCCTTATTTATAGGGGACTCCGGGCGCCCGGATCCCTTCCGGGCGCCCAGGGTTGATTTAGGGCGGGGCGCCCGGATCCCCTTCCGGGCGCCTCGGAGGGGAATACCAGGGGCGCTCGCCCCTGATTTTTGACCTTTTTTTTTTTTTTTTGGAGATTAGGTTTGAAGTTAAGTTTTTTAAAATTAAAATTTTGAAGTTAAAATTTTGAATTAAATAATTTTTTTTTGAAAAAAAATTTTAAGTTTAAAATTAAAATTTTGAATTTAATTTTTAAGTTTAAAATTAAAATTTTGAATTTTATTTTTAAGTTTAAAATTGAAAATTTGAAATTAATTTTTAAGTTTAAAATTAAAATTTTGAAAATTTTAAGTTTAAATTAAAATTTTGAAATTAATTTTTAAGTTTAAAATTAAAATTTTGAAATTAACTTTTAAGTTTAAAATTTAAATTTTGAAATTAATTTTTAAGTTTAAAATTAAAATTTTGAAATTAATTTTTAAGTTTAAAATTAAAATTTTGAAATTAATTTTTAAGTTTAAAATAAAAATTTTTGAAATTAATTTTTAAGTTTAAAATTAAAATTTTTGAAATTAATTTTTAAGTTTAAAATTAAAATTTTGAAATTAATTTTTAAGTTTAAAATTAAAATTTTGAAATTAATTTTTAAGTTTAAAATTAAAATTTTGAAATTAATTTTTAAGTCTTATTCATCTCACCCGATCTATATTATCAATCAGGGAATCCTATGATTTTGTGAGATGAAATTGATTTGATTACAGAGTTTGGTTTAACTAGTATTAGATTCAGGTTTAGTTTTGGTCTCTACAAACAGACATTCTTCGGATAAACTTCTAAGCTTGGTGAGTCACATGGACGTCATTAGAAGTAACCAACCTTTCGAGGTTTTCCGAATAGTCCTATCCACGGAGCTTAGTACTAAATCTTGGTCTAACTGGTTAGGATTCGTTTAAGGGTAGCTTCGGTCAGTTCCACTTGGCCAAATGCACCAGATCGAAG
The DNA here is from genome assembly GCF_018446385.1 of Zingiber officinale. Lineage (NCBI taxonomy): Eukaryota > Viridiplantae > Streptophyta > Magnoliopsida > Zingiberales > Zingiberaceae > Zingiber > Zingiber officinale. The sequence continues at coordinate 164,020,694 of NC_055990.1, forward strand.
CCATATCTTTCTAGACATGCGATGCCCAAGTTTCCCTAACGTACTATCATCCAAAAACTTCACCGGTACCATGATTCAAGTTAAACTTGGTCTCTAATCCTAATTACCCTGCCGGGTTAATTTGTTTTGGGTTACCCTGTCGGGTAGGTTAGTTTTGGAGGTGCCAGCTATTCTGGAGCCTCCCCCTGAATTATTGGCCATTGATTTTAAATTTTGGTTTTAGGTTTGTGTCGATTCTTTTTATAGTTATGGTTAACTTGGTGATAATTTTGTTGATTTTTAAAGTGTTTAGATTTTGAATTTGATTTAGGTTTGTATTTTGGATTTTGGTTTGGTTTATTCGATTTTATATAATGTATTTTTTCTTTAGGTATATAATATTGATTAAGTCCTACTTGCGTGGTCAGACACGCCTTCGGAACCCAAGCTAGATTGGTTGATTTGTATTGGGTTATTAATGATTTGAAGGTTTTATTTGAATTCGACTTATATCCTAGTCCGGTTTTATTATAACATGCTTTTTGATTATTCAGGATTAAGTCTAAATTTTTTGATCTTGTTGTGAATTTTTCTAACATTTCTTTTAAATTATTAATCACATTTTTTAATGATAAATTGTCCTCCTCAAGTGTTAGATCTTGAGTTGGATTTGAATTTTTGATTTGTTCCTTGAGGTTTTGATTTTCCTCAAGAAGTGATTTGTTTTCATTTTCTGTTTTAATTAATTTATTGTTTAAACATGAAATAATTCTAAAAATTTTTTTGTTTAAATTAAAGTATACCTCATTCGGGCCTTCGGAAACGAGTACGGACTCGTGGCTTGTTTCGGGTTCAGACTCATCTTCTATTTCAGCTTCGTGGGCCATCAGTGCGAGGTGGCTCGATGTTTCTGTTCTTCTTCCTCCGATTCGTCCGAGGAGTCGTCCCACGTTGCTTTGAGTGCCTTCTTTGGTTGGCTTTTTGTCGAACTTGTTTTGGGCATTCGCTCTTGTAGTGTCCCTTTTATTGCGACCAAGCAAGTAACGCCTTTGTTCGTGGGAGAGCTGATCTTTGAAAGTCCATTTTACTAAAGCTCCTCTTTCTCTGGTGAACATTTTTCTTACCAAGTTCACCAGTGTTCTTCGTCTTGAGTCTTGGTCGGAATCTTCTTCAAATTCGAGCTTGCTTTTCTTTTCTTTGGTGGAACCCGCAAATAAAGCTATACCTTTCTCGGCTCCAGCATTAGTTTGTTCATGTAATTCTAATTCACAGAAAAGCTCATCTAATTTTAACTTAGAAAGATTTTTTGAAATTTTGTAGGCATCCACTATTGATGCCCACAAACTATTACGTGGAAAGGCGTTTAATGCGTACCTTATTAAGTCTCTGTTTTCCATCTGGTGGCCTATCGCATGAAGCCCGTTGAGGATGTCCTTGATCCTCGCGTGGAGCTGATTCGCTGTTTCTCCTTCCTGTATTTTTATATTAAAGATTTTATTTGAAAGCAGGTCTCGTTTTGTTACCTTGGTGTCGCTCGTGCAGCTCGATCAATTTGTCCCACAGTTCTTTAGCGTTTTTGTGTGGACCGACTCTGTTTAGTTCTTCTCTTGTTAATCCGCACTGTAGAGTGTTGATCGCTTTATTTTCTGTTGATGCCTTTTTCTTTAAGTCTGCTGTCCAGTCTTCAGGATCCAGTAAATTCCCGGAGTTGTCTACTGAAATTTTGTAGGGTCTCGTAATGCTCATCCACTGGTCGAAGTCTGTCTTGAGGTAAACCTCCATCCACTTTTTCCAGTACGGAAAATCGTCCCCGTTGAAGAGTGGAGGGCGTACTGTGCTGAATCCTTCTGTCTGAGACATTTTAGTCCTGCTCACAGATGAAAGAAAAGAGGCAAAAAAAATCCCAAGACTTGGTCTTGGATTAGTAGTGCGGGACGAAAAAAATAGTAGACAAATCTAGATTGGTGTTGCACCAATTTAGATTTAATTGCAAAAAAATGATATACCAGTTTAGAATTAGAAAAATTTTTTACGAGGAATAAAAAAACAAAGGAAAGGTTTCACCCCCAGTCTGATTGGTGGTTGCACCAAATCAGAACGGTACCTGCTCTGATACCACTTGTAAGACCGTGATCGTTCGATAGAGGGGGGGGGGTGAATATCGATTCGAAAAGTTGAGTTAAAATATGCAGCGGAAAAGTAAATGAACACAGTCGTCTTTACTTCGTTCGGAGCCTGTGATGACTCCTACTCGAAGGTCCGTGGTCCTTGACCACTTTCGTTGGGCAATCACTATCAATTCGAATATAGTTACAAAATAAGTACAAGAAATGCTAGTGAAAAAATATACCGACAAGGAAATTAACTAAAACCCGAAGGAGCACTTTGTCGGAGCTTGTTGGCGTCGCAAGAACGTAGAGCAGTAGAGGAGTTCTCAGATATGTTGATTGATCTCTGAAGCTCCTGCTTGGGGCTTCTTTTATATGTTGCTCCGGGCGCCTGGATTCCTTCCGGGCGCCTGGAATGTGACGTAGCTGCTCAAACCGAGATGCTCCACGTGGCGACGACTTGGCTGGATATAATTTGCTTTCCGGGCGCCCGGACCACCTTGTTCCAGAAAACTCCCTTTTCCTGCAAAACAAAGTTAGTCCGAGGCAATATATATCCTGCAAAATAGATTGTTAGCACATTTTATAATAGTATGAATTAGCACAAATAGTATGACTTAGATTCCGTCTTTCCGAGACCGGAATCTAGTCACGATCTCGACTTAGATATCCGAAATGGATCTAAGCCGGATCGACGCCTAATGTTCCCTTCCCGGGAACGCGTCCTCGCAGTCACTCCCCTCCAGTGACTTACCTCACTTACCTGCCAGACGTCCGGTCAGCCCGTCGACCCGTCTGGACTTCTCGCCAAGCGTCCGGTCAGCCCGTCGACCCGCTTGGACTTCTCGCCAGCTATCCGGTCAGCCCGTCGACCTAGCTGGACTTCGTGCCAGACATCCGGTCAGCCCGTCGACCTGTCTGGACTTCTCCTACACACTCGATCAAAGTGTCAGACAACAACAAAACTAACTTAACCTATTTTTCATTCATCAAAACCTAGGTTAGACCGTTAGTGCTACCCGCACCAACACCTCCAAGCTGGCAGCTCATTTTCCAGCCTGGTTTCTTCAGCTTCCGACGCTCCGTTCTTTTGGGTGATTGCGGCCAACCAGAATAGGGCTCACCCGAACCCAATTCCCGGCCTTCTCCTCGAGCAGCCTTCCGTCTTGGCTTAATGTCCCTCGAACGCCGCGCACGCTCTTCACGCCCACCGGAGTACTCTTCCGCAGCTCTCTCATCCTTCGGACGCACCGAGCCCGTCGGCTCCCTTCCCATGCCGTCCTTCTCACTAGCTGCGTCTTCCGCTCGACTTCCTGTGCTCCTAAGCTCCTGCACACTCAGACACAGGGATCAAACACATCAGGACCTAACCAACTTGGTTGATCACATCAAAACTACCACGGGGTCCAACAGAATGTACCTCACCGACGGAGAGGATTTCTCCTTTATATACCACTTCTCATAACCTCCGCGATCATGAGGTGGAAAAGTGTGTTAAAGGTTGTTAGGTAAAGGAGAGTGTACAACCTCGACAATATGCAACAAATTGTCTGAGGAATCTTCCATTCACCAATATATACCTCTTTTGTCATTTATAACTTATGACTTTGTTGAGGTTGTTGAAGGAATATGCTGTCATAAGTGGTTGGCTGATGGGAGAAGCAATAGTCCTTGCAGAAGGTTTTAGTGGAATATTCTCTGACAAGTTGTTAGGATTCTCTACTCATGTTATCGACTGACTATATTCTAGCCGGTCTATCAGATCATCAGTTTTTATGGCTGACCATGCCTTAAGCTGATCGGTTATGTAATGAAGGATGCTATCAGGATTATCTACTCTTGTTGTATGCAGAATATATCTTGTCCGACCAATAAGTCTGATTGTCTTTAATTATGCCTGTCCTTGCATTGTACTACTTAATTATGTTTTGCACAGTATTAGCGTTCTGCTCGGCAAATAATATGATGCATTGGACGTGTTGGAAATCTATTCAAGAAGCCATATGACGAACTGTACATGTTGGAAATCTATTCGGGAATTAATATGGAGCTGAGTGCCTTAGACCCGACCGACCTTTTGTTAGAGTATATACTAAAAGCCTAGCTTTTGTATAAACATTTATTTAGAAATAAGAATCATATTGGCCAAGTATCTACATTTATATATACTAAGTGTAGTCGTTCAATTAATTTATATTGTAGATAACACGGTGTGTGGTGTCACACACAGGAAATCATGTTATCGGTTCTTTATAAATTATAAACAGTAGCTCACGACTAAGATGGAAAGGAACAAACCATTGGAATAGTCATAGTGTAATTAGGTATTAGTTTATCTTGACTAATAAATTATACTAGTATACTCTAAGTATATTGAGCAGGAGCATTTAAGGAAAGTTCTTTTTATACTGACTTAATAAAAGAACAAGTCCTTAGTTATTATGGAAGTGTGTGCTCTTAATCCTAATATAATAACAAGCACATATATTTAGTATTCATTTCTTTAACTTATCAAAGGGTGAGATTTAGATTGATAAATTAAAAGGCCCGATAAGTTGGGAAATGATATTACTTATAGTGTGTGTTGTTGATTATAGAAGGAAACTGTGTCCTAGTAATCTAGTTTGATAATGTCCCCAAGAGGAGCTCATAAGGATTGTCATGTTAAACCCTGCAGGTGGACTTAGTCCGACATGACGATAAGGTTGAGTAGCACTACTCTTGAACTGAGATATTAATTAAAATGAGTTGTCAGTAACTCAATTAATTAGTGGGCATCCGACATCTTAAACACAGGGAGACTAACACACTCATAATAAGAAAGAAGCCCAAAATGTAATTTGGGATTGGTGCAGTAATTCAATAATAATTCTTTACTGGTATGAATTATTATTTATGAAATTAATGTGTATTTGGGGCGAACACGAGAAGCTTAATTTCATTGGGAGACCAAAACCAATTCCTCCTCTCGGTCCCTATCGTAGCCTCTTGTATATAAATAATTATACCCACCTATACCCATCTTGTTACCCACTCTTTAGTGGTCGGCCAAACTAGCTTGGAACCCAAGCTAGGGTCGGCCAAGACCCAAGGATTGAGCCAAGATGAGTGGCCGACCCTAGCTTGGAGTCCAAGCTAGGTGTGGTCGGCCACATTTAATATAAAAAGAGATTTTTATTAAAATTATTTCTTATGTGGATAACATGGTTTTTAAAAGAGAGTTTAAAATTTAAATCTTTCCTTTTATAGCTTTCTACAAAAGATTAAGAAAAGATTTGAAATCTTTCCTTATTTGTAGATTGAAAGATGGATTTTAATTTTAAGAAAACTTTCCTTTTTTAACCATGTTCATGATTTAAAAGAGAGTTTAAAAATTAAATATTTCTTTTATAAGTTTCTGCAAAAGATTAAGAAAAGATTTGATATCTTTCCTTATTTGTAGTTTGAAAGGAGAATTTAATTTTTAGAGATAACTTTCCTTTTTGGAAATTATCCATATGTTTAAAAGAAAGATTTTAATTTATAAAATTTCCTTTTTACAAACCACCATGAAGGGAAAAACTATTGGAGAAATTTTTTATAAATTTCCGGAAACAAATTAGGAAGTTTTAATTCTTGTGTTAATTAAAACTCTCCTTATTTTGGAGTTTAAAATGACCAGCCATTATAATTAAGAAAAGTTTTTAATTTTAATTAATTAAAATTTTCCTTTTCATGGCAAAAGAATTAAAGAAATTTTTATATTAATTCCCTTATTCGCCAAAACTAAGGATTATAAAAGAGGGGGTAGAGGTGCCTTCATGGGTAACAACTCTATTCTTTTTCTTCCTCTCTTTTCCTCCTTGGTGTGGCCGACCCTAGAGGTTCTCCCTCTCCTCTTCTCTTATTCTTTAGTGGCCGGTTTCATCTTTCTTTTGGAGTTGGTGATGGTGGCCGGTTCTAGCTAGGAGAAGAAGGAGAGAAAGGAGGCTTTGTTTCTTGCATCCCTTGGAGCTTGGTAGTGGTGGCCGGACCTCTACTTCTCTTGGAGAATTGATGGTGGCCGAATCTAGCTTGGATAAGAAGGAGCTTGGTGGTTCTCGTCTCGGAAGATCGTTGCCCACACAACGCCCGAGATTAGAAGAGGAATATGGTAGAAGATCAAGAGGTTATTTGCTTACAAAGAAAGGTATAACTAGTAATTGTTTTCTGCATCATACTAGTTTTCTTTGTATTGTTATTTTTGGAAATACCAAACACAAGAGACATATGATTCTAGAGTTTCGAATTTGTTTCAAATTTATGTTTTTGTTTTTATTTTTCGAATTTGTGATTCGATTGTTCTTTTTGGTTAAACCTAATGTTATTTTAGGAAATTAAATGTTGAATTTCTATTAAAGGCTTTGTCGAGGCAGTGGTGGATGATCCCATACCCAAGAAGGCCTAGTACCTCGCCATGTTTGACTTGGGAGCCGATTTTAGAAATAAATATTTAATTAACTTTGTAACATAGGTTAGACTTGGATCAATAGTGTTAAATTCTGCTTGCGTTCTAAGTCTAAACCATTAAGAACAGATAAGTTAAATTTGGAATCAATAATGTTAAGTTCTGTTTGCGATTCCTAATTTAATTTATAAAGAACACAATAGGTTGTTTAGAAAAGGTTCGACACTTGTACAAAATTTTTGTACAGTGGAACCAGTACGATCTTCCTAGGACTAACCAACAATTGGTATCAAAGCTAGGGTTTGCCTCTGTGTGTTTGGTTTTCAAATAGATTATGCACATGTCATACATAATTTAGGCAGGATAATAGAACGATATGCTAACTTTGTGGTTGTAGGCTCCAACTATTATGACATATAGATATTGTGCGTGATTGGACCGTTGGACATGTCAAGGACATTATTTTGTGTGTGCATAATTGTATGTATCAAATACAGCAGAAGCTGTATTAGTTTTAGAATTTTACTTTTTTGTTCGATCTAGAATACATGTACATTCCTTTGTGGAATATAGTATCGATATATGTAAAATTCTATTTTTATCGCGGATCGTATCCTTGCAAAGTGTGGTGCTATTGGAGGACCAGAGGCGCAACGAAAAAAGGAAGCTTGATGGACACGACGACATGAACCTGAGGGCTGGCAGCACGTGAAGGACAGTGATGGAAGAAACCATAATAGTTGGAAAATTAATTTCCATATTTATTGCTTTTATTTGCTGTGATGTGTGTGTGCATGTAATGTATGCTAGCATAGGTTAAAATTCCTCATTTTAAATAACTAAGTGAGAGAGGGATTAATATATTAATCTCACGGTCTCCATTACTGGTTTGTAAGTGATGCAATAAGCTTGCATATTAGCTCTGAGTGCCTCCCTCCACAATGGATGAGTTTGTTTGCAGATCACTAGATCAAACTTCCTTAATGAATGGTTATAGGAAGTTATTTAGGATGTGTGTGATCTTTTCCAACTCAAGGGGCACAATTCTATTTAATGGACTTAGTATCAAGTAATGGTATACACTTAGACACATTTAATAGTATCCTCCCTAACGGAGTCACTAATATCACTTATGTGACCAAAGGGAAACCAACTATTAATTTGTCGTAAAACTAAGTTGACAATATAATAAAATTAATGGGTAAAACCCCTCTTACAAATGTTTGAATTTGTATACGTCCACACTAACGTGACATACAAAATTCACGGTGTTTGAGGTAATTTTATTTATCATAAAGTTAGATTGACAAGATAGTTAATGGGTAAAATCCTACTCTTACAAATGTTTGATTTTGTATACGTCCACACTAACGTGGCATGCAAAACTCACGGTGTTTTGAGGTGTTGGTAAATTTAAATAGTATTGTTTGAGGAATCAATATTATTTAAAATTTAGAGTCTTGACCAAATATTTGATCAAAGGCAGACCAACTATTAATTTTATTTGTCATAGGTTGACAAGATAATAAAAATTAATGGATAAAATCTCCTTTTAGAATTTGTATACGTCCACACTATCGTGACATACAAAATTCACGGGGATTTTGAGATGTTGGTCTTGACCAAATATTTTTGTGATTCTTAGATTTTCAAATGTTAGTAAATACCCTAGTTGTTATACTATAGAATAGACTTAGTTGTCCCAATTATAATGATTGAAAATAAGACTTGGACATTAAGGTGGACTGCCCTCTCAGAACTAAGAACAATATAGGTGTATTTTATTCATTAATTGTTGAAACATATTTAGTAGTATTATCTACCGGTACCTGGTGTGTAGATACGGGAACCACTGATCATGTCTGCAATTTATTGCAAGGGTTCCAGGAAACCCGACAACTATATGAAAGGAAAATCACCGTCTACATGGGCACTGCTGCAAAAGTAACAGCTGTTACAGTGGGAGATGCTTATCCTACAATAAGAATAAAACATGGATTTTTGAGAAATTATCTTTGAGTACCAAGTTTAGAAAGAACTAGTTTTCGATTTCTAAACTATTCAAAGAACTTAATATTCTGCCTCTTTTAATAACAAAGTTGTTATCAAGAAAAAGAGGGAAGTTATCTGTTCTGGTATGTTGGTTGATAATTTATAATCCAATAACTCCCACGATATAATAAATGGAAATTAATGACACATCTTCTAACTTTAATAAGAGAAAGCAACCTTCGAAAATAAACCAATCATATCTTTGACATCTAAGGCTAGGTTATATTAACTTGAGTAGGATTCAAAAGATAATAACCAATGAACTCTTGAGTTCTTTGGTAGTGGAAATCTTTCCAACCTGCGAGTCTTACTTGGAAGGAAAAATAACCAAGAAGCTTTTAAGTATAAGGGGTATAAAGCCAAAGATATGTTGAAATTGGTTTATTCTGATTTGTGCGATCCTATGACTATCCAGACAAGAGGTGATTTCGAATATTTCGACTATTCGAGATGCGAGTACATTTACTTGATGTACCACAAGCCTAAGTACTTTGATAAGTTCAAAGAGTACAAGGCTAATGTGGAGAAACGTCAAGGTAAAGGAACAAGACACTACGGTGAGATCGTAGTGGCGAGCACCTCTTAGGAGAGTTTAGGAGTCACTTATCAGAAGTCGGGATTTAATCCTAACTAACTGCACCTGGTACACCCCAACAGAATGGTGTAGTAGAAAGAAGGTATAAGACTCTTATGGAAATCATTAGATTGATGATGAGTTATTCAGAAAATTACCAAATTCGTTTTGAGGATATACACTGGAAATGAAAGTGAACATAGTATCTTCTAAGTCAGAACTCTCTATTCACATAGAATTACAGAATAGGCGTAAAGCCTATTTTGAAGCATATTCGGATTCGGGTAGTCCAACACATGTGCTGAAGAGAGACACTGATAAGTTGGACAAGAGTTCACTTGTTGGTTATCCTAGAGAAACGAAAGGAGGTTTATAGTCCTAAAAATCAGAAGGTCATTGTTAGCACCAATGCTCGATTTTTAGAAGAGGACTATGTAATAAACCATAAGCCCATTTGTTCTTAAGGAAATAATAAAGGACACGTCTAATCTAGTACCAATTGTACAAGATGAAGTATCATAAGAAACTGCAACATGTATCACAGATGATACACAATTACAGAAAGTGTCTCGTCGTAGTGGGAGGGTTGTTAGGCAACCTAATATTTTCATGTTTTGGGAGAGTCTTTGGACTTGATCCATGGTGAACATGAACCTAATTCCCGGACATATGACGAAGCGCTCCAAGATAAAGATGCAGCATCTTTGTAAAGAGCAATGAATACAGAATTAGAATATATGTATTCTAATAAAGTCTGGGAGCTTATAGAACCACTAAATAGTGTAAAAGCCATTGGGTGTATATAGGTCTACAATAGGAAAAGAGGGATAGACAGGAAGGTGGAAACTTTCAAAGCAAGGTTTGTTGAAAAAGAAAACTTTTTTGTCGGTAGTCATGCTTAAGTCTATCCGGATTCTTTTATCTATATGGACTATGAGATTTGGTAAGTGGATGTCAAGACAGCTTTCCTTAATGGAATTTTTGTGGAAAATATCTGTATAAAGCAACCAGAAGGGTTCATTGTAAAGGGCAAAGGGCAAAGAGCAAAGAGCATCTTGTGTGCAAGCTCAATCGGTCTATGGAATGAAGAAAAGCTTCAAGGTCTTGGTTCATTTGGTTTAATGAAGTAATCCAGACCTATGGATTTATTCAGTGTCCAGATGAGTCTTGTGTATACAAGAAGTGTGATGGAAGCGTGGTGGTATTTCTTGTACTATACATAGATGCCATTTTTGTAGTTGGAAACAATATCAAAGTGTTGTCGGAAGTAAGGGTATGGTTGTCCAAACAATTCAATATGAAGGACTTGGGAGAGTGCGCACATATTCTCAGGATCAAAGGGATCACAAGAAAAGAATGTTGTGCATATCCCGAGTTTCATACTATCCTAGCTCGTTTAAGCATGCAAGACTCCATGAAAGATTTTTCTACCTTTTGGACATGGAGAATCTTTATCTAAAAAGATGTCTCCGAAGACATCAAAATAGAAAGATGACATAAAGACAGTTCCTTATACTTCGGATATAGGAAGCCTAATGTATGCTATGTTATGCACGAGACATGATATTTGTTTTGCCTAGGGCATAGTTAGCAGATATCGAAGTAACCCAAGATCGGGACACTAGACTGCCGTAAAGCATATATTAAAGTACCTTAGAGGGGCTAGAGATTATATGCTAATTTACAAGACAGATAATTTGATCCCTATGGGTTACAAGGATTTTGACTTCTAACCAGATAGGGACAATAGTAAGTTGACATCGGAGTTTTGTGTTTACTTTAGGAGGTGAAGTCATAACTATGGAGGAGTGTTAAGCATAGGTGCTTTTCCGAATTCCACCATAGTAGCTGAGTATGTGGCAGCCTCTATGACAACCATAGAAATTATATTGCTTAGAAACTTCATGATGGACTTAGATATGATTTCTGGTTTGACAAAAAATTATTACAATTTTTGTAATAATAGTGGTGCAGTAGCAAACTCGAAGGAACCAAGAGTCCATAAGGCAAGTAAACACAATAGAGCGCAAGTACCACCCAATACGAGACATCGTATAATGAGGAGAAGTTGTTGCCGCCTGATTGCATCAGGTGATAATCTGTAGATCCTTTCACTAAGGTCCTTAAGGCAGGAGCTTTTGATGGGCATGTTGAAGGGTTGGGAATCATATGTATGGCAGCATTTATGACAGCATAGTCTTTTAGTATAAGTGGGAGATTGTTAGAGTATATAATAAAAGTCTAGCTTTTGTATAAACATTTATTTAGAAATAAGAATCATATTGGTCAAGTATCTACATTTATATATACTAAGTGTAGTCGTTCAATTAATTTATTTTGTAGATAACACGGTGTGTGGTGTCACATACAGGAGATCGTGTTATCAGTTCTTTATAAATTATAAACAGTGGCTCACGACTAAGATGGAAAGGAACAAACCATTGGAATAGTCGTAGTGTAACTAGGTATTAGTTTATCTTGACTAATAAATTACACTAGTATACTCTAAGTATATTGAGCAGGACCATTTAAGAAAAGTTCTTTTTATACTGACTTAATAAAAGAACAAGTCTTTAGTTATTATGGAAGTGTGTGCTCTTAATCCTAATATAATAACAAGCACATATATTTAGTATTCATTTCTTTAACTTATCAAAGGGTGAGATTTAGCTTGATAAATCAAAAGACCCGATAAGTTGGGAAATGATATTATTTATATGGTGTGGTGTTGATTATAGAAGGAAACTGTGTCATAGTAATCTAGGTTGATAATGTCCCCAAGAGGAGCTCATAAGGATTGTCATGTTAAACCCTGTTGGTGGACTTAGTCCTGTTGGTTGCTACTCGGAAAACCTAGAGGTTCCACTGTACAAAAATTTTGTACAAAGGTCTGAACCTTTTCCTAGCTACCATGTGTTCTTTTAAATTAAATTTTGGATCGCCTGCGGAACTAACACGTTTGATCCAAAACTTAATCTATTTGTTCTTTAAGGTTTAGACTTGGATCTCTTGCGGAACTTAACACGTTTGATCCAAATCACCTAAGTTATTAATTCCATTAAATATTAATTTCCATAATTGGTTCCCAGTACTGACGTGGCGAGGCACATGACCTTCTTGGATATGGGAACAACCACCACCGACTAGACAAAACCTTTTATGGAAAGCTAATATTTAATTTCCTAAAATAACTTTAGGTCAACCAAAAAGAACAATCAAATCACAAGGAAAAGAAAAATAAAAGAACACAACTTCGAAAAACATATTCGAAATACTATAATCGTAAGCCTCTTGTATTTGGTATTATTTCCATAAATAACTAGTATGATGCGGAAAGAAAAATTACTAGTTATACCTTGTAGAAAAACCTCTTGATCTTCTACCGTATTCCTCTTCTAACCTCGGACGTTGTGTGGGCAACGATCTTCCGAGATGAGAAACCACCAAAGCACCTTCTTCTCCTTTCTTCAAGTTTCGGCCAAGCACTATGCTTCCAAGAGATGAAGATCTTTTTCCACCAATCAAGCTCCAAGGGATGTAAGCTTTCTCTCCTTCTTCTCCAAGCTAAAATCCGGCCACCACTTGATCTTCAAGGAGGAAGAGAGGTCCGGCCACAAGATGGAGAGAAGAGAAAGGAAGGAGGCCGGCCACACCAAGGAAGAAAAGAGGGAGAAAATAATAGAGGTTGTTCACCCATGAAGGCTCCTCTACCTCCTCTTTTATAATCCTTGGTCTTGGCAAATAAGGAAATTTTAATAAAACTTCCTTAATTCTTTTGACATGAAAAGGAAAATTTTTTTTAATTAAAAATAATTTTCTTCTCACTAAAACATGGTCGGCCACTTATTTCCTCAAATCAAGGAGAGTTTTAATTAAACAAGAATTAAAACTTCCTAATTTGTTTCCGGAAATTTATAAAAATTTCTCCAATAATTTTATCCCTTCATGATTGGTTTATAAAAAGGAAATTTAATAAATTAAAATCTTTCTTTTAAACATGTGGATAAAAAGAAAGTTATCTCTAAAAATTAAAATCTCTTTCAATCTACAAATAAGGAAAGATATCAAATCTTTTCTTAATCTTTTGTAGAAACTTATAAAAGAGAATATTTAATTTTTAAACTCTCTTTTAAATCATGAACATGTTTAAAAGGAAAGTTTTCTTAAAATTTAAAATCCTCCTTTAATCAACAAATAAGGAAAGATTTCAAATTTTAAACTCTCTTTTAATCATGTAGATGATTTACAAATAAGGAAAGTTTTTACCAAAAATTAAAACCATCCTTTTAAACTACAAATAAGGAAAGAGATTAATCTCTTCTCTTAATCTTTTGTAGAAAGTTATAAAAGGAAATTTTTAATTTTTTTAACTCTCTTTTAAAAACATGATATCCACATAAGAAATAATTTTAATAAAAATCCTTTTTAATATTCTAGTGGCCGGCCACCTAAGCTTGGGACCCAAGCTTTGGCCGGCCACCTTCATGGCTCATCCACTTGGTCTTGGCCGGCCCTAGCTTGGGTTCCAAGCTAGCTTGGCCGGCCCCATTGGATGGGTAAGAAGGTGGGTATGCGATGGGTATAAATCTCTATATACTAGAGGCTACGATAGGGACCGAGAGGAGGAATTGGTTTTGGTCTCCCGATAAAATTAAACATCCCATGTTCGCCCCGAACACACAACTTAATTTTATCAATAATAATTCATTCCACTAGAGAACTATTATTGAACTATCGCACCAATCCCAAATTACATTTTGGGCTCCTTCTTATTATGAGTGTGTTAGTCTCCCTGTGTTTAAGATAACAAATGTCCACTAATTAAGTAAGTTACTGACAACTCACTTAATTAATATCTAGCTCCAAGAGTAGTACCACTCAACTTCATCGTCATGTCGGACTAAGTCCACCTGCAGGGTTTAACATGACAATCCTTATGAGCTCCTCTTGGGGACATTCTCAACCTAGATCACTAGGACACAGTTTCCTTCTATAATCAACAACACACACTATAAGTGATATCATTTCCCAACTTATCGGGTTTATTGATTCATCGAACTAAATCTCACCCATTGATAAATTAAAGAAATAAATATCAAATATCTGTGCTTGTTATTATATTAGGATTAAGAGCACACACTTCCATAATAACTGAGGTCTTTGTTTCTTTATAAAGTCAGTATAAAAGAAACGACCTCTAATGGTCCTACTCAATACACTCTAAGTGTACTAGTGTAATTATATAGTTAAGATAAACTAATACCTAATTACACTACGACCTTCCAATGGTTTGTTTCTTTCCATTATGGTCGTGAGCTACTGTTTATAATTTATAAGGTACTGATAACATGATCCTCTGTGTGTGACACCACACACCATGTTATCTACAATATAAATTAATTGAACAACTACATTTATCATAAATGTAGACATTTGACCAATGTGATTCTTATTTCTAGATAAATATTTATACCAAAAGCTAGACTTTTAGTATACACTCTAACAATCTCCTACTTATACTAAAAGACTAAGCTGCCATATCTGCTGCCATTCATCTGATTCTCAACCCTTCAACATGTCCATCAAAGCTCTCGCCTTAAGGACCTTAATGAAAAGATCTATAGGTCATCATCTGATGCATTCTAGGCAGCAACAACTTCTCCTCGCTTATACGATTTCTCGTATTGGGTGGTACTTGCGCTCTATTGTGTTTACTTGCCTTTATAGACTTATGATTTCTTCGAGTTTGCTACTGCACCAATATTATTACAATAAATTGTAATAATCTTTGGACAAACCAGAAATCATATCTAAGTCTATCTTGAGGTTATTGAGTCATTCAGCTTTTATGGCTACCTCATAGGCTTGCCATATACTAAACTTCTATGGTGGAGTCCAGAAAAACACCTATGCTTATCACTCTTCCATAGTTATGACTTTACCTCCTAAAGTAAACACAAAACCCCGAGGTTGACTTATTATTGTCCCTTTCCGATTGGAAGTCAAAATCCATGCAACCCACAAGGACCAAAATAACTGTCTTGTAAGCTAGCATATAATCTCTAGTGCCTCTAAGGTACTACAATATATGCTTTACTGCAGTCCACTGTCCTTGTCCAGGGTTACTTTGATATCTGCTAACTATGCCTTTGGCAAAACAGATTTCTTATCTTGTACATAGCATGCATTAGGCTTCTAACAGCCGTAGCATAAAGAACTGCCTTTATTTCCTTTATCTCCTTTGATGTCTACAGAGACATATCTTTAGATAAAGTTACTCCATCCTTAAAAAGTAAGAAACCTTTCGAGGAGTTTTGCATGCTTAAAACGAGCAAGGATTTTCCGATGTATCAAGCTTGGGATAAGTAAAATATATTTTTCTTTCAATCCCTTATTATTTTGATCTAAAAAATATATACATTCTCCCAAGTCCTTTATATCGAATTATTTGGACAACCATACCCTTACTTCTGACAACATTTTGATATTGTTTCCAACTACCAAAAATGTTATCTACGTATAGTACAAGAAATACCACCACGCTTCCATCACACCTTTTGTATACACAAGACTTATCCAGTTACTAAATCCATAGATCTGGATTACTTTGATAAACCGGATGTTCCAAGACCTTGAAGCTTTGCCTCAGTCCATAGACCGATTGAGCTTATACAAGATGCTCTTAGCCCTTTGTAATGAACCCTTCCGTTGCTTTATATGGATGCTTTCTTCAAAACTTCCATTAAGGAATGCCTTGACATCCTCTTGCCAAATAGATAAAAGAATCGGATAGACTTAAGCATGACTACCAAGGAAAAGTTTCCTTTTCATCAAGCCTTGCTTTGAAAGTTACTACCTTCCTGCTCATCCTCTTTCCTATTATAGACCTTTTATACCCAACGGCTTTTACACCATTTGGTGAGTCTACAAGCTTCCAGATTTTATTAGAATACATATATTCTAATTCTTTTATTCATTACTCTTTGCCAAGATGCTGCATCTTTATCTTGGAGTGCTTCATCATATGACCGGAGATCAGGTTCATGCCCTCCAGGGATCGAGTCCAAAAACTCTCCCAAAACATGAACCTATTTAGGTTGCATAACAACCCTCCCACTTCAATAAGACACTTTCTGTAATTGTGTATCAATTTGTGATACGTGTTGCAGTTTTCTTGTGGTATCTCATCTTGTACAGTTGGTACTAGGTTAGACATGTCCTTTATTATTTCCTTAAAAACAAATTTACTTATGAGCACGTGGTTCATTATATAGTCCTTTTCTAAAAAATCAGTCATTGATTCTAACAATGATCTTCTGATTTTTAAGACTATAAACTTACTTTTGTTTATCTAGGATAACTTACAAACAAGTGAACTCCTATCCAACTTATCATTGTCTCTCTTTAACATATGTGCTGGATTACCCGAATCCGAATATGCTTCAAAATAGGTTTTCACCTATTCAGCAATTCTATATGAGTAGAGAGTTCTAACTTGGAAGGTACTATATTCACTTTCGTTATCAGAGTTTATCCTTAAAACAAATTTGGTAATTTTCTAAATAACTCATCATCTTATCTAATTATTTCATAAGAGTCCTTTACCTTCTTTCTACTACACCATTCTGTTGGGGTGTACCAGGTGCAGTTAGTTAGGATTGAATCCCTACTTTTGATAAGTGACTCCTAAATTCTCCCAAGAGGTACTTGCCACTACGATCTTACCATAGTGACATTTACTTTAACATTTCTCCGCATCAGCCTTGTACTCTTTGAACTAATCAAAGTACTTAGTCTTGCCAAGACATTAAGTAAATTTATTTGTATCTTGAATAGTTGTCTATAAAATAGATGAAATATTCAATACTACCTCTTGTCTGGATAGTCATAGGATCACACAAATCAGAATGAACCGATTTCAACATATCTTTGACTCTATACCCCTTGGACTTAAAAGCTTCTTGGTTATTTTCCTTCCAAGTAAGACTCGCAGGTTGGAAAGATTTCCACTACTAATGAACCCAAAAGTTCATCAGCTACCAATGAATCCTACTTAAGTTAATATAACCTAGCCTTAGATGTCAAAGATATAATTGGTTCATTTTCGAAGGTTGCTTTCTCTTAAGTTAGAAGATGTGTTATTAATTTCCATTTGTTGCATCATGGGAGTTATTGGATTATAAATTGTCAACCAACATACCAGAATAGATAACTTGCCTATTTTTCTTGATAACAACTTTGTTATCAAAATAGACACAATATCTATTCTATAATAGTTTAGAAACTGAAATCAGGTTCTTTCTAAACTTAGTATGTAAAGACAATTCCTAATAATCCAAATTTTATTCCTATTAGAGAATAAACCTCTCCCACTGCAACAGCTGCTACTTTTGCAGTAGTGCCCATGTGGACGGTGTTTTTTATTTTCATTTAGTTGTCGGGTATCCTGGAACCCTGCAATGAATTGCAGACATGATCAGTGGCTCCCATATCTACACACCAGGTACTCCACTAAACATGTATCAACTAATGAATAAAATACACCTATATTGTTCTTATTTCTAAGAGGACAGTCCACCTTAATGTCCAAATTCTATTTCCAATCAATTATAATTGGGACCACTAAGTCTATCCTAAAGTATATCAGCTAGGGATTGACCATCTTCCTAAGAATCACAAAAATATTTGGTTAAGACCAACTCCTTAAAAATCCCCATGAATTTTGTATGCCACGTTAGTGTGGACGTATACAAATTCAAAGAGGAAATTTTATCATTTAATTTTATTATCTCGTCAACCTTACTTTATGACGAATAAAATTAATAGTTGGTCTATCTTTAATCAAATATTTGGTCAAGACTCTAAATTTAAAATAATATTGATTCCTCTAACAATACTATTTAAATTTACCAACACCTCAAAACACCGTGAATTTTGTATGCCACGTTAGTGTGGACGTATACAAAATCAATCATTTGTAAGAGGGGTTTTAACCCATTAACTATCTTGTCAACGTAACTTTATGACAAATAAAATTATCTCAAACACCGTTAATTTTGTATGCCACGTTAGTGTGGACGTATACAAAATCAATCATTTGTAAGAGGGGTTTTAACCCTTTAATTTTATTATCTTGTCAACCTAGTTTTATGACAAATTAATAGTTGGTTTCATTTGGTCACACAAATAATAGCAGTGACTCCGATGGGGAGGATACTATTAGATGTGTCTAAGTGTATACCATTACTTGACACTAAGTCCATTAATAAGATTATGCCCCTTCCGTTGGGGAAGATCACACGCTCTTAATTAACTTCCTATAGTCATCCAAAAATGGAAGTCTGTTCTAGTGATCCGCAAACAAGCTTATCCGTTATGGAGGAAGGCACTCAGAGCCAACGCGCAAGCTTGTTTGCATCACTTACAAACCAGTAATGGAGACCATGAGATTTACTTAAAAATCCCTCTCCCACTTAGTTATTTATAAATGAGGAATTTTTAACTATGCTAGCCTACTAAACTTGTAAACTAATATGCACACACAGCACAATATAAAAGCAATAAATAGAAAATCTAATTTTCAACTATTATGACTTTTATCTCTAGTTGTCCTCCGTGTGTTGTCATCCCAAGCTGCTGCCATATTTGGCCACCGCCACCGGGTCTAGCTGTCGCATCCATCTTGCTCCTAGTTCCGCTGCGCCTCTGGTCCTTAGAAGGTTCCACGCTTTGCAAGATTCGATCCGCGACATAAATAGAATTTTACATTTTGATCCTATATTCCATAAAAGGAATGTACATGTATCTAGATCAAAAATAAAATCCTAATAAATCAAAATATAGCTCCTGCTGTATTTTAATACAATCATGCACACACATATAAATGCCCTTGACATGTCCAAGGGTCCAATCACACATATAATAATTAAAAGCCATAATAGTTGGATCCTGCATCCACAAAGTTAGCACATCCTACTATTAACCTGCCTAAATTATGTATGACATGTGCATAATTAACCTAATACCAAATACACAGAGGCAAAACCCTAGCTCTGATACCAATTGTTGGTTGCTACTCGGAAAACCTAGAGGTTCCACTGTACAAAAATTTTGTACAAAGGTCTGAACCTTTTCCTAGCTACCATGTGTTCTTTTAAATTAAATTTTGGATCGCCTGCGGAACTTAACACGTTTGATCCAAAACTTAATCTATTTGTTCTTTAAGGTTTAGACTTGGATCTCCTGCGGAACTTAACACGTTTGATCCAAATCACCTAAGTTATTAATTCCATTAAATATTAATTTCCATAATTGGTTCCCAGTACTGACGTGGCGAGGCACATGGCCTTCTTGGATATGGGAACAACCACCACCGACTAGACAAAACCTTTTATGGAAAGCTAATATTTAATTTCCTAAAATAACTTTAGGTCAACCAAAAAGAACAATCAAATCACAAGGAAAAGAAAAATAAAAGAACACAACTTCGAAAAACATATTCGAAATACTATAATCGTAAGCCTCTTGTATTTGGTATTATTTCCATAAATAACTAGTATGATGCGGAAAGAAAAATTACTAGTTATACCTTGTAGAAAAACCTCTTGATCTTCTACCGTATTCCTCTTCTAACCTCGGACGTTGTGTGGCAACGATCTTCCGAGATGAGAAACCACCAAAGCACCTTCTTCTCCTTTCTTAAAGTTTCGGCCAAGCACTATGCTTCCAAGAGATGAAGATCTTTTTCCATCAATCAAGCTCCAAGGGATGTAAGCTTTCTCTCCTTCTTCTCCAAGCTAAAATCCGGCCACCACTTGATCTTCAAGGAGGAAGAGAGGTCCGGCCACAAGATGGAGAGAAGAGAAAGGAAGGAGGCCGGCCACACCAAGGAAGAAAAGAGGGAGAAAATAATAGAGGTTGTTCACACTTGAAGGTTCCTCTACCTCCTCTTTTATAATCCTTGGTCTTGGCAAATAAGGAAATTTTAATAAAAACTTCCTTAATTCTTTTGACATGAAAAGGAAAATTTTTTTTTAATTAAAATAATTTTTCTTCTCACTAAAACATGGCCGGCCACTTATTTCCTCAAATCAAGGAGAGTTTTAATTAAACAAGAATTAAAACTTCCTAATTTGTTTCCGGAAATTTATAAAAATTTCTCCAATAATTTTATCCCTTCATGATTGGTTTATAAAAAGGAAATTTAATAAATTAAAATCTTTCTTTTAAACATGTGGATAAAAAGAAAGTTATCTCTAAAAATTAAAATCTCTTTCAATCTACAAATAAGGAAAGATATCAAATCTTTTCTTAATCTTTTGTAGAAACTTATAAAAGAGAATATTTAATTTTAAACTCTCTTTAAATCATGAACATGTTTAAAAGGAAAGTTTTCTTAAAATTTAAAATCCTCCTTTAATCAACAAATAAGGAAAGATTTCAAATTTTAAACTCTCTTTAATCATGTAGATGATTTACAAATAAGGAAAGTTTTACCAAAATTAAAACCATCCTTTTAAACTACAAATAAGGAAAGAGATTAATCTCTTCTCTTAATCTTTTGTAGAAAGTTATAAAAGGAAATTTTTAATTTTTTAACTCTCTTTAAAAACATGATATCCACATAAGAAATAATTTTAATAAAAATCCTTTTTAATATTCTAGTGGCCGGCCACCTAAGCTTGGGACCCAAGCTTTGGCCGGCCACCTTCATGGCTCATCCACTTGGTCTTGGCCGGCCCTAGCTTGGGTTCCAAGCTAGCTTGGCCAGCCCCATTGGATGGGTAAGAAGGTGGGTATGCGGTGGGTATAAATCTCTATATACTAGAGGCTACGATAGGGACCGAGAGGAGGAATTGGTTTTGGTCTCCCGATAAAATTAAGCATCCCGTGTTCGCCCCGAACACACAACTTAATTTTATCAATAATAATTCATTCCACTAGAGAACTATTATTGAACTACCGCACCAATTCCAAATTACATTTTGGGCTCCTTCTTATTATGAGTGTGTTAGTCTCCCTGTGTTTAAGATAACAAATGTCCACTAATTAAGTAAGTTACTGACAACTCACTTAATTAATATCTAGCTCCAAGAGTAGTACCACTCAACTTCATCGTCATGTCGGACTAAGTCCACCTGCAGGGTTTAACATGACAATCCTTATGAGCTCCTCTTGGGGACATTCTCAACCTAGATCACTAGGACACAGTTTCCTTCTATAATCAACAACACACACTATAAGTGATATCATTTCCCAACTTATCGGGTTTATTGATTCATCGAACTAAATCTCACCCATTGATAAATTAAAGAAATAAATATCAAATATATGTGCTTGTTATTATATTAGGATTAAGAGCACACACTTCCATAATAACTGAGGTCTTTGTTTCTTTATAAAGTCAGTATAAAAGAAACGACCTCTAATGGTCCTACTCAATACACTCTAAGTGTACTAGTGTAATTATATAGTTAAGATAAACTAATACCTAATTACACTACGACCTTCCAATGGTTTGTTTCTTTCCATTATGGTCGTGAGCTACTGTTTATAATTTATAAGGTACTGATAACATGATCCTCTGTGTGTGACACCACACACCATGTTATCTACAATATAAATTAATTGAACAACTACATTTATCATAAATGTAGACATTTGACCAATGTGATTCTTATTTCTAGATAAATATTTATACCAAAAGCTAGGCTTTTAGTATACACTCTAACAAGTCCGACATGACGATAAGGTTGAGTGGTACTACTCTTGAACTGAGATATTAATTAAAATGAGTTGTCAGCAACTCAATTAATTAGTGGACATCCGACATCTTAAACATAGGGAGACTAACACACTCATAATAAGAAAGAAGCCCAAAATGTAATTTGGGATTGGTGCGGTAGTTCAATAATAATTCTTTAGTGGTATGAATTATTATTGATGAAATTAAGTTGTGTGTTTGGGGCGAACACGGGAAGCTTAATTTCATCGGGAGACCAAAACCAATTCCTTCTCTCGGTCCCTATCGTAGCCTCTTGTATATAAAGAATTATACCCACCTATAGCCACCTTCTTACCCACTCTTTGGTGGTCGGCCAAGCTAGCTTGGAACCCAAGCTAGGGTCGGCCAAGACCCAAGGATTGAGCCAAGATGAGTGGCCGGCCCTAGCTTGGAGTCCAAGCTAGGTGTGGTCGGCCACATATAATATAAAAGGAATTTTATTTAAATGTTTTCCTTATGTGGATAACATGGTTTTTAAAAGAGAGTTTAAAATTTAAATCTTTCCTTTTATAATTTTCTATAAAAGATTAAGAAAAAATTTCATATCTTTCGTTATTTGTAGATTGAAAGGAGATTTTAATTTTTAGAGATAACTTTCCTTTTTGGAAATTATCCATATGTTTAAAAGAAAGATTTTAATTTATAAAATTTCCTTTTTATAAACCACCATGAAGGGAAAAATTATTGGAGAAATTTTTTATAAATTTCCGGAAACAAATTAAGAAGTTTTAATTCTTGTGTTAATTAAAACTCTCCTTGTTTTGGAGTTTAAAGTGACCGACCATTATAATTAAGAAAAGGATTTTAATTTTAATTAATTAAAATTTTCCTTTTCATGGCAAAAGAATTAAGGAAGTTTTTATTTAAATTCCCTTATTTGCCAAAACCAAGGATTATAAAAGAGGGGGTAGAGGTGCCTTCATGAATAACAACTCTATTCTTTTTCTTCCTCTCTTTTCCTCCTTGGTGTGGCCGACCCTAGAGGTTCTCCCTCTCCTCTTCTCTTCTTCTTTAGTGGTCGGTTTCATCTTTCTTTTGGAGTTGGTGATGGTGGCTGGTTCTAGCAAGGAGAAGAAGGAGAGAAAGGAGGCTTTGTTTCTTGCATCCCTTGGAGCTTGGTGGTGGTGGTCGGACCTCTACTTCTCTTGGAAGATTGGTGGTTCTCGTCTCGGAAGATTGTTTCCCACACAACGTCCGAGATTAGAAGAGGAATACGGTAGAAGATCAAGAGGTTATTTGCTTACAAAGAAAGGTATAACTAGTAATTGTTTTCTGCATCATACTAGTTTTCTTTGTATAGTTATTTTTGGAAATACCAAACACAAGAGACATATGATTCTAGAGTTTCGAATTTGTTTCGAATTTGTGTTTTTGTTCTTATTTTTTAAATTTGTGATTCGATTGTTCTTTTTGGTTAAACCTAATGTTATTTTAGGAAATTAAATATTGAATTTCTATTAAAGGCTTTGTCGAGGCAGTGATGGATGATCCCATACCCAAGAAGGCCTAGTGTCTCGCCATGTTTGACCTAGGAGCCGATTTTAGAAATAAATATTTAATTAACTTTGTAACATAGGTTGGACTTGGATCAATTGTGTTAAGTTCCGCTTGCGATCTAATTCTAAACCATTAAGAACAGATAAGTTAAATTTGGAATCAATAATGTTAAATTTCGTTTGCGATTCCTAATTTAATTTCTAAAGAACACAATAGGTTATTTAGGAAAGGTTCGACACATGTACAAAATTTTTGTACAGTGGAACCGGTACGATCTTCCTAGGACCAACCAACACCCTTTACCTAGTCGGGCTTGCATAGAGAGATTTATGAGATTAAGTGTCTTAAGCCTGACTAGTCTTTATTTGGCCGGCATGCATAGAGAAATGTATGAGACTAAGTGTCTTAAGCCCGGTCGACCTTTATTTGGCCGGGCATGCATAGAGAAATGTATGAAGCTGAATGTCTTAAGCCTGACCGGTCTTTATTTGGCTGTTTAGACATATAATGAGCCACCTAGAGAAATGAAGTTGTGTTCTGGGAGTCGCAATTGGTTCTTTAAGCTGAAGTGCCTTAGGTCTGGTCGGCCTTTTGACCTACCAGGCGTATAATAACTCACAGGTAAGATGCCTCTAGAATTTTGGCTGGATTTATGAAGGGAACTATCTTGCCTTTGTTTATCTAAGGTACAAATATACAACCATATGAACCCACCTAATTCTATTATCGGCCAGCTACATAAGCATATCATCATGTGGACATCAATATGGGGTGCTCGGTAATAGTATCGACTGGGCGTGCCTATAGAGGCTCGTACAGAATGAGTTATAAGGTTGACTGCCCTTAAACTTGGCTAGCCATTGTAATCGAATATGTTGTCTTTCTATTTCAAAAGTAAAGCATCGACCTCCTTAGGTTCGACCGACTTAAGGCCCGATCGAGCCTTTTCCGCATGGCTCAGAATCCGACCAGGTTGATATGACGAGACTTAGTGTTTGGCAAACAATCAAAGTCAGGTGGGGAAATATTCTCCTTTATTGACTTTGATCATCACTTCATCTTGACTTTGATTGCCACATCATCTTTTTTATCCCCTCGCTATATGCTGTATCACATATATATCCAAATTATTAATAGGAGATAAAGGTAAGTGAACATGAGCCGTAAATTGGAAGATTCTTAATTGTGTGTTCCTTTACATTAAATTTTATTTTTTAAAAAATGAAAATCTAAATTGGAAGATTCTTAACTCACAATAAAAGTTGAAGAAGATTCCATTTAAGATTTTTCCTCCCCGCACTATAATTATAATTGATCATCACAATCTTTTAAATATTCTACTGAACTAGTTTTTAAGGCACAAAAGCCTTGGCTTCCTGAGGAAAGGAAATGGCTTCCAAGCAGTACTGCTTTCTCTTTTTCATTATCGCTCTTCTTCTCTCCTCCTTCGTGGTCGCTAAAGTTGATGTTGTCCCTAATGAAGTTACTGGTACGTGTAGCGCACGCATTGATTAGTTATTAGATTAATTTCTAAACGTAGATCGATATTGTTTAATTTAATTCATGTTGAGTTGCACTATTTACGTGAAATTTAATTTGCAGGCGAGATTTGCTTTAATGAAAGGTTTTGCAACGTAGTTGATGACTGCATCGTTAAGTGCGTTGATGCTCCTACCAGATGCAATGATAACCGCTGCTGCTGCTTACGTGATTAATAATTAACGGCTGGCTTCTTGTTAAATAAATTAAATTAGAGAGAAGGGATATGCCGAATCCTTTTCTAAGATGTTGTTTACATCTTTAGTGGAATAATGAATATTAATCTGAAAAGAAATGAAGGAATGGGTTTGATTTTGTCCAGTTTTTCTAACACATGGTCATCTGGCTATTATATATATATATATATATATATATATATATATTTCAATTAAATTGAAATTTCTAAGATGAAAATTAAAGATAAATGGATTGAATTTCTAAATGAAAGAGCACAATTACAAATAATTACTTTTAAAATATTTTTAAAGAAATTTAAAATATATTTTTGCTGTTAATTATAGCTAGTCATATATATTAAATAGTTTAATTAAAATTGGGCATCTTTCACTAACATCTTACTATTTTATTAAAAATCTCTCCCCTTTACTAACTAACTTTGGTGAAGCCTAAAATACATTTACGTTAATGTCCTTTTTTCTATTTACACTAAAAATAATTCCAAGGTTTATTAGTAATTCCACAAGTGAAACATGTGATGTAGAGTTCAAGACTCGGCTGCGACATATTATTATGAATTTTTTTCTAGTTGTTTTATATAAAAAATATAGTTCTCTTTAGTCCTACATTTTAGAATTCACAATACTATGATGAAAGAAGCTTCTATAAATATTTTAGGCGACGATGTTAAAAAGTATACTTTTCTAAGACAAGTATAATATTAAAATAAAATATTTTTTTTACATAGGGAAGTCCGTTACAGTAGTTACTCTTGTATGAGTCTGACGAATCTTACCCAAATAATTAATTCTTGGTTTATAAGGATGATACTAGAAAATCCAAACAATTCAGATTTTCAAATACCCAAATAATTTATATATTATTATATTACACACGCAACGCGTGTGCACGATCACACTAGTTTAAAGTGTTGGAACCCCAAGGTTGTTTTGGTGTGATCAACAAGTTAAGTTAGGTCCTGTGTATTTAACCTTGTGTCTAAGTGTGCAGGAGCTTAGAAACACAGGTACTCGAGTGGAAGACGCAGCTAGCGAGAAGGACGGCACGCTGTGCGTCCGAGGGACGAGGCGCTGCGGAAGAGTACACCGGCGGACGAGAAGGAAGCGCGCGGTGGTTCCGAGGGACGAAAGCCGGAGCGGAAGATTGCTCGGGGAGCAAGAGACGCAGCTAGCGAGAAGGTCGACGACCGAGGGACGAAGATTGCGGATATGTTGGCGGACGAGAAGGAAACACGCGGCAATTCCGAGGGACGAGAAGCCGAGGAAGAACGCCCGAGAAGACCGGAAGTTGGGTTCTGGTGAGCTCTTTCGAGGCCGAGATCACCCAAACGAGCGGATCCGGAGCGGAAGAACCGGACAGCGGGACTGAACCAGAGGTCCCGGATGAAAAAGTCAACTGTTGACTTTCGGTCCGGGCGCCGAATCGACCGGGCGCCGGGCAAGATGTTGACCAGATCGGAATTATCTCGATCCGAACGCTGGGGATAAATTTATCCCTGTAGGCCGGAACCTTTCCAGGCGCCCCGACCAAGGCTATAAATACAGCCTTGGTCCAGAAGCTTTAACATCGGTTCAGAAATTGTAAACAACACTTGTGTGCTTCCATTTCTTTGATTAGCTTCTTTATTTTTGTGCCTACACTGCTGTAAACGAGGCTTCTCCGCCTGAAGGAGTTTTTAGTGCAACAATCTTCCTTGGATTAACAACCTCCCCGGTTGTAACCAAGTCAAAACCGGTGCCTCGTTTTTATGCTTTACTTTCTGATTAATCTATTTTTTTTCAAGTGTTAGCTTAATTGTCCGAGAAAGGGTTGTGTTTTACTCAGGGCTATTCAACCCCCCCTTCTAGCCGGCCGCATCGGTCTTACATAAAGAATACTTTTATTAGCCATATTATTTTATCTCATTCAATTATGATATATTTCTTTATTTTAACAAGTACAGTTGGTTAGTAATAATAGGCGCGTTAGTTTAGTATATTTTTTTAAAAATTAAATTAATATGGAGGGGGAAAATAGCCACTTAGTAAATGTAATACTAAATGTGTTCTTTTATATTAAATTTTCTTTCTTACAAAAAATCCAAATTGGAAGCAAATTAGTTGTCAGTCCGGCGGGCGTTCTGCCCCTACATTAAAAATAATAATTAATAATAGAGTTGCATATGATTTAATTGAGTTCTATCTTTTAAAAATTATGATATCATTCAGTGATTAGCATTAGTTAATTGGACTCTTTATACTCATTAATGAAATATAATTTTTAGTTTCCATTGGAGGGGATGGAAATGTCAAAAATAATGGGAGTTAATTCAAAATATAAAAGTCCACATAGTCTGTCTTATGAATTATTTAAAATAATCAGTAATATTAATTATCTATTTTATTTCAGTATATTTTTGATATGATATCTCGGAATTCACTATATGTGATACTTGATCAGAACAAATTAACTGAACCTAACTATTCTGACTGGTTAAGAAATTTAAAGATTATTCTAGCATCTGAAAAGATTGCATATACATTGAATAAGGCACCTCGAAAAGAGGCTCCTGTTAATACCACCCCTGATGAGTTGGAAAAACTTGAAAAAGGATCGGACCATAATCTTCAAGCAAGATGTTATATGCTAGTTTCAATGCCAAATGAACTGCGAAGATGGTTCGAGGAGACTGTGGATGCTAAAGATATTCGCATACACCTACAAGAGATGTATGGTACACAAACTCGTTCAGTCAGGCACGCAACTGTCGAGGAGCTCATGACGACTCGTATGCGAGATGGGGCTTCGATCCATGAGCATGGAGTTAAGATGATTAGGCGTATTGAAAAGTTGGTGAACCTTGACTTGGTTATTCCACACGAGCTATCGACAGACATCATATTGTTGTCTCTCCCCTCCTCATTTGACAATTTTGTGGTCAACTTCAATATGAATAAGCTAGAGGTTACCCTTGAAGAGCTAGTCAATATGCTTGCAAATTATGAAGCAACCATTAAAAGGGAAAAATCTATTTTCCTTGCGGGTTCATCTTCTGGATCCAAGAAAGGACCCAAGAAAAAGGGAAATAAGCATTCTACTCCTATGAAAAAGATTAAGCATAATAAGAAGCCAAGGCCCACAAAGCCTAATCAGTCAAAACATGTTTGTTTCCACTACAATAAGCCTGGACATTGGAGGCGCAATTGTAAGGAGTATCTTGCTCAGAAGCGTTCTGGCAAAGGTATGCTCTATATAAAAGTTAATGTCTCTATTAACTCTACTTCTTGGGTATTGGATATTGGCTGTGGTTATCATATTTGCAATGATTTGCAGGTGACGATAAGAAGTAAAAGACTCGGAGAGGGTGAGACCTTCTTGAGACTTGGGAATGGAGCAAGAGTTGCTGTGAAAGCTATAGGAGACATTACTTTGATCTTGAGTAATGATTTTAAGTTGTATTTAAGAGATGTTTTATTTATTCCAGACTTAGTTAAAAATATTGTTTCTATTTCTGTGCTTGATAGATGTGGTTATTCTTGTCTATTTGCAAAAGATGTTTGTAATATTTACAAGGATGAATGTTTGATTGGGACTGGTGAATTAGAAAATGATCTCTATAACTTAAAATTGAAAGATATTCCAGTAAACAATATACAAGCGCAATCAACAACAAAGAAAAAAAAAGAAGATAGTACAAATCAAGCGCACATATGTCATGCTAGACTAGGTCATATGTCTCAAAGAAGGATGATTAAGTTAGTAAGTGAAGGATTGTTTGATTTGTCAGACATAAATTCCCTACCAACTTGTAAATCCTGTCTGAAAGGAAAAATGACTAAGACACATTTTAAAGGTCAAGTGGAACGTGTGCATGATATGTTGGATTTAATCTATACTGATGTGTGTGGTCTATTAAGTGTTAGCACAAAATATGGTCATTACTACTTCATTACTTTTACTGATGACTATTCACGGTATGGGTACATATATTTGATGAAATATAAATCTGAATCTTTTGAAAAGTTAAAAGAGTTCAGAAATGAAGTAGAAAAATAATTGGGAAAAAGTATTAAGAAACTTCGATAAGATCGAAGTGGAGAATACTTGAGTACTGAGTTTAAAGACTATCTAAAAGAGAATGAGATTCTCTCACAGTGGACTCCTCCTGCAACACCACAGCTTAATGGTGTAGTAGAACGTCGTAATCGAACACTGATGGACATGGTTCGATCTATGATGGGATTCACTAATTTACCGCCATCATATTGGGGCTATGCGCTCGAAACTGCAGCAATGTTGTTGAATAGAGTTCATACAAAAACAGTAGAAAAGACCCCCCCCCCCCCAAGTATTTATACTTGAAAATATGGAGATGCCCTGCTTATCTGAAGCAGACATTGGGAGATAAATTGGACAAAGTTATTTTGTGGGATATCCAAAGAACTCTGTTGGATATTATTTCTATAATCCCAAGAAAACAGAAGTATTTGTTTCAAGAAATGTCACCTTCTTAGAAAACGAGTTTCTATTAGATAGAAAAGGCGGGATGGTAGAACTCAAAGAGGTTTGAGACGATTCCATAACTAATATAATAGAGCCCACACCCCAACAGCCAATAGAACAAGTACACGCTTTACGGATATCAAATAGAGTCTCAAGACTACTTGTGAGGTATGGTCTACTCCTTGAAGGAAATCAGGATGATCTTAATCATGGATGTGATCAAAGATCCTTTAAGGAGGTGATATCTGATATCAATTCGATGCAATGGCTAGAAGCCATGAAATATGAAATGGACTCCATGTACTCAAACCAAGTTTGGTCAATAGTGGATCCACCTGAAGGAATCGTTCCCATAGGATGCAAATGGATTTATAAGAGGAAACTTGGAGTTGATGGAAATGTATTGACCTTCAAAACTAGATTGGTGGCAAAAGGATATAATCAAAGACAAGGAATTGACTATGACAAAACTTTTTCATCAGTCGCAAAGCTTAAGTCCATTCGGATATTACTTGCCATAGCTACATGGTATGACTATGAGGATTCCTAGTGAGCCTTTCTTGGCCCATGTATTTGGGCGACATGCAAAATAGTGCTCGATGACACGGGATTAGAGAATGAGGCACAGGAGATAGATGAGCAGGACCCTCCTCCTGAACTCCTCTTTCCCTTTGATGGGTCGTCGTTGATGTTACAGGATGGGGTGGCGGTAGCATGCCACCAGTACTACTTGTTACTGTTATTGCTGTTGCAATAATTTTTGTGCTGAGGTGTTGATGAGCAAATCTACATTTTTTGTGTTAAACTAATAGTGGTGAGTCGTCCAGCTTCTTCCATCTCTGATCTTTAGATTTAAGAAAAAGTTCCCACAAACAACGACAAATTTGATAATGTTTGAAAGCTGCAGAGATGGCGCGCTAGGTGCGGTGGCTTGATTGTTGACCGATAGAAGACTTTTTACTCTACGGAAGAGCTTCTTTGCAATCCTATGCATATGAAGACGATCCAATAAAATATCAATGCCTAGAAAATAGGGGGAGTCCCTAGCGAAGGCCCTCTGACGCTCAATTCAGTACAAGTCCAAACGGGTGAACAACAGAGAATGTGCGTGCGAGAGTAATTTACAAATGTTTAGAGAATGTACCTCGCTGACGGAGAGAATTTCTCCTTTATATACCACTTCTCATAACCTCCGCGATCATGAGGTGGAAAAGTGTGTTAAAGGTTGTTAGGTAAAGGAGAGTGTACAACCTCGACAATATGCAACAAATTGTCTGAGGAATCTTCCATTCACCAATATATACCTCTTTTGTCGTTTATAGCTTATGACTTTGTTGAGGTTGTTGAAGGAATATGATGTCATAAGTGGTTGGCTGATGGGAGAAGCAATAGTCCTTGCAGAAGATTTTAGTGGAATATTCTCTGACAAGTTGTTAGGATTCTCTACTCATGTTATCGACTGACTATATTCTAGCCGGTCTATCAGATCAGCCGTTTTTATGGCTGACCATGCCTTAAGCTGATCGGTTATGTAATGAAGGATGCTATCAGGATTATCTGCTCTTGTTGTATGCAGAATATATCTTGTCCGACCAATAAGTCTGATTGTCTTTAATTATGCTATATCCTTGCATTGTACTACTTGGTTATGTTTTGCACAGTATTAGCGTTCTGCTCGGCAAATAATATGATGCATTGGGCGTGTTGAAAATCTATTCAAGAAGCCATATGACGAACTGTACATGCTGGAAATCTATTCGAGAATTAATATGGAGCTGAGTGCCTTAGACCCGACCGACCTTTTACCTAGTCTGGCTTGCATAGAGAGATTTATGAGATTAAGTATCTTAAACCTGACTAGTCTTTATTTAGCCGGGCATGCATAGAGAAATGTACGAGACTAAGTGTCTTAAGCCCGGTAGACCTTTATTTGGCCGAGCATGCATTGAGAAATGTATGAGGTTGAATGTCTTAATCCTGACCGGTCTTTATTTGGTCGTCTGGACATATAATGAGCCACCTAGAGAAATGAAGCTGTGTTCTGGGAGTCGCAATTGGTTCTTTAAGCTGAAGTGCCTTAGGTCTGGTCGGCCTTTTGGCCGACCAGGCGTATAATAACTCACAGGTAAGATGCCTCTAGAATTTTGGCTGGATTTATGAAGGGAACTATCTTGCCTTTGTTTATCTAAGGTACAAGTATACAACCATATGAACCCATCCGATTCTATTATCGACCAGCTACATAAGCATATCATCATGTGGAAATCAATATGGGGTGCTCGGTAATAGTATCAACTGGGCGTGCCTATAGAGGCTCGTACAGAATGAGTTATAAGGTTGACTGCCCTTAAACTTGGCTAGCCATTGTAATCGGATATGCATGTCTTTCTATCTCAAGAGTAAAGCATCGACCTCCTTAGGTTCGACCGACTTAAGGGTTGATTGACCCTTTTCCGCATGGCTCAAATCCGATCAAGCTGATTTGACGAGACTTAGTGTTTGGAAAACAATCAGAGTCAAGTGGGGAAATGTTCTTTTTCATTGACTTTGATGATCACTTCATCTTGATTTTGATCATCACATCATCTTTTAGGTCCCCTTGCTATATCTCGTATCACATATATATCCAAATTATTAATAGGAGATAAAGGTGAGTGAACATGAGTCGTAAATCTCGTGAGATCTCTTATAGTTAAATATGTGCATTAGTTTAATATCTTTTTAAAAAACATATATAGATATATATAAACTTAAAACTAGAATGCGGATGAAAAAAATAACTAGATTAATTGTGCTCCTTTATATCAAATTTTATTTAAAAAATATGAAAAATCCAAATTGGAAGATTCTTAATGCACAAAATAAATTGCAAGATTCCGTTTAGGATTTCCTCTCCGTGCTATAAATAATAGAATGCATATTGACAAAATCTTTGGATTCCATATATATCCAAATTATTAATAGGAGTTAAGGTGAGTGAATATGAGCCATTCTCATGTGATCTCTTATATATAGTTAACTAATGTGCACTAGTTTAATATTTTTTTTATAAAACATACATATACAAATATATAAAGTAAAAGCTAGAATGTGGATGAAACAAATAATCAGGTTAATTGTGTGTTCCTTTACATTAAATTTTATTTTTTAAAAAATGAAAATCTAAATTGGAAGATTCTTAACTCACAATAAAAGTTGAAGAAGATTCCATTTAGGATTTCCTCCCCGCACTATAATTATAATTGATCATCACAATCTTTTAAATATTCTACTGAACTAGTTTTTAAGGCACAAAAGCCTTGGCATCCTGAGGAAAGGAAATGGCTTCCAAGCAGTACTGCTTTCTCTTTTTCATTATCGCTCTTCTTCTCTCCTCCTTCGTGGTCGCTAAAGTTGATGTTGTCCCTGATGAAGTTACTGGTACGTGTAGCGCACGCATTGACTAGTTATTAGATTAATTTCTAAACTAATTAAAAGTAGATCGATATTGTTTAATTTAATTCATGTTGAGTTGCACTATTTACGTGAAATTTAATTTGCAGGCGAAGTTTGCTTTAATGACAGGTTTTGCAACGTAGTTGATGACTGCATCGTTAAGTGCATTGATTCTCCTACCAGATGCAATGATAACCGCTGCTGCTGCTTACGTGATTAACGGCTATCTTCTTGTTAAATAAATTAAATTAGAGAGAAGGGATATGCCGAATCCTTTTCTAAGATGTTGTTTACATCTTTAGTGGAATAATGAATATTAATCTGAAAAGAAATGAAGGAATGGGTTTGATTTTGTCCAGTTTTTCTAACACATGGTCATCTGGCTATTATATATATATATATATATATTTCAATTAAATTGAAATTTCTAAGATGAAACTTAAAGGTAAATGGATTGAATTTCTAAATGAAAGATATGAAGTTTTAGTAAACGATAAAATGAAAGAGCACAATTACAAATAATTACTTTTAAAAAATTTTAAAGAAATTTAAAATATATTTTTTCTGTTAATTATAGCTAGTCATATATATTAAATAGTTTAATTAAAATTGGGCATCTTTCACTAACATATAAAGAATACTTTTATTAGCCATATTATTTTATCTCATTCAATTATGATAAATTTCTTTATTTTAACAAGTACAGTTGGTTAGTAATAATAGGCGCGTTAGTTTAGTATATATATTTTTTAAAAAAATTAATATGGAGGGAAAAAAATAGCCACTTAGTAAATGTAATACTAAATGTGTTCTTTTATATTAAATTTTCTTACTAAATGAAAATCCAAATTGGAATCAAATTAGTTGTCAGTCCGGTGGCATTGCATATGATATAATTGAGTTCTATCATTCAATGATTATAATTGGTTAATCAGGCTCTTTGTACTCATTAATGAAATATAATTTCTTATTTCAGTATATTTTTGATATGGCATCTCGGAATCCCCTATCTGTGATAATTGATTAGAACAAATTAATCAAACCTAACTATTCTGACTGGCTATGAAATTTAAAGATTGTTCTGGCATCTGAAAATATTGCATATACATTGGATAAGGCACCTTCAAAAGAGGCTCCTGTTAATGTCACCCCTGATGAGTTGGAAAAGCTTGAAAAATGGTCGAACCATAATCTTCAAGCAAGATGTTATATGCTGGCTTCAATGCCAAATGAATTGCAAAGACGGTTTGAGGAGGCTGTGGATGCTAAAGATATTCACATACACCTACAAGAGTTGTATGGTGCAAAGACTCGTTCAGTCAGACACGCGACTGTGAAGGAGCTCATGACGGCTATGCGAGATGAGGCTTCGGTCCATGAGCATGGAGTTAAGATGATTGGGCTTATTGAAAAGTCGGTGAACCTTGATTTGGTTATTCCACACGAGCTATCGACAGACATCATATTGTTGTCTCTTCCCTCCTCATTTGACAATTTTGTGGTCAACTTCAATATGAATAAGCTAGAGGCTACCCTTGAAGAGCTAGTCAATATGCTTGCAAATTATGAAGCAACCATGAAAAAGGAAAAATCTGTTTTCCTTGTGGGTTCATCTTCTGGATCTAAGAAAGGACCAAAGAAAAAATGAAAGAAGTGTTCTACCCCTATGAAGAAGATTAAGCATAATAAGAAGCCAAGACCCACAAAGCCTAATCAATCAGAACATGTTTGTTTCCACTGCAATAAGACTGGACATTGGAGGCGCAATTGTAAGGAATATCTTGCTCAGAAGCATTCTGGCAAAGGTATGCTCTATATAGAAGTTAATGTCTCTATTAACTCTATTTCTTGGGTATTGGATACTATGTGGTTCTCATCTTTACAATGATTTGCAGATGATGACAAGAAGTAAAAGACTCAGAGAGGATGAGACCTTCTCGAGACTTGGGAATGGAGCAAGAGTTCCTGTGAAAGCTATAGGAGACATTACTTTGATCTTGAGCAATGATTTTAAGTTGTATTTAAGAGATGTTTTATTTGTTCCAGACTTAGTTAAAAATATTGTTTCTATTTCTATGCTTGATAGATGTAGTTATTCTTGTCTATTTGCAAAAGGCGTTTGCAATATTTACAAGGATGAATGTTTGATTGAGACTGGTGAATTAGAAAATGATCTCTATAACTTAAAATTGAAAGATATTCCGGTAAACAATATACAAGCGCAATCAACAACAAAGAAAAGAAAAGAAGATAGTATAAATCAAGAGCACATATGGCATTGGACTATGTCATATTTCTCTTGATTATGTAATGAAGGATGCTATCAGGATTATCTGCTCTTGTTGTATATGCAGAATATATCTTGTCCGACCAATAGATATGATTGTCTTTAATTATGCCTGTCCTTGCATTATACTGTTTAGTTATGTTCTGCACAATATTAGCGTTCTGCTCAGCAAATAATATGATGCATTGGACATGTTGGAAATCTATTCAAGAAGCCATTTGATGAATTGTACATGCTGGAAATCTATTCGGGAATTAATATGGAGCTGAGTGCCTTAGACCCGGTCGACCTTTTACCTAGTCGGGCTTGCATAGAGAGATTTATGAGATTAAGTGTCTTAAGCTTGACTAGTCTTTATTTGGCCGGGCATGCATAGAGAAATGTATGAGACTAAGTGTCTTAAGCTCGGTCGACCTTTATTTGGCCGGGCATGTATAGAGAAATGTATGAGGCTGAATGCCTTAAGCTCGACCAATCTTTATTTGTCCGTCTGGGCATATAATGAGCCTCCTAGAGAAATGAAACTATGTTCTGGGAGTTGCAATTGGTTCTTTAAGTTGAAGTGCCTTAGGCCTGGTCAGCCTTTTGGCCGGCCAAGCGTATAATAACTGATAGGTAAGATGCCTCTAGAATTTTGGCCGGATTTATGAAGGGAACTATCTTATCTTTGTTTATCTAAGGTACAAGTATACAGCTATATGAACCCATCCGATTCTATTATCGACCAACTACATAAGCATATCATCATGTGGAAATCAATATGGGGTGCTCGGTAATAGTATCGACTGGGCGTGCCTATAGAGGCTCGTACAGAATGAGTTATAAGGTTGACTGCCCTTAAACTTGGCCAATCATTGTAACCGGATATGCTGCCTTTCTATCTCAAGAGTAAAGCATCGACCGCCTTAGGTTCGACCGACTTAAGGGTCGATCGAGCCTTTTCCGCATGGCTCAGAATCTGACCAGGCTGATATGACGAGACTTAGTGTTTGGCAAACAATCAAAGTCAGGTGGGGAAATATTCTCCTTCATTGACTTTGACCATCACTTCATCTTGATTTTGATTGTCACGCCATCTTTTGGGTCCCCTCGCTATATGCCGTATCACATAAATATCCAAATTATTAATAGGAGATAAAGATAAGTGAACATGGGCCGTAAATCTCGTGAGATCTCTTATAGTTAAATATGTGCATTAGTTTAATATCTTTTTAAAAAATATATATAGATATATATAAACTTAAAACTAGAATGCGGATGAAAAAAATAACTAGATTAATTGTGTTCCTTTATATCAAATTTTATTTAAAAAATATGAAAAAAATCCAAATTGGAAGATTCTTAATGCACAAAATAAATTGCAAGATTCCGTTTAGGATTTCCTCCCCGTGCTATAAATAATAGAATGCATATTGACAAAATCTCTGGATTCCATATATATCCAAATTATTAATAGGAGTTAAGGTGAGTGAATATGAACCATTCTCATGAGATCTCTTATAGTTAACTAATGTGCACTAGTTTAATTTTTTTTATATAAAAAATACATAGACAACTATATAAAGTTAAAGCTAGAATGTGGATGAAACAAATAATCAGGTTAATTGTATGTTCCTTTACATTAAATTTTATTTTTTAAAAAATGAAAGTCTAAATTGGAAGATTCTTAACGCACAATAAAAGTTGAAGAAGATTCCATTTAGGATTTCCTCCCCGCACTATAATTATAATTGATCATCACAATCTTTTAAATATTCTACTGAACTAGTTTTTAAGGCACAAAAGCCTTGGCTTCCTGAGGAAAGGAAATGGCTTCCAAGCAGTACTGCTTTCTCTTTTTCATTATCGCTCTTCTTCTCTCCTCCTTCGTGGTCGCTAAAGTTGATGTTGTCCCTGATGAAGTTACTGGTACGTGTAGCGCACGCATTGATTAGTTATTAGATTAATTTCTAAACGTAGATCGATATTGTTTAATTTAATTCATGTTGAGTTGCACTATTTACGTGAAATTTAATTTGCAGGCGAGATTTGCTTTAATGAAAGGTTTTGCAACGTAGTTGATGACTGCATCGTTAAGTGCGTTGATGCTCCTACCAGATGCAATGATAACCGCTGCTGCTGCTTACGTGATTAATAATTAACGGCTGGCTTCTTGTTAAATAAATTAAATTAGAGAGAAGGGATATGCCGAATCCTTTTCTAAGATGTTGTTTACATCTTTAGTGGAATAATGAATATTAATCTGAAAAGAAATGAAGGAATGGGTTTGATTTTGTCCAGTTTTTCTAACACATGGTCATCTGGTTATTTTATATATATATATACTGATGATTTTTTTTATTTTGATTAAAAAATAAATAAAAATATATTAATTTTGATTAAATAAATAAATAAAATATATATTTTTACGAGTTTATTGGTAGAGTTTAGACATCCTAATTGGGATATAATTTTTCAGTTATTTTTTTTTTAAGATTTTACCTCTAGGGTTTAGATTATAGTATTTAGTTAAAAAAATAAAAATGAAATAATTTAAATATTTACATAGTATTGTAATATGTTAAGGGGATATCGTAACATATTAGTTACTTATATAAAGAAATATTTTTTTTTAATTCAAAATGTCTTTGTTTTGTTATTTTTTTATTTTTAATTAAAAAATAATTAATTTTTTCAGATTTCCGAATTGGGTTATAATTTTTAAGTTAATTTTCTTTTTAAAGACTTTACCTTTAGGTTTATACTTTCCAATTGGATTATAGTGCTTTAGTTAAAAGAAAAATTAAAAATGAAATAAATTTAAGTATTTACTGAGTATTGTAATATGTTTAGGGGATATATCTATATATTAAAATTTTATATAAGGAAATGTTAAAAATTTTAAATTCAAAATATTAAAAAAATAATAATTAAAAAAAAATTGATATTGTGCGCTATGCGCACAGTCGTGCACGGTGTGCGTCGCACAATATCAAAACTCTATATATAAATAGATATTTTTCAATTAAATTGAAATTTCTAAGATGAAAATTAAAGGTAAATATTTATTGAATTTCTAAATGAAAGATATGAATTTTTAGTAAACGATAAAATGAAAGAGCACAATTACAAATAATTACTTTTAAAAAATTTTAAAGAAATTTAAAATATACTTTTGCTGTTAATTATAGCTAGTGATATATATTAAATTATTTAATTAAAATTGGGCATCTTTCACTAACATTTAAAGAATACTTTTATTAGCCATATTATTTTATCTCATTCAATTATGATAAATTTCTTTATTTTAACAAGTACAGTTGGTTAGTAATAATAGGCGTGTTAGTTTAGTATATTTTTTAAAAAATAAAATTAATATGGAGGGAAAAAAATAGCCACTTAGTAAATGTAATACTAAATGTGTTCTTTTATATTAAATTTTCTTTCTAAAAAATGAAAATCCAAATTGGAAGCAAATTAGTTGTTAGTCGGGCGACGCCCCCCCCCCCCCCCCCCCCTCAGTCGGGCTTCGGTCCATGAGCATGGAGTTAAGATGATTAGGCTTATTGAAAAGTTTGGGAACCTTAACTTGGTTATTCCACACGAGCTATCGACAGACATCATATTGTTGTCTCTCCCCTCCTCATTTGACAATTTTGTGGTCAACTTCAATATGAATAAGCTAGAGGTTACCCTTGAAAAGCTAGTCAATATGCTTGCAAATTATGAAGCAACCATGAAAAGGGAAAAATCTGTTTTCCTTGTGGGTTCATCTTCTGGATCCAAGAAAGGACCCAAGAAAAAGGGAGAGAAGCATTCTACCCCTATGAAAAAGATTAAGCATAATAAGAAGTCAAGGCCCACAAAGCCTAATCAGTCAGAACATGTTTGTTTACACTGCAATAAGTCTGGACATTGGAGGCGCAATTGTAAGGAGTATCTTGCTCAGAAGTGTTCAGGCAAAGATATGCTCTATATAGAAGTTAATGTCTCTATTAACTCTACTTCTTGGGTATTGGATATTGGTTGTGGTTCTCATATTTGCAATGATTTGCAGATGATGATAAGAAGTAAAAGACTCAGAGAGGGTGAGACCTTCTTAAGACTTGGGAATGGAGCAAGAGTTGCTGTGAAAGCTATAGGAGACATTACTTTGATCTTGAGCAATGATTTTAAGTTGTATTTAAGAGATGTTTTATTTATTCCAGACTTAGTTAAAAATATTATTTCTATTTCTATGCTTGATAGATGTGGTTATTCTTGTCTATTTGCGAAAGGTGTTTGCAATATTTACAAAGATGAATGTTTGATTGGGACGGGTGAATTATAAAATGATCTCTATAACTTAAAATTAAAAGATATTCCAGTAAACAATATACAAGCGCAATCAACAACAAAGGAAAGAAAAGAAGATAGTACAGATCAAAGGCACATATGACATGCTAGACTAGGTCATATTTCTCAAAGGATGACTAAGTTAGTAAGTGAAGGATTGTTTGATTCGTCAGACATAAATTTTCTACCAACTTGTAAATCCTGTCTGAAAGGAAAAATGACTAAGGCACATTTTAAAGGTCCAGTGGAACGTGCGCATGATATGTTGGATTTAATCCATATTGATGTGTGTGGTCTATTAAGTGTTAGCACAAAATATGGCCATTACTACTTCATTATTTTTACTGATGACTATTCACGGTATGGGTACATATATTTGATGAAATATAAATCTGAATCTTTTGAAAAGTTTAAAGAGTTCAGAAATGAAGTAGAAAAATAACTGGGAAAAAGTATTAAGAAACTTCGATCAGATCGAGGTGGAGAATACTTGAGTACTGAGTTTAAAGACTATCTAAAAGAGAATGAGATTCTCTCACAGTGGACTCCTCCTGCAACACCGCAGCTTAATGGTGTAGCGGAACGTCGTAATCAAATGCTGATGGACATGGTTCGATCTATGATGAGATTCACTAATTTACCACCACCATTTTGGGGCTATGCGCTCGAAACTGCAGCAATGTTGTTGAATAAAGTTCATACAAGAGCAGTAGAAAAGATATCATATGAAATATGGATGGAACCCCCCTGCTTATGTGAAGCAGACATTGGGAGACAAACTGGATAGTAGATCAACTTTGTGTTATTTTGTAGGATATCCAAAGAACTCTGTTGGATATTATTTCTATAATCTCAAGAAAACAGAAGTATTTGTTTCAAGAAATGCCACCTTCTTAGAAAAGGAGTTTCTATTAGATAGAAAAGGCGGGATGGTAGAACTCAAAGAGGTTCGAGACGATTCTATAACTAATATAATAGAGCCCACACCCCAACAACCAGTAGAACAAGTACACACTTTAAGGAGATCAAATAGAGTCTCAAGACTACCTGTGAGGTATGGTCTACTCCTTGAAGGAAATCAGGATGATCTTAATCATGGATGTGATCCAAGATCCTTTAAGGAGGTGATATCTGATATCGACTCGATCCAATGACTAGAAGCCATGAAATCCGAAATGGATTCCATGTACTCAAACCAAGTTTGGTCAATAGTGGATCCACCTGAAGGAATTGTTCCCATAGGATGCAAATGGATTTATAAGAGGAAACTTGGAGTTGATGGAAATGTATTGACCTTCAAAATTAGATTGGTGGCAAAAGGATATAATCAAAGACAAGGAATTGACTATGATGAAACTTTTTCATTAGTCGCAAAGCTTAAGTCCATTCGGATATTACTTGCCATAGCTACATGGTATGACTATGAGATATGACAGATGGATGTGAAGATGACATTTATTAATGGTGGTATTAAGGAAGAGATTTACATGTCTCAGTCTGAAGGCTTCACATCTGTGGGAAGTGAGCATAAAGTATGTAAACTTCAGAGATCAATTTATGGTCTCAAACAAGCGTCGAGAAGTTGGAACCTCAGATTTGATGATACAATTAGATAGTTTAATTTTATTAAAAATCCTGAGGAACCATGTGTGTACAAGAAGGTTAGTGGGAGTGCAGTGACATTCCTAATACTGTATGTTGATGACATTTTACTCATTGGGAATGATGTAGGAATGCTTCAGCGAACAAAAATATGGTTAGCCAGTAGATTCTCCATGAAAGATTTAGGTGAAGCATTTTATGTAATGGGAATACAGATCTGTAGACATAGATCAAAGAGGATGCTAGGGCTGATCCAATCTACATATATAGATATCATACTTAGAAGATTCTCAATGGAAGAATCTAAGAGAGGATATTTACCAATGTGTCATAGTATAATTTTATCCAAGTCTATGTGCCCTAAGACAGACGAAGAGATAGAGATGATGACACACATTCCCTATGTGTCTACCATTGGTAATATCATGTATAGTATGATATCTACAAGGCTTGATATAGCATACGCTCTGAGTGTCACGAGCCGATATCAATCAAACCCCGGTCCATTGTATTGGAAAGTTGTGAAAGATATTCTTAAGTACTTACGAAGGACTAAGAATTTGTTCATGACATATGAGATTGGAGAATTAAAATTGGAATGCTACACTGACTCTAGCTTCTAATCAGATGTGGATGATTCGAAATCAACCTTTGGATATGTTTTCACATTGAATGGTGGTCCGGTCTCTTGGAAGAGTTCCAAACAAGACACAATTGCGGATTCCACCACAAAGGCAGAATACATTGCGACTTTGGAAGCAGCAAAAGAGGCAGTTTGGATTAGAAATTTCATCCAAGTGTTGGGTGTTATTCCAAATGGAGTTGATCCAGTACCGGTTCACTATGACAACACTGATACTATTGTACAAGCAAAGGAACCAAGATCTCATCATCGGTCCAAACATATACTGAGAAAATTCCACATCATCCGAGATATTGTGGGAAGAGGTGGCATTACAATTAAGAAAGTTCCCTCTATAGATAATATTGTTGATCCACTTACAAAGCCCTTGCCAGGACCATGTTTTGAAAAACATCGTGAATTGATGGGTTTGAAACTAGTGAATAGTTGGCATTAGGACAAGTGGGAGTTTGTTAGAGTAGGTGCCCTGCAAAGCCAACTGTTGGCTAGAGCTTTATGAACTCTTATAAATAAATAACCTTTATCGTAATATAATTAAATTTAGTTTGCCATTACTTTATCTTTATACCCATGCTATATGCATAGATAAAGTCTTTGAATATACTATAGTGAGATGTGGTGGTACATATGATGAATCGATGATCATCATGAAATATATCAATATTCACTGTATATTCTAAATTTGTTCCTAGTCAATTGGGTCACCTAATAAACAAGGATAAAAGGCTGCTTGAGCTAGGACTAGCATCTGTGATGTAGTGTATCATGTTTCATTGGTAAGGACATAGAGATGTTCAAACATGTAGATGGGTGACGATATGATGAGTTCATCAAACATCCCTCACACAGGATTTTCAAGTGGTTATCATTTATAGAGTAGATAAGTCTTTGATTGTGGTTGTACACTAGTAGTCCTTATGACCCGGGATAATACTGAGACTCTATATGCTGGGGTTGCACTTTGACTCATTTACTGACTCTAATAGGGTCATCAGGTGGTGAGATTGGGTGTAGTAACGAAACATATAGGAGTCGGTATATTGTAGTCGGGGATTCACCGTACACCTACAATGTGGATATCCTATGTAATATATTGTTTTATAGTGAATGAAGTCTCTGATCAGAACTGTAAGATGTACTTTAGGAAAGGAGTTTTCTAATTACACATGCGATATCACTATAAGATATATCACATGGTTGTCGAATCAATATACAATCCTCGATGTACCAATGATTGTAGATTCGACCGGGATATATGAGATGAAGGGACCGGAATGTACGTTAACCATAATCGACTAGTTCTTACAGGCACTATCAAGTAATAACTAGGGAATCATGGGGTGGTATTGCTAGATGCTCTTACTATGATTCATTGGGTGTTAATCAAAATTAGTTTTGACGTCCTATAATTAAGGAGTTAATCATAGGATGGGGCTATTAAAGGTTTGTCCGAATAAAGGACAAGTATAGTCCTAAATCACAAAGAGTTGTGAACCCATGGCTAGCTGTATCCCTGAACCATTGAGGATTACACAAGTATTGGTTTCCCTATTTCACATTGAGAAAGTCAAATTCAAGTAGTTGAATTTGGCGAATAAAGTTTGATGTGATCAAATAGTGTATTGACAAATAAAGTTTGATATGATCAAATGTTAAATTAATTTTCAATCAATAAAAAATAAGGAAAGCGGAAGAGTTCCACATAAACTCTATAAATTAGATTTATATTATTATAATAGCGAGCAAATATGTTTGCCGTGTCAACGATATTGGATCGTTGATATGATTACAATAGACTTGTATTATTGGGTTCTAGAAAAGTTCTAAAAATCCAATAGATAAAGATAGAAAAGAAATTGGGCTTTAAAATTTTAAGCTAAAAGGAAATGTAATACATTAAATATTGCATCATGAAATAATCATGAAGTAAATTAAAAAAAAAAAAAGGAAATGAGATTTGGTTTTCAACGTGTAATGAGAAAACAAGAAAATAAATTTTGTTTTGTTTTTCTTTTTCCCACCATTACCACGTTATC
Source organism: Zingiber officinale (assembly GCF_018446385.1). Classification (NCBI taxonomy): domain Eukaryota; kingdom Viridiplantae; phylum Streptophyta; class Magnoliopsida; order Zingiberales; family Zingiberaceae; genus Zingiber; species Zingiber officinale. The sequence goes on from NC_055990.1 coordinate 164,064,650, forward strand.
CACTTCACCACTCATTTTCTCCACTAATCCACCTTCCCCACTCACTCTTCCACTCCTTCCATGTTTTTATTTTCTTGCTCTTTGAAACTATTAAAATAGAAAGCTCTCTTACGAAGTTTTTTGGTAAAAAGCTACGGCTTGATTGGTTTTGGAGGAGAGAATCTTGTTCTTCCTTGCTGAAAAATACGGTAGCATCATTTTGGCGTGTTGGCTGAATTTGGACGGCAAGGGTCCGTGGTGTTTGTGTGTGTTTCGAAAAGAAGGCTTGTTCTTCTTTTCGGATCAGTGAAGTTCAAAAAGCTTGCAAAATCCGGACAGCAAACATTTTTCCTTTTCTTGGAGTTTCGGTAGCCACTTCCAAAAGAAGATAGAGATCTTCTCCTTCTCTTCCATTCTCTTCCATCAAAAAGTCTCATCTCCTTGTTGTTCCTTCCTCCTCTTTGAGAAGCATAATTGTCGGTGCCCACCTTCTTGCAGAACTTTGGAAGGCATAGCTCCTTGTTGAGAGCTATTAGACAACCCCTTGAGAAGGGTAATTGGGCAGCCCATTCCTCATCTTCGAGGAAGTCATTTTGATTGTCTCAACGAAAAACGACACTTGATCTCTAGTGCGATCAAGTGTCGGAAAGAGGACTCCGATCATGGACCGGATTAGACGAAGGAAGTACGATCTCGTGACAACAACGAGGAGCTATTTCGCTACAACCGGAACAGTTGGAGTCATCCCCAAACATAGGCTGTTTGGAAGGTATGTTTTTGCTTGTACTATGATTCATATGTATGTTAATGCATGTTAATAGTTTTATTTATGTTATGCTTAAATGATCTAATATGTTTATTTTAGATAGTTTAGCATGTATAAATAAAATGATTAAATTAGCATTATATGAATCAATTATATGATATATATCTTTGTTATGCTTTTAGGATCTTACTTAAACGGTTAGATTGTAATGCATGCTTAGATAAATATCATGCTTATGTTTGTTTTAAAAATCATACGAACACTCCTTTGATTTAATTGTTAAATCACAAATAAATTTTAAATTTTCGCTATGCATAGGAGTGTAGAAACAGGTCATCTGCTGTTTGATTTTATGTTCGAGGAACCTTTTGTATAATCACTTATTGGAATCCGGCTTTGAGCTTCTCAAATGCCTCCGCATAGAGTTTGAGCCACTCATTATTGATCTCAAAATTTTCAGACAGATACTGAGTGAATCTGAATAAATTAAAACTCGAGAAGCTCCCACGTGTTTGGCAGCCTGCAAGCCAGCTATCAACTCTTCATATTCTACTTCATTGTTGAAGCCCGATAACTCTGCCGAACAGATAGTTGCATTATGTCTTCCTTGGGTGATACCATCAGAATGCCTATTCCACTTCCTTACCGGGTGGAGGATCCATCTGTATATATTTTCCAAGTTCCTTTAGGATCGAAGTTTTGCACCTCCATTATGAAATTAGCTAAGGCTTGAGCCTTTATAGCTGCTCGAGGTTGATATTATATATTATATTCGTTGAACTCCGTCGTCCACTTAATTAACCTCCTGGAGGCTTCTTGGTTGACAAGTACTCGACCCAAAGTACTATTAGTAAGCACTATGATTGGACGAGAAAGAAAATTAAGACGCAACCTTCGTGCAGCTAAGACCAATCCATACATTAATTTCTCCAGTGCGGTGTAATGACACTTGGCTCTTTTTAATAAATGACTTAAAAGTACATATGTTGTTAATCTTTTCCCTCCCACCTCACTAAAACTAATCCGACTGTATACTCATTTGCTGATAAATATACCCACAAAGGTTCGTCCACCACTGATTTAGCAAGTATAGGTAGGGTGGACAAATAATCTTTTAACTCCTCAAAAGCTTTGTCGCAGTCAGCATCCCACTGAAATTTGGTCACTCAACGGAGGATCTTGAAAAACACCAAGCTTCGATTAGCCGACTGGGTAATGAAGAGGAACAGAGATGTGATCCGGTCGGTCAGTCTTTGTTCCTCCTTTGATTGCTCTAGGGAGCCATGTCTCGGAGGGCTTGAACTTTGCTCGAGTTGGCTTTTATCCTTCGCTCGGTTACAATGTATCCCTGGAACCGTTCACTTTTTGTTCCGTACAAGCAGTTACTGGGGTTGAGCTTCAATCTATCTTGCCTTAGGGCCTGACAAGTTTCTTCCACATCAACACACAGGTCGATCGCTAGGAGGGACCTAATAAGGATGTCGTCCATATAAACTTCTATATTTTGGTCGATCTACTTTTAGAACACATTGTTCATAAGCTGATGGTAAGTAGCCCTTATATTTTTAAGTCTGAATGACATAACATTGTAATAGTAAGTGCCCTCAATAGTTATAAAGCTAACTGTTTCCTAGTCATCCTTGGAAAGCAGTACTTGATGGTAGCCCTAATAGGCGTCCAACATGCAAATTAGCTCACAACCAGAAGCCGAATCTACTACCTAATCAATTCTCGGCAAGGGGTAGTAATCCATGGGGCATACTTTGTTGAGGTCCCTAAAGTCAACGCAGACCTTCCACTTATTTCTTGACTTACACACGAGGACCAAGTTGGCCAACCAGCTAAGGAACTGCACCTCTCGGATGTAGCCGGTCTCCAGTAGCTTATCCACTTTTTTGTGGATAATCTTGTTCTGATCTGCTCCAAAGCCTCTTTTTCTTTGCTTGATCAGTCGGACTTCAAGAAAGACATGGAGGATATGCTCCATGATCGTTAGTGAGACGCCTATGATTTTCTTGGGCTCCCAAACAAAAATATCATTATTACATATTAAACATGCAACAATCTCTTCTTTGCATTCTGGAGGTAGGTCGGCAGCTATTTGGGTGGTGGCTTCCGATTGGCCTGGCTGAATTTGAACCTCCTTCTTCTCTTCATAGACTAGTGTGGGTAGTAGCTCTCGAATGGTGTCGACTTTCATCTATTGCATCTTCCAAGCGGAATTGGCCTCAGTCTTGACGATTTCTATGTAATATTTGCATGCTACCAGTTGATTCCCCTTGACTTCATCCACCCGATTGTCCACAAGAAATTTCACTTTCAGGCAGAAGGTTGAGATAACTGCCCAAAATTTATTTAGGGTCGATTGGCGCAAAATAATGTTGTAGGCCGAGGGTGCGTCTATGACTATGAAAGTCAATCGGTGTGTCCTCATTAGGGGCTCCTACCCTAAGTATATGACTAACTTTATTTGGCTGAGCGGGTGGACCTTATTACCCGTGATACCCATACAGAGGTATGGCCATGGGTTGGAGCTTGTTCGGGTCTATTTACAGCTGATGAAATGCCTGTTTGAAGATAATGTTGACTGAGCTACTTGTGTCAACAAAAGTATGTTATATATTATAATTGACTATAACATCCTTGATTATTAAAGCATCATCATGGGTGACTTCCACCCCCTCTCGGTCTTTAGGTTCGAAGTTGATTTTAGGCTCAGTCGCCTACTCTATACTACAGCCAACTGAGCCAACCACGTGAATATCCAAGCGGCGAGCGTGTGACTTTCTAGCTCGGTTAGAGTCTCTATCAGTTGGACCCTTGGCGATCATGCCAATATCGCCTCGAGCGGTGTTATTGCGATTCTCCTCCTGCAGGTTGGGAGCTCTGGCTAGACTCAGGCAGGAGCTTACACTCGATTTACTGGCGGTGGAGGTGTTCTTTGGTGCTACTCGACCTCTCTCTAGTCTCTTCTAGGCGAGCCGTTTGACTGCTGATAAGGGCAGCGATTTGGTGAAGGGGAGCGTCTGTGGAATATTTGATTGTTGTTCTGGTGATTTGTCAGATTATAACAATATTGGGTGTCATGCATGGCTGACCGGTGAAATGGGATATTGTTCTCGTTTGACGTCCATATGTTGCACGGCTTGAGGTCATGGTTTTTGATGATGAGGTTGAGGATCCATTCGGGATCCCCTAGGTGGAGGAGTGGGTAATGGTCGGCGCTTGGGCAACACAGCTACAGCTGGGGCGGTGACCTCCTTCCTTCGGGCAGCCTCCACCTCCTTGACATTGATAAACTTGATCGCTTGATCTAGCAGATGATCGAAGTTGCTTGGAGGTTTCCCAACCAAGGAGCGGAATAAGTTATTTTCGGCAAGCCCTTAAGAGAAGACACTCACCAAAATCTCGGTGGTGGCCATGGGGACATCCATAGCCACTTGATTAAATTTTTTTGATATAGGCCCTAGTGTCTCTTTGTGCCCTTGTGTGAGTAACAAGAGGCTCAGGGTTTCTTCTGATAGTGGAAACTATTAGCGAAATGATGAAGGAAAATCTTACATAAATGCTTAAAACTACGAATAGATTTGGATGGTAGTCGCTTAAATCATCTTTTTGCCGAGTCGGCTAGTGCTGTGAGGAACACCTTGTACTTCACACTGTCAGTATATTAATGAAGGAGGGGGGCGTGCTCAAATTTGAGGAGATAATCCTCACGGTCAGTTGACCCAGAGTATTCCCTTATCACCAAGGATTAGTAATGTGCGAGCACTCAGGTCGTGTGCGAGCACGATCCGGTGGGAAATAGATTATCCGAGTACCACTCAAGTGGAGTGGTACCACCAACCTTTTACCACATAAACTCTAGTCTCTTTCTCCGCGGAGTACCACTCAGGTCGTGTGCGAGCACGATCCGGTAGGAATCACGGTTAACCGTTGTATTTTGGGAAACAGATTATTTGAATAAATCTCGAAATACAGTCGAAGGTCAAGAAAACTATGGCCATCCCAGACCTCGGTCCATTCGGCCCCTTTGTTACTTTGTCCGACCAGCTACTTATCTACTTTACTCGCCCGACCACTCGATTTCTGCCGGGCTGACAGAATACTCCTTCGGCTGCATATTCACTCAGCTTCTCAGCCCCTGCTAAAATTTCTGGTGGATTGTTCGCTCAACACAATAAAATGAATGAGCACAATTACAAATAATTAATTTTAAAATATTTAAAGAAATTTAAAATATATTTTTGCTGCATGTTAATTATAGTCAGTCATATTAAATAATATAATTAAAATTGGGCATCCTTCACTAACATATAAAGAATACTTTTATTAGCCATATTTTTTTTTTCTCATTCAATTAAGATAAATTTCTTCAATTTAGCAAGTACAGTTGTTTAGTAATAATAGGCGCGTTAGTTTAGTATTTTTATTTTTAAATAAAACTAAACAATCTATGCGCTACTGTTTTCTTGCTTTCTTAAAGATGTGCACCTTCTTAAAGCTGTGCATTCTTTTCTTGTTTCCTTTCTTCCACCATACAACGGCTTCTTCTTGCTCCTCACCTCTTTCTTCTGAGTTTTCTTCTCCAAGCAAGAAGTTAACTTCTTTCTTCCAATATTTCTTGATCTTTCGGACGACGACATCAATAATTTTTCTCTGTCCAGTGACCTTCCTCTTTTATTTCTAGCAACAGGCTAGTTGAGGTCGTCGACAGGGCCAACTGTTTTCTTTTCTAGCAACAAACCAAGAGCAGAGATCTTCTTTGTTCTTCCCATCTACTTTTTCCTCTTTTTCCTTTCAAGCACCATGATTTCTGTTTCATCTTCCCATTTTTCCCGTAGCAAAGGTAACATCGTTTTCCTTTACCTTACTGTCAATGACAACAAGCTTCTTCCCTCTCTCTATCTTCCGCTTTCTTTATACTCCTTCTCCCTCTTCCTGTTCTCCCAGTAATGCCAACGCCAGCAAACCTTCCACCTTTTCTTTTGTCAGCCAATAATAATAACAATCCTCTCTTTTCTTTTCTTCCTCTTCTCTGACAGTAGTCGTTTTGCAACGGTCTTTCCTCCATCTAGCGTTGGTCTCTTTTTAGCCATCTTCTAACTGGTTAAATACTAACCATTTTCCAAATTTTGTTCAGCAAATTTTCTTCCTTTCCAGCTGAAACTCTTCTTCTTCTTCGTCGTCGTCCAAAGGCACCAAATTTGATAGCCTGTTTCAAATATTTAGCAACAACAAAATTATAATCTTTTATTGCCCTTTCTTTACTGATGGTCATTGTTCTAGAATATTTAATTGATCGTATAGTTAGACCAGATGTTTCAAAAAATTAACAACTAAACTCAACGTTTTACATCTTCCCATTGAGTTTGTCGGAGAGTAATGACGATAAGATAACAGCCTAGAAATTAATGAGAAATTGATTTCTTACTAATAACTAACTAGGCTGATTGTAAACTAACTTTAACATTCATGAACTTTACATTTCTTACTGATAACTAACTAGGTTGATTGTAAACTAACATTAATATTCATCCAAACCGTGAATGTTCATTTAATTCTTCTGATTATAAAAATGCTATCAAATATCAATTTGATCTAATATATTGAGAGTATTGATTTTTTAAATATGAATGTATTTGAAAAATTAATTCATATTCAAAAAATTATTACTTTTAATATATTGGGTTAAATTGATGTTTGAGAATATGAATATAATTTAAGAACTAGAAGAAATTATAGGATCTAGTTTGACTTCATTCCGAGCTCTCTAGGTCCATTAACTTATTTTGACTGAATGAACTTATATTGATTTTATTTATGTTCGTTTAGCTATATTTTCTAAAAAATCACTGCTCTTAATATATTGCGTCAAATTGATATTTGATAGTATTTTTATAATCAGGAGAACTTGACAAACACATAGAAACCAGTTTCATGTCATTTCAAGGTCAAGTCTATCAGCCGATTTTGACCAAAATGGGCTGATAGACCTAGAGACCTCGGAGTAATATGAAATCAGTTTTTATGTGTTTGTCAAGTTCTCCTGATTATAAAAATAATATCAAACATCAATTTGACTCGATATATTGAGAGCAGTGGTTTTTTGAACACGAATGTGTCTGAAAAACTAATTTATGTTCAAAAAATCAATGCTCTTATGTTGTGTCAAATTGATATTTGATAGTATTTTTATAATCAGGAAAACTAGACGAATGTTTAGAAATTGATTTCATGTCATTCCGAGGTTTATGGTCTATCAGTGGATTTTGGTCAAAATCGGCCGATAGATTTTTCAAACAAAATGGAATCGATTCGACTGGAAAAAAAAATTAGTCAACTTATTTGTTTTTCCAGTCGAATTAATTTCTTTGTGTATTTAAAAAATTCATCAGTCGATTTGGGGAAAATCGACTGATAGACCTAGAGATCTTGAAATGACATGAAACTAGTTTCTATGTGCTCGTTTAGTTCTCCTTATTGTAAAAATATTATCAAACATCAATTTTACCCAATAGATTTATTGTAATGATTTTTTAAATATAAATGTGTCCGAAAAATTAATTCATGTTTAAAAAATCAATGCTCTCAATATATTCGATCAAATTGCTATTTGATAGCATTTTTACAATCAAAATAACTAGACGACTATATAGGAACGAGTTTCATATCATTTCGAGATCTCTAAGTCCATTAGCCAATTTATGGTTGAAAGACATAGAAATCTTGAAATGACATGAAACCAGTTCCTATGTGTTCATCTAGTTCACCTGATTCTAAAAATATTATTAAATATCAATTTGACGCAATATGTTGCGAGTGATTTTTTTTTTTAAAAAAACTATGGACGAATGAGCCTAAGTAAAATCAATGCAGATTCATTCGGTCAAAATCAATTAACGGATCTAGAGAGCTTGGAATGAAGTGAAACTCGATCCTATACTATTTTTTAGTTCTTATGATTATATTTATGTCCTAAAATATCAATTTGACTGAATATATTGAGAGCAATAATTTAAAAAAATTTTGAACACGAATTAATTTTTTCAGACATATTCATGCTTAAAATATCACTGTTGTCAATAAATTGGGTCAAATTAATATTTAATAGTATTTTTACAATAAAAAGAATAGACGAATACAAATGAATTGATTTCATGTTATTTTGAGATTTCCATGTCTATCAGCTGGTTCGATTGAAATCGGCTGATGAATTTTTTTAAACAGAAGAAATCGATTCGATTGAAAAATAATCATCGACTATTAATGGTCCTTTAAATTGACTATTTTTTTTTTTTTGAGATTAGAAGAACAGTTGACTGGTCCTTCAAATTGTACATTTAAAAGCTTGATAAAATAAATTAATTTAAATTGAATGCATAATATTCCTTGATAAAATCTCTGGATTTCATATATATCAAAATCTATTAATGGGAGCTAAGATTTACTATAGTTTACTAATAGGTGAATTAGTTTTATATTTTTATTTATTTTTAAATGTATATATACAAGGTTAAAACCAGATGACCGACTAGGTCGTCTAATTTTAAAAATAATTAATTTGTTCTATAAAAAAAATTTAATTGACTATCAAAATAAATTTAAAAGTATTCATAAGATGATCTAACATTCCCATATTTTAAGTTTGTAATTTTATTAGAGAAAAATATCCAAGAATATGTCGCAGTTGGAAATTAATTCGTGAGTGTTTGACAAATTGTATGAGTGCTCAGTGCTCTACCCCTTATCATATCGGGCAAAAAAATACAAAAAGGTAAAATTATATATATATATATATATATATAAACAAATAAAATTATTATTTACTTATTACTCCGTTAAAATTCTGATTAGTCAACTTAGTCACTTAACTTTCATTTATTCGGGATAATTAACAAATAACATCAATAATTTTAAGGGAGCTTTCTGAAGTTCACGATGAATGCTCATCAAATTGTATAGTTAATAAAAGCTTGCTCATCAACAAATACACTTAGATTACTAATGCCTATATGATTAATGTCGAGTAAAATTTTGATTCAATTGAAATAGGACCGAATCAAATTCGATCTATTCCAAGTTAATTTTTAAAATTATTGATTATTTTTATTAAATCAATTTAATTTTGTTTATGAATTTAAATTTTGATTAAATCTGTTAGACCATTTTTTATTAAATAATAAAAAATTAAGATTTTTTATTTTTAATTAAATCGATTGATTTATTAAAATAATAATATCTTTTTAATTAAAAAATAATTAATTTTGTTATCTGTTTGATTTTAATTATAAAAAATAATCGATTCTAATCATAAAAAACCTGTTTGATAGAAAAAAATAATAAATTTAATTTTAATTAATTTAGTAGGATATTCACTTCTAGAGGTTCCTCTTTTTGGTAAGAGTTTTTTTTTAAAAAAAAAAATTAAGGTGATTATATATATATATTATGAATAGGAGGTAAGGTGAGTTAACATGAGCCGTAAATCTCGTCAGATCTCTTTTAGTTAACTATTATATATAAATATATATATCTATAATATAACCCTGTGACACACATCCGTACAGATCGGTACAGTGGATTGATCCACTAATCGATTCACCCCCATTGGATCTATCAGTGGATCGATCCAGCAAGCGCGAGAAGACGAAGTAGGACTTTAGCCTCGCTGGATCAATCAGTGGATTGGTCCAGCAGACGCGAGAGGACGAAGCGGGGCTTCAGCCCCGCTAGATCCCGGAACCCTTTGGTTTCACCTTCCCCTCCGGTTATAGTAAAGCTCGGGAGCAGGCGGCCGGAGGCCGCCGACGGTGGGAGGGCGCGACTGGTATGATGGGCGCGAGAAAACAAGCGGGGTTGAATCGATCCACTGATCGATTAAACCCCGCTGGATCGATCAGTGGATCGATCTAGTAGGCGCGAGAAGATGAAGTGGGGCTGAATCGATCCACTAATCGATTCAACCCCACTGGATCGATCCAGTACTAATTTTGATGTGCGCCGCACCAAACCGCACGGAGCGTGACGCAGGGTACTTTTCTCTCTCTCTCTCTCTCTCTTTATATATATATATATATATATATAATATGGATGAAAACAATAACTAGGTTAATTGTATGTTCTTTATACCTTTTTTATCGTTTATAGCTTATGTCTTTGCTGAAAATTTTCAAGGAATATGCCGTCATAAGTGGACGGCTGATGGGAGACACAATAGTCCTTGCAGAAGGTTCCAGTGGAATATTTTCTAACAAGTTATTAAGATTCTCTGCTCATGTTATCGGCTGAGTATATATATTCTGGCCGGTCTATAAGACCGACCGTTTTTATACCAGATCATGCCTTAAGTTGATCGGTTATGTAATGAAGGATGCTATCAGGATTATCTGCTTCTGTTGTATGCAGAATATATCTTGGCTGGCCAATAAGGTCGGTCGTCTTTATGTCTGTTCTTGTATTGAACTCCTTAGTTATGTTCTACATAGTATTAGCGTTCTGCTCTGCAAATAATATGATACATTGGGCGTGATCGAAATCTGTTCAAGAAGCATATGATGAACTATGTATGTTGGAAATTCATTCGGGAATTAATATGGAGCTGAGTGCCTTGGACCCAACTATCCTTTTACCTAATCGGGTCTGCATAGAGAGATTTATGAGGCTAAGTGCCTAAACCTTGGCCGGTCTATATTTAGTCGGGTATGCGTAGAGAAATGTATGAGGCTAAGTGCCTTAAGTCCAACTAACCTTTATTTGGCTAGCATGCGTAGAGAAATGTACGAGGCCGAGTGCCTTAAGCCTTGTTGGTCTTTATTTGGCCACCTAGGCATATAATGAGCCGCTTGGAGAAATGAAACTATGTTCTGGGAGGCGCAATTGGTTCTTTAAGCTGAAGTGCCTTAGGTCCGGTCGGCCTTTTGGCCAGCTATGCATTTAATAACTCACAAGTAAGATGCCTCTAGAATTCTGGCCGGATTTATGAAGGGAGCTATCTTACCTTTGTTTATATAAGGTACAGGTATACAACCATATGAATTCGTCCAGTTCTATTATCGATCAACTATATAAGCATGTCATCATTTGAAAACCAATATGCGGTGATCAATAATAGGATTGACCAGGTGTGCATATAATGGCTCGTATGGAATGAGTTATAAGGTCGATCGCCTTTAAACTTGGCCGGCCATTGAATAATCGGACATGTTGTCTTTCCATCTCAAGAGTAAAGCACCGAACTCCTTAGGTTCGACCAGCTTAAGGGTCGGTCGACCCATTTTCGCATGGCTTGGAATCCAACCTGCAGGCTGGTCCGACAAGACTTAGCACTAGGCAAACAATCAAATGCAGATGGGGAAATATTCTCCTTTATTAATTTTGACCATCATATCATTTTGATTTTGACCTCCATGTCATCTTCTAGGTCTGCTCATATATCAGTATCACATATATATCCAAATTATTAATTATATATATATATAAAGTTAAAACGAGAATGTGGAGGGAAAAAATAACCAGATTAATTGTATGTTCCTTTATATTAAATTTTATTTAAAAAATATGAAAAAACCAAATTGGAAGATTCTTAATGCGCACAAAAAAAAAATGGAAGATTTAATTTAGGATTTCCTCCCCTGGCTATAAATAGTAGAATGCATAATATTTTTTAACAAAATCTTTAGATTCCATATATATCCAAACTATTAATAGTCCATCTCGTATAGTTAACTAATATGTGCATTAGTTTAATTTTTTTTAAAATATATATATATATATATATATATATATATATATATATATATATATATATATATATATATACATGTATATAAAGTTAAAACTAGAATGTTAATGAAAAAACTAATCAGGTTAGTTGTAATATAATTGTATGTTCGTTTACATTAAATTTTATTTTTAAAAAAATGTAAATCCAAATTGAAAGATTTTTAAGGCACAATGAATGTTGAAGAAGATTCCGTAATTAAGATTTCCTCCACGCACTATAAATATAACCGATTATCACAATCTTTTAAATATTCTACCGAACTAGTTTTTAAGAAACAAAAACCTTGGCTTGCTCAGGAAAGAAGGAAATGGCTTCCAAGCACTACTGCTTTCTCCTTTTCATCGTCGCCCTCCTTCTCTCCTCCTTCGTTGTCTCCAAATCTGATATTGTCCCCAATGACGAACCTGCTGGTACGTGTAGCGCATGCATTGATTAGTTATTAGATTGATTTCTAAACTAATTAAAAGTAGATCGATATTGTTTAATTTAATTCATGTTGAGTTGCACTATGTTCGTGAAATTTAATTTGCAGGCGTATGCTTTGATGGAACCTATTGCAACGCAGTTGAGGACTGCACCATTGTGTGCACTAATGCTCCTACCATGTGCTATGCTAACATCTGTTGCTGCTCGGCCCCTTAATAATTAATGGTCAGCTTCTTGTTAAATAAATTAGAGAGAAGTGATATGCATGCCGAATCCTTTTTACGATGTTGTTTAACTCCTCTGTGGAAAAATGAATATATATTAATCTGAAAATGAATGAAGGAATGGATTATTTGATTTTGTCCAGTTTCTCTAACACATGATCATCTGGCTATTTTATATATATATATATATATATATATATATATTCTTTTTTTCAATTAAATTGAAAATTTTAAGATGAAAATTAAAGGCAAATGGATTGAATTTCTAAATGAAAGATCATGAATTTTAAGTAAACAATATGTTGGACATATGTGAATGGAGAAGAGATGTAAGAGAAAAGAAACTCTTTATTGTGAATGAGACTTTAATTCCACATTAATAATTTTAAGGTATACTAGTTGGTTTATATTGACAAATACATATAAAGAGACTCTCTTTTACTCATGGATACGTAGAGGGTGTAAATCCAGGGTCTAGATTACACTGAACCATGTTGACTCATGTGCGAGCACGACCTGAGCACGTTGAATACTAGACCGGTTGGGATAAAATTTGCCCAAATGGAACCACCAACCTTTTACCACATAAACTCTAGTCTCTTGCTTGGCGGAGTATCACTCAGGTCGTGTGCGAGCACGATCCGATGGAAATCACGGTTAATTGTTGTATCCTGGAAAACAGATGACCTGAGTAAATCTCGAAATACAGTCAAAGGTCAAGGAAACTTTGACCATCGCATATCTCAGTCCATTCGCCCCCTCGTTCAGCCCCTTTGTTGCTTTGCAAGACCAACTACTTATCTGCTTTACTCGCCCGATTTTTGCCCGGCCGACAGAATACTCCCTCGGCCGCATATTCACTCAGCTTCTCAGTCTCTGCTAAATTTTCTGATGGATTGTTCACCCAACACAATAAAATGAATAAGACAATTACAAATAATTAATTTTAAAATATTTAACGAAATTTAAAATATATTTTTGCTGCATGTTAATTATAGTCAGTCATAATAAAAAATTATGATTTTTTATTTTAAAATTAAATCGATTGATTTATTAAAATAATAATATCTTTTTAATTAAATAATAATTAATTTTGTTATCTGTTTGTTTTGTTTGATTTTAATTATAAAAAATAATCGATTCTAATCATAAAAATCAATCTGTTTGATAAAAAAAAAAAATTTAATTTTAATTAATTTAGTAGGATATTCACTTCTAGAGGTTCCTCTTTTTGGTAAGAGTTTTTTTTTTTAAAAAAAAATAATTTAAGGTGATTATGTGTATATATATATATATAATTAATTAATTAATTAATTAATTTTGTTATCTGTTTGTTTTGTTTGATTTTAATTATAAAAAATAATCGATTCTAATCATAAAAATCAATCTGTTTGATAAAAAAAAAAAATTAATTTTAATTAATTTAGTAGGATATTCACTTCTAAGGTTCCTCTTTTTGGTAAGAGTTTTTTTTTTAAAAAAAAATAATTTAAGGTGATTATATATATATATATATATATATATAAAATATGGCTGAAAAAAACAACTAGGTTAATTGTATGTTCTTTTATATTAAATTTTATTTTTTAAAAAAAATAAAAATCTAAATTGGAAGAATTTTAATGCACAAAAAAATTGGAAGATTCGTCTAAGATTTCTTCCCCGCATTATAAATAGGCAAGGTGAGTGAACATATGCACTAAACGTCATGAGATGTACTAATAGGTGAATTAGTTAATATTTTTATTTTTAAAAATGTATATATAAAGTTGGAACATTTTTATATTAAATTTTATCTTTTAAAAAAATGAAAATCCAAATGGAAAGATTTTTAAGGCAAAAAAAAATTGGAAGAAGATTCCATTTGAGATTTCCTCCCCGCACTATTAAGTATTACTGATCATCACAAAAATCTTGACTGGCTGAGGAAAGGAAATGGCTTCCAAGCAGGACTGCTTCCTCTTTTTCATTGTCGTTCTTCTTCTCTCCTCCTTCGTTGTCCCCAATGACGAAACTGCCGGTACGTGTAGCGCATGCATTGATTAGTTATTAGATTAATGTCTAAACTAATTGTAAGTAGATCGATATCGTTTAATTTAATTCATGTTGAGTTTGCACTACGTACGACGTGAAATTTAATTTGCAGGCGAAGTTTGCTTCTATGAAAGCTTTTGCGACGTAGTTAATGACTGCATTGTTGTGTGCGCTGATGCTCGTTTGAAGGCTCCTACTAGATGCAATGATCACCTCTGCTGTTGCTCGCGTGATTAATAATTAATGCCTAGCTTCTTGTTAATTAAATAAATTGGAGAGAAGGGATATGCCGAATCTTTTTTGAGATGTTTAATTCCTTTGTTGAACCCGACTGCCTGTCAGGTCTTAGATCAAGATGTTTTAAATTTGGAGTTTCGCTGTGTGAAAATTTGATCGGGAATCAAGTTATTGACGTAGTAAGACGGTCCTATCTCCTCTTTTCATATCTATTGACTGTCTCATTTCCTAAATTTCTGATCGTCAAGTCCCTTTGATTTCTGACTGTCATGTCTTCTTGACTTCTCATGTCCCTTGACTTTTGACTACTTGACTTCTGACTACCCTATCAATATGCATCATATCATATATATATATATATATATATATATATATATATATAAAAAGATCATGAATTTTAAATAAACAATAAACTGAAAGAGCACAATTACAAATAATTAATTTTAAAATATTTTAAAGAAATTTAAAATATATTTTTACTGTTAATTATAGCTAGTGATATTAAATAGTATAATTAAAATTGGGCATCCTTCGCTAACATATAAAGAATATATACTTTTATTAGCCATATTATTTTATTTCATTCAATTATGATAAATTTCTTCAATTTAGCAAGTACTGTTGGTTAGTAATAATAGGCGCGTTCGTTTAGTATTTTTTTTAAAAAATAAAACTAATATGGATGGAAAAAATAGCCACGTAGTAAATGTAATACTAAATGTGTTCTTTTATATTAACTTTTATTTCTAAAAAAATGAAAATCCAAATTGGAAGCAAATTAGTTGTCAGTCCGGTGGCGTTCTCCCCCACATTACAAATATAATTAATCATCACAAACTCATAAACATTAATCTATCATACTAGCTAGCTATTAAGGCATAAAAACATTGGCGAAATGGCTTCCAAGCAGTGCTGCTTTCTCCTTCTCGTCGTCGCTCTTCTTCTATCCTCATCCCTCGTGCTCGTCAATTTTGGTACTGCAGCCACATACAGATTTGCCATTAATGAATCTCAAGATCTTTGATTATATATTGCTAATGTTTACGTCATGCATTCTTTCTTGATCTTTGATTATATATTGCTAATGTTTACGCATTGGCTAGTCATCAAATTTCTCAACTGAGGAGATGTTGTTTAATTCACGCTGAGTTGCCCGTGCGTGATAAATTACAGGTGAAGTTTGTTATTATAAAGGCAGCAATTGTAAGACAGTTGATGAATACGTTTGGGGACGGAACCAGAAATTTTATATCGAGAGAGTGAAATGTATACGTTTATATTGAGGAGATTATATTTCTTTACTCCTAAATCCATTTCTTTACTAACGATTATATTTATCATTATTTTTATATATTATTATTATTATTATATTTAAAAGAGAATTATTTAACAAATTAAATCAAGATTAGGATGTAGTCATTATTAAAATAATAAATAAATAAATTTCCTTTTATTACTTTGTTAATCGATCAAGTTTGTAATGTCTCTCTATATATTGTATAGGGATATAAACAAGCTAAATCAAACCGAACAGTATTAGGCTCGAGTTTGACTCGTTTAAGTTATATTCAAGCTTGAGTTCGAATCAAACTTTTATCACAAGACTCGAGCTCGACTGATTTTGGAATTATCAAGCTTGTGAATAGTTCGAGTTCGGCTCGTTATTAGTTTGATTATCATAGTTAATAAGTCTAACTCATTAAGCGAGCTCGGGTTAGTTTTAGAGCTCATTTTTTTTAGCTCTTTTTGCAGATTTGTTAAGCGAGTTCGAAAACTTGTTTGAATAAATATTCAACAAACCTAACAATTTAAAAAATATAAACTCAACACATCATCGAACATCCTAAATTACTGTATTAAACTTCCAAACTTAACACATCATTGAACATATTTACGAGCCCTTTAATCGAGCCGAGCTCGAGCTCGAATTCATGAGTCTATCAACGAACATGCTCTTGAGCCTTTTAAACGAGTCGAGTTCGAGCTCGCGAACCTATAAATGAATATGTTCGCGAACTCACGAGCTTAAGCTTCGCTCGATAAAACTATCAAACTCAAAATTGAGCTCGAGCTCAGCTCGATAAGATAAACGAATTAACTCGATTGAATTTTTTTATCAAATCGAGCTCCGAATAGCTCGCGAATCGTTTGATTCATTTACTTAATATGGTATTAACTCGCGAAATTTATTTTATTATCACTGTTCTCTTGTCTAATTAACTTAATATGGTATTACAGTCATGTCCTTTTCTCCGTAAACTTGAATGGCGTTGTGGAAGATGCCTCCCAGTCTGATATGATCCTTAAACTTGATGGCGTCGTAAATGTACAACACTACGTCATTCATCCTACAAATCCACACTTTTCTTCCCTCTTTAATTTTCCTTTTTCTCCAAGCCCCCTTTCCTTTCTCTCTTCCTCTCTCTTTATTTTTCTAATTTATCTTTTTTTTTTTAATTTCCTTTAAAAACAAATCTTTGTCTTTTTTTTTTCTTTCTTTTCAAGCCCAAAAAAGCCCTCACCTTTTTAATCCCACATGATCCCTTTTCGCCTCTGGCAGCTCTCTTTCTCATATCTTTTATATTTTTTTTATTTTATTTACTATGCCAGATAATCAATAATGTCATGACCAAAAGACAAAGTTTAGAATGATGTCAAATCTATTAGACATATTAAAATCAATACTCTAGAATATTTGATTGATTATATACTCAGAGGAAATATTAAATTTATCTCTGAATCAGACATATTAATATTCAATGTTCTAGAGAATTTGACTTAAATTTTATTGATGGTCTTACAGTTTCAAGAAAATTAACTGTTTCACAAGTCTATCATAAAGTCCTCTCAGCTATTTATGGTTGTCCAACTCCCTTATTCCGAGGCTTCTACTTCCTGGAAGATATCTTTGATTCAGCCAGATCAATCATTAGGCTTAATTTCCTCATTAGTATTGTACTAAAAACAGGAGGAAAAATACATATGGAAACAGACCAACCAAAGAAAATTCAAACAACACCTGAAAAGACATATGCACAGTCTATTACAACTTCTTCTCCAAACAATACAAAACCTTGGGTACATAGGTCCAATTATTTAACATTGGGACAATTGAACCACTGCGGTAGCCACACCCACACAAAGAAATTCAGAAGTCGTTTTGTTGGGTCTGCCCAACACTATTCCAGATGAAATTTCTATATATGTGAGGCGCATTGTAGAATACTCTAATTTTCAAACTTTTGTTAAACTATGTGAAGCTTTAAAAATTTTACACCAAAAAAAGGTGCCAAAGGGGATGACAATCATTTATGAAAAAGAAAGTAGCCCCAAGCTTAAATGCCACAAATGAACCAAAGCTTGTGAAACTTCAAAAAAATATGGATGTCAATGCAACCTCTTATATGCTTTCCGAAAAGTACATATAAATATGGACACATATGAACCACCAATAATTAATGGAAGAGTAATTACTCCATTCCTTTTAATGGGCTATGGTTTGCTCTACAAACTATAGATACATGATCCAAACTCTCTTTAGAACTTTCCAAAGAAACTTGGATAAATCTTCTGTATAGCTCTAGAAGAAGAAGAAGAAGAAGAAACATTTATCATTTGTACCTTTGAAAGTTCACCTCCGGAATGGGTTGGATTAAAAATCGAGCCTGTTAGGCACCTCATTAAAATAGACATTGACGAACTCAATGGTCACCAACTAGAGTTTGATGACTATACTTCGGATTTTGACATAGATTGGGAAACAGATTAATCGAGTAAATCTCGAAATACAGTCGAAGGTCAAGAAAACTTTGACCATCGCAGACCTCAGTCCATTCGGTCCCTTTGTTACTTTGTCCGACCAGCTACTTATCTGCTTTACTCACCCGACCACTCGATTTCTGCCCGGCCGATAGAATACTCCCTCGGCCGCATATTCACTCAGCTTCTCAGCCCCTGCTAAAATTTCTGGTGGAGTGTTCGCCCAACACAATAAAATGAAAGAGCACAATTACAAATAATTAATTTTAAAATATTTAAAGAAATTTAAAAAATATTTTTGCTCCATGTTAATTATAGTCAGTCATATTAAATAGTATAATTAAAATTGGGCATCTTCACTAACATATAAAGAATACTTTTATTAGCCATATTTTTTTTATCTCATTCAATTAAGATAAATTTCTTCAATTTAGCAAGTACAGTTGTTTAGTAATAATAGGCGCGTTAGTTTAGTATTTTTATTTTAAAATAAAACTAAACAATCAGCTTTCTTAAAGATGTGCACCTTCTTCTTAAAGCTGTGCATTCTTTTCTTGTTTCCTTTCTTCCACCATACAACGGCTTCTTCTTGCTCCTCACCTCTTTCTTCTGAGTTTTCTTCTCCAAGCAAGAAGTCAACTTCTTTCTTCCAATATTTCTTGATCTTTCGGACGACGACATCAATAATTTTTCTCTGTCCAGTGACCTTCCTCTTTTATTTCTAGCAACAGGCTAGTTGAGGTCGTCGACAGGGCCAACTGTTTTCTTTTCTAGCGACAAACCAAGAGCAGAGCTCTTCTTTGTACTTCCCAACTACTTTTTCCTCTTTTTCCTTTCAAGCAGTACCATGATTCTAACAATCACATCGACAATTTCTTCTGTTTCATCTCCCCATTTTTCCCGTAGCAAAGGTAGCATCATTTTCCTTTACCTTAATGTCAATGACAACAAGCTTCTTCCCTCTCTCTATCTTCCTCTTTCTTTATTCTCCTTCTCCCTCTTCCTGTTCTCCCAGTAATGCCAACGCCAGCAAACCTTCCACCTTTTCTTTTGTCAGCCAATAATAATAACAATCCTCTCTTTTCTTTTCTTCCTCCTCTGACAGTAGTCGTTTTGCAACGGTCTTTCCTCCATCTAGGCATCTAGCGTTGCCTCTTTTTAGCCATCTTCTAACTGGTTAAATACTAAGCATTTTCCAAATTTTGTTCAGCAAATTTTCTTCCTTTCCAGCTGAGACTCTTCTTCTTCGTCGTCCAAATTAAGGCACCAAGTTTGATGGTCTCTTTCAAATATTTAGCAGTAGCAAAATTGTAATCTTTTTATTGCCCTTTCTTTACTGGTGGTCATTGTTCTAGAATATTTAATTGATCGTATAGTTAGACCAGATGTTTCAAAAAATTAACAACTAAACTCAACGTTTTACATCTTCCCATTGAGTTTGTCGGAGGGTAATGACGACAAGATAACAGCCTAGAAATTAATGAGAAATTGATTTCTTACTAATAACTAACTAGGCTGATTGTAAACTAACGTTAACATTCACGGTTGTGAACTTTACATTTCTTACTGACAACTAACTAGGCTGATTGTAAACTAACATTAATATTCGTCCAAATCGTGAATGTTGATCTATTCTCTGGATTGTAAAAATGCTAACAAATATCAATTTGATCGAATATATTGAGAGTATTGATTTTTATAAATATGAATGTGTTCGAAAAATTAATTCATGTTAAAAAAATTATTACTTTTAATATATTGAGTTAAATTAATGTTTGAGAACATGGATATAATTTAAGAACTAGAAGAAATTATAGGATCTAGTTTGACTTTATTCCGAGCTCTCTAGGTTCATTAACTTATTTTGGCTGAATGAACCTATATTGATTTTATTTATGTTCGTTTAGCCATAGTTTCTAAAAAATCACTGCTCTTAATATATTGCTTCAAATTGATATTTGATAGTATTTTTATAATCAGGAGAACTAGACGAACACATAGAAACCAGTTTCATGTCATTTCAAGGTCTCTAAGTCTATCAGCCGATTTTGGCCAAAATGGGCTGATAGACCTAGAGACCTCGGAATGATATGAAATCAGTTTTTATGTGTTTGTCAAGTTCTCCTGATTATAAAAATAATATCAAACATCAATTTGACTCGATATATTGAGAGCAGTGATTTTTTGAACACGAATGTGTCTGAAAAACTAATTTATGTTCAAAAAAACAATGCTCTCAATATGTTGTGTCAAATTGATATTTGATAGTAATTTTATAATCAGGAAACTAGACGAATATTTAGGAATTGATTTCATGTCATTCCGAGGTTTATGGTCTATCAGTCGATTTTGGTCAAAACCGGCCGATAGATTTTTCAAACAGAATGGAATCGATTTGACTGGAAAAAAAATTAGTCAACTTATTTGTTTTTCCAGTCGAATTAATTTCTTTGTGTATTTAAAAAATTCATCAGCCGATTTGGGGAAAAATCGAATCAATGATCTCAATATATTCGATCAAATTGATGTTTGATAGCATTTTTACAATCAAAATAATTAGACGACTATATAGAAATGAGTTTCATATCATTTCGAGATCTCTAAGTCCATCAGCCAGTTTCTGGTTGAAAGACCTAGAAATCTTGAAATGACATGAAACCAGTTCCTATCTGTTCATCTAGTTCTTCTGATTCTAAAAATACTATAAATATCAATTTGACGCAATATGTTGCGAGTGATTTTTTTTTTTAAAAAAAACTATGGATGAATGAGCCTAAATAAAATCAATGTAGGTTCATTCGGTCAAAATCAGTTAACGGATCTAGAGAGCTTGGAATGAAGTGAAACTCGATCCTATACTTTTTTTAGTTCTTATGATTATATTCATGTCCTGAAATATCAATTTGACTGAATATATTGAGACCAATAATTTTTTGAACACGAATTAATTTTTTCAGACATATTCATGTTTAAAATATCACTGCTATCAATATATTGGGTCAAATTAATATTTAATAGTATTTTTACAATAAAAAGAATAGACGAACACAAATGAATTGATTTTATGTTATTTTGAGATTTCCAGGTCTATCAACTGGTTTCGATTGAAATCGGCTGATGAATTTTTTTTAAACAGAAGAAATCGATTCGATTGAAAAATAATCAATTGACTATTAATGGTCCTTCAAATTGACTATTTTTTTTTTTTTTTTTTGAGATTAGAAGAACAGTTGACTGGTCCTTCAAATTGTACATTTAAAAGCTTGATAAAAATAAATTAATTTAAATTGAATGCATAATATTTCTTGATAAAATCTCTGGATTTCATATATATCAAAATCTATTAATGGGAGCTAAGATTTACTATAGTTTACTAATAGGTGAATTAGTTTTATATTTTTATTTATTTTTAAATGTATATATACAAGGTTAAAACCAGATGACTGACTAGGTCGACTAATTTTAAAAATAATTAATTTCGTTCTATAAAAAAAAAAAATTAATTGACTATCAAAATAAATTTAAAAGTATTCATAAGATGATCTAACATTCTCATATTTTAAGTTTGTAATTTTATTAGAGAAAAATATCCAAGAATATGTCGCAGTTGGAAATTAAATCGTGAGTGTTTGGCAAATTGTATGAGTGCTCAGTGCTCTACCCCTTATCATATCGGGCAAAAAAAATACAAAAAGGTAAAATTATATATATATATAAACAAATAAAATTATTATTTACTTATTACTCTGTTAAAATTCTGATTAGTCAACTTAGTCACTTAACTTTCATTTATTCGGGATAATTAACAAATAAAATCAATAATTTTAAGGGAGCTTTCTGAAGTTCACGATGAATGCTCATCAAATTGTATAGTTAATAAAAGCTTGCTCATCAACAAATACACTAAGATTACTAATGCCTATATGATTAATGTCGAGTAAAATTTTGATTCAATTGAAATAAGACCGAATCAAATTCGATCTATTCCAAGTTAATTTTTAAAATTATTGATTATTTTTATTAAATCAATTTAATTTTGTTTATGAATTTAAATTTTGATTAAATCTGTTAGACCATTTTTTATTAAATAATAACAAATTAAGATTTTTATTTTTAAATTAAATCGATTGATTTATTAAAATAATAATATCTTTTTAATTAAAAAATAATTTATTTTGTTATCTGTTTGTTTTGTTTGATTTTAATTATAAAAAATAATCGATTCTAATCATAAAAATAAATCTGTTTGATAGAAAAAAAAATAATAAATTTAATTTTAATTAATTTAGTAGGATATTCACTTCTAGAGGTTCCTCTTTTTGATAAGAGTTTTTTTAAAAAAAAATAATTTAAGGTGATTATATATATATATATATATATATATATATATATATATATATATATATATATATATATATATATATATATATATATATATATATATATATATAAAGTTAAAACTAGAATGTGGAGGGAAAAAATAGCCAAATTAATTGTATGTTCCTTAATAATAAATTTTATTTAAAAAATATGAAAAAACCAAATTGGAAGATTTCATTTAGGATTTCCTCCCCTAGCTATAATAGAATGCATAATATTTTTTGACAAAATCTTTAGATTCCATATATATCCAAACTATTAATAGTACATCTCGTATAGTTAACTAATATATATGCATTAGTTTAATATTTTTTTTGTAAAAAATATATATACATGAATATAAATTTAAAACTAGAATGTTAATGAAAAAACTAATCAGGTAAATTGTAATTGCATGTTCGTTTACATTAAATTTTATTTTTAAAAAAATGAAAATCCAAATTGAAAGATTTTTAAGGCACAATGAATGTTGAAGAAGATTCCGTTTAAGATTTCCTCCACGCACTATAAATATAACCGATTATCACAATCTTTTAAATATTCTACCGAACTAGTTTTTAAGAAACAAAAAGCTTGGCTTGCTCAGGAAAGAAGGAAATGGCTTCCAAGCACTACTGCTTTCTCCTTTTCATCGCCGCCCTCCTTCTCTCCTCCTTCGTTGTCTCCAAATCGGATATTGTCTCCAATGACGAACCTGCTGGTACGTGTAGCGCATGCATTGATTAGTTATTAGATTGATTTCTAAACTAATTAAAAGTAGATCGATATTGTTTAATTTAATTCATGTTGAGTTGCACTATGTACGTGAAATTTAATTTGCAGGCGTATGCTTTGATGGAACCTATTGCAACGCAGTTGAGGACTGCACCATTGTGTGCACTAATGCTCCTACCATGTGCTATGATAACGTCTGCTGCTGCTCCGCCCCTTAATAATTAATGGTCAGCTTCTTGTTAAATAAATTAGACAGAAGGGATATTTTTACGATGTTGTTTAATTCCTCTGTGGAAAAATGAATATTAAAAATGAACGAAGGAATGGATTATTGATTTTGTCCAGTTTTTCTAACACATGATCATCGGGCTATTATATATATATATATATATCAATTAAATTGAAAATTTTAATATGAAAATTAAAGGCAAATGGATTGAATTTCTAAATGAAAGATCATGAATTTTAAGTAAACAATATGTTGGATATATGTGAATGGAGAAGAGGTGGAAGAGAAAAGAAACTCTCTATTGTGAATGAGAGTTTAATTCCACATTAAGAATTTTAAGATATACTAGTTGGTTTATATTGATAAATACATATAAAGAGACTCTCTTTTACTCATGGATAGGTAGAGGGTATAAATCCAAGGCCTAAATTGCACTGAACCATGTTGACTCATATGTGAGCATGACATGAGCGCGTTGAATGTTGGACCGGTCAAGGTAAAATTTGTCCAAGTGGAACCACCAACCTTTTATCACATAAACTCTAGTCTCTTGCTCGGCGGAGTACCACTCAGGTCATGTGTGAGCACGACTTGATGAAAATCACGGTTAATCATTGTATCATGGGAAATAGATGATCTAAGTAAACCTCGAAATACAGTCGAAAGTCAAGAAAACTATGACCATCGAATACCTCAGTCCATTAACCCCCTCGTTCAGCCCCTTTGTTGCTTTGCCCGACCAACTACTTATTTGCTTTACTCGCCCGTCCACTCGATTTTTGTTATCTGTTTGTTTTGTTTGATTTTAATTATAAAAAATAACCGATTCTAATCATAAAAATCAATCTGTTTGATAGAAAAAAAAATTAATTTTAATTAATTTAGTAGGATATTCACTTCTAAGGTTCCTCTTTTTGGTAAGAGTTTTTTTTTTAAAAAAAATAATTTAAGGTGATTATATATATATATATCTTATGAATAGGAGAAAAGGTGAGTTAACATGAGCCATAAATCTCGTCTGATCTTTTTTAGTTAACTATTATATATATATATATAATGTGGCTGAAAAAAATAACTAGGTTAATTGTATGTTCTTTTATATTAAATTTTTTTTTTTTTAAAAAAAATAAAAATCTAAATTGGAAGAATTTTAATGCACAAAAAAATTGGAAGATTCGTCTAAGATTTCTTCCCCGCATTATAAATAGGCAAGGTGAGTGAACATATGCACTAAACGTCATGAGATGTACTAATAGGTGAATTAGTTAATATTTTTATTTTTAAAAATGTATATATAAAGTTGGAACATTTTTATATTAAATTTTATCTTTTAAAAAAATGAAAATCCAAATGGAAAGATTTTTAAGGCAAAAAAAAAATGGGAAGAAGATTCCATTTGAGATTTCCTCCCCACACTATTAAGTATTACTGATCATCACAAAAATCTTGACTGGCTGAGGAAAGGAAATGGCTTCCAAGCAGGACTGCTTCCTCTTTTTCATTGTCGTTCTTCTTCTCTCCTCCTTCGTTGTCCCCAATGACGAAACTGCCGGTACGTGTAGCGCATGCATTGATTAGTTATTAGATTAATGTCTAAACTAATTGTAAGTAGATCGATATCGTTTAATTTAATTCATGTTGAGTTTCACTACGTACGACGTGAAATTTAATTTGCAGGCGAAGTTTGCTTCTATGAAAGCTTTTGCGACGTAGTTAATGACTGCATTGTTGTGTGCGCTGATGCTCGTTTGAAGGCTCCTACTAGATGCAATGATCACCTCTGCTGTTGCTCGCGTGATTAATAATTAATGCCTAGCTTCTTGTTAATTAAATAAATTGGGGAGAAGGGATATTCCGAATCTTTTTTGAGATGTTGTTTAATTCCTTTGTTGAACTCGATTAATTGCCTGTCTGGTCTTAGATCAAGATGTTTTAAATTTGGAGTTTCGATGTGTGAAAATTTGATCGGGAATCATGTTACTGACGTCGTCAGACGGTCCTATCTCCTCTTTCCATATATATTGACTGTCCTATTTCCTGGATTAATTCTGATCGTCACGTCCCCTTGATTTCTGATTGTCACGTCTTCTTAATTTTTGATTGTCATGTCCTCTTAACTTTTGACTACCCAATCTTATCAGACCCTATCAATATGCATCATATATATATATATATATATATATATATATATATATAGAAATTTTTAATATGAAAATTAAAGGTAAATGGATTGAATTTCTAAACGAAAGATCATGAATTTTAAATAAACAATAAAATGAAAGAGCACAATTACAAATATTTAATTTTAAAATATTTTAAAGAAATTTAAAATATATTTCTACTGTTAATTATAGCTAGTGATATTAAATAGTATAATTAAAATTGGGCATCCTTCACTAACATATAAAGAATACTTTTATTAGCCATATTATTTTATCTCATTCAATTATGATAAATTTCTTCAATTTAGCGAGTACTGTTGGTTAGTAATAATAGGCGCGTTCGTTTAGTATTTTTTTTAAAAAAATAAAACTAATATGGATGGAAAAAAATAGCCACGTAGTAAATGTAATACTAAATGTGTTCTTTTATATTAACTTTTATTTCTAAAAAATGAAAATCCAAATTGGAAGCAAATTAGTTGTCAGTCCGGTGGCGTTCTCCCCCACATTACAAATATAATTAATCATCAAATTTCTCAACTGAGGAGATGTTGTTTAATTCACGCTGAGTTGCCCGTGCGTGATAAATTACAGGTGAAGTTTGTTATTATAAAGGCAGTAATTGTAAGACAGTTGATGAATACGTTTGGGGGGCGGAGTCAGAAATTTTATATCGACAGAGTGAAATATATATGTTTATATTGAGGAGAGAAGTAGCCTTCCACTGCTGCTTAGGTGATCCTGTCACCCGCTTGAAGCTCTGCTGTTGCCATCCCCCTCCTGATAATTAATTATGTAGGAGTGTTGACGAGTGGCTCATATTTGGATGAAGGGATATCATGGAAGAAAAATCTGTTAAGATTTTTCGTAATAAAATTTTGTTAAGATTTTATATAACAGAATTTTGTTATGTTTTTCATAACAAATTCTGTTACGATTTTACCGGGTCTGGGGGTTTAGCAGTATTTATATGGATCATTGTAAACCCATTGTAGATCAGACAACACAAGAATCATTAGATGTGATTCTCTTGTGTAGAAGAGAATTCTAATAAAGGTTCGGCCATTTTGTGGAGTAGGCAAGTCGCCGAACCACGGTAACTCTTTTTCTTTCTCTTCTTCTTCTCCTTCCTGGTGTTTGTTCTCTTTTGTGCGTCTTTGTCTTGTTGTTCCGCGCGATCTCTTTTCTCTCTTCCTCTTCTTCCGCGGTTCAGAAAGGTTGAGAGGTATTGCCCTCTCTTTGCACAACAATTGGTATCAGAGCTCCAGGTTTTTGGCAGATTTCTTCAACATGTCGGGGACGACTTCTGCGAAGTTTGATATGGTGAAGTTTGACGGAACCGGAAACTTTGGATTATGGCAGAGAAGGGTCAAGGACTTGTTGGTGCAACAAGGCATGGTGAAGGCGCTAGGAGAAAGAAAACCGGAAAGCATGGAGAAATCAGATTGGGAAGAACTTCAGGCGAAGGCAGTAGCAACAATCAGGCTTTGTCTTACGGATGACGTATGTACCATGTCATGGACGAGGAGTCACCGGTGACAGTTTGGCAAAAGCTGGAAAGCCGGTACATGTCAAAATCATTGACAAACAAGTTGTATCTCAAGCAGAAATTATTCGGGCTAAAGATGACAGAAGGAACCGATCTGAGCCAGCACATCAACGTATTCAACCAGATTGTAAGTGATATGAAGCGGATTGATGTGAAGATCGAAGACGAAGACAAGGCGCTGATGTTGTTGAATTCTCTACCTTCATCTCCTACGTACGAGAATTTGGTTACTACTTTGATGTGAGGTAAGGAAACTCTCAAATTGGAGGAGATCACAAGTGCGTTGCTAGGTTTTCACCAAAGGAAGAAAACAAGCGATGAAATTTCTCAAGGAGAAGGACTTGTGGTAAATAGCAACCAAGAGCGTGGTAGGAGCAAATCTCGACATGGATATGACAACAACAACAAGACTCGTTCTAAGTCGAGAAGGAAGAAGGTGATCACGTGCTATAAATGTGGAGGTAAAGGTCATATCAAGAGAAATTGTCCAGAGATAAAGAAATATGTTGCAGAGAACAAAAGTAGTTCGGTAAAGTCTGCAAACATAGTTGAAGAAGAAAATTCAGAAAGCGGTGATGGAGATATGCTATCAGTTATGTCAAGTTCGGAGCAGCTGACGGATGCATGGATTTTAGACTCTGCATGTTCATATCACATGACTCCAAACAAGGATTGGTTTGACACCTATAGGGCAGTGGATTCTGGTTCAGTGTTGATGGGAAACGATGCATCATGCAAGGTTATCGGCATAGGGAATGTCAGAATCAAGATGTTTGATGGTGTGATCAGAACTTTATGTGATGTTCGATATATACCGAGCTAAGGAAGAACTTGATCTCACTAGGCACTTTGGATGGTATTGGTTGTAATTACAAATCGATCGCTGAGGTGATGAAAGTGAGCAAAGGAGCTCTGACGGTAATGAAAGGACAAAAGGTAGCTGGAAACATTTATAAATTGCTAGGTACCACAATTATAGGTGGAGTTGTCATTGTAGAATCCAAATCAAATAATGCAATTTTGTGGCATATGCAACTGGGTCATATATGGGATAGTGTGGAATGATGGAACTTTATAAAAGAAATTTGTTGAAGGGTGTCAAAACATGCAAGCTTGAATTTCGCAATTATTGTGTTCTTGGAATGCATTTAAGACGGACAAACAAGACGGAGGGAATTCGGACTACGTTCATACGGATCTCTGGGACCGATTAGCATCACGTGGAGGCAATATGTATTTTGTGACTTTATGCGACACAAGTTAGAAATTTTTACAAAGTTCAAGATGTAGAAAATTGAAGTAAAGAAAGAAAAATTAAATGTTGATAGATTAGATAATGACACTGAGTACACTGATTCAAAATTTCAGGAATTTTGTGAGTAGCATGGGATAATGAGGCACTTTAGGACACCTCAACAGAATGGTGGAATAAAATGAATAGGACGATCATTGAGAAGGCAAGATGTGTCAAATTGAATGTAGGGCTTCCAAAGAATTTCTGGCAGAGGCAGTTAATATGGCATGTTTCTTCATTAATAGATCACCAAGGACAGCACTAGAAGGCAAAGTATTCGAGGAAGTATGGACAGGTAATAAGTAGAATACTCATTTGAGTTTTGGATGTCCAGCCTATATGCACATATCTAGTGAGGAAAGATCAAAGCTAGATGCAAAGTCAAAGCAATGCATTTTTCTGGGCTATCAGAAAGGAGTTAAAGGCTTCAAGCTTTGGGATCCTAAGGCAAACAAGGTGGTGATCAGCAGAGATGTGGTGTTTGACGAGAAAGCTATGTTACAACGTACTCAGGAAGAAGGAAAGGAAACACCACAAAGCAACAAAGAGAAAGATATTGTGCAGGTGGAGCTAGAGACTCATGACTTCGATGATTCTAGCTCAGAGCACATGGAGCATCGCACTATAGCTAGTGGTAGAACGAGACGAGTCGTAAAACCACCCACTAGATACGGATTCGAAGACTTGGTATCTTATGCACTTACCACTAGTAGCGGAGACCCTACATCTTTTCAGGAGGCAATACATAGCTCTGAGAAGGACAGGTGGACGGGTGCTATGGCAGAGGAGATGGAGTCGTTGCATAAGAACCAAACGTGGGATCTAGTGGAACTTCCTGAAGGAGAGAAAGCTATAGGGTGCAAGTGGATATTCAAGAAGAAAGAAGCAATGTCAGAGGGAGAAGAAGTGAAGTTTAAGGCTCGGTTGGTAGCAAAGGGGTATTCACAAAGAAAGGGGATTGACTATGAAGAAATTTTCTCTTCAGTGGTAAGACATACGTCAATTAGAGCGGTATTGGATTTGGTGGCACATCACGATTTGTATTTGGAGCAAATGGATGTGAAGACGGTATTTCTTCATGGAAATTTGGAGGAGCAGATTTTTATGTCACAACTTGAGGGATTTAGTCAGTCCGGACAAGAGCAGTTGGTTTGTAAGTTGAAGAAATCGCTCTATGGACTGAAACAATCTCCTAGGCAATGGTACAAACGTTTTGATTCATACATGATTCAAAACGGATATAGGAGATGCGAGTATGACTGCTGCATATATGTGAAGGGCCTTGAAGATGAATCACTGATTTTCTTACTACTATACGTAGATGACATGCTCATTGTTGCGAAGAAGATGAGAGAGGTTGACAAATTGAAGAGGCTACTGAGCAAGGAATTTGACATGAAAGATTTGGGAGAGGCCAAGAAGATTCTTGGGATGGAGATTCACAGGAATAGAGTTGCAGGGAGATTATGGTTGTCTCAACGTAGCTATGTGGAGAAGGTGTTGGATAGGTTCAACATGAAGAATGCAAAGTCGGTGAGCACACCCCTGGCGCATCACTTCAAGTTATCCAGTACACAGTATCCAAAGACGGATGACGAGATCCAAGAGATGTCAAAGGTTCCTTATGCCAGTGCAGTTGGTTGTCTGATGTATGCCATGGTTTGCACGAGACCAGATTTGGCGCAAGCAGTTAGTATGGTAAGCAAGTTTCTCTCAAATCCTGGTCGACCACATTGGGATGCAATGAAATGGATTTTCAGATACTTGAGAAATACAACTAATTATGGCATCATGTTCAGTAGACAACCGAAGATCCTTTAGTTGTTGGGTGCGTAGATGCGCACTATGCAGGAGATTTAGATAACAGGAGGTCTACTACAGGATACGTATTCACCGTGGCAGGAGGACCTATTTGTTGGAAATCTATGATACAATCTATTGTTGCATTGTCTACTACGGAATCCGAGTACATGGCAGCAGCTGAAGCAGCGAAGGAAGTTTTATGGCTTACAGGGTTGGTCAGAGAACTGGGTGTTCAGCAAGGTGGAGTCAAGTTATTATGCGATAGTCAGAGTGCTATCTATTTGGCGAAGAATCAGGTGTATCATGCGAGAACCAAACACATTGATGTGAGGTTTCACAAGATCAGAGAGTTGATTGCTTCCGGGGAAATTCAACTTGAGAAGGTTCACACTGCAGACAATGCTGCAGATATGCTGACAAAGCCAGTGACCACAGAGAAGTTTAAGCATTGCTTGAACTTGATCCATATCTCTAGATGCTAGAGGAAGGAAGCCCAGACCCAGAGATCCAGATGGAGTTTTGTCCAGATATTCGTATTCTTCGAAGGGGTGAATATTCGCCAAGGTGGAGATTGTTGACGAGTGACTCATATTTGGATGAAGGGATATCATGGAAGAAAAATCTGTTAAGATTTTTCGTAATAAAATTCTGTTAAGATTTTATATAACAGAATTTTGTTATGTTTTTCATAACAAATTCTGTTACGATTTTACCGGGTCTGGGGGTTTAGTAGTATTTATAGGGATCATTGTAAACCCATTGTAGATCAGACAACACAAGAATCATTAGATGTGATTCTCTTGTGTAGAAGAGAATTCTAATAAAGCTTCGGCCGTTTTGTGGAGTAGGCAAGTCGCCGAACCACGGTAACTCTTTTTCTTTCTCTTCTTCTTCTCCTTCCTGGTGTTTGCTCTCTTTTGTGTGTCTTTGTCTTGTTGTTCCGCGCGATCTCTTTTCTCTCTTCCTCTTCTTCCGCGGTTCAGAAAGATTGAGAGGTATTGCCCTCTCTTTGCACAACAAGGAGAGAGATAATTGAAAGTATCTTTTTAAAATAAATTAGAGAGAAGGTTTTATTGATGCAGTTATCCTAAATCCATTTCTTTACTAACGATTATATTTATCATTATTTTTATATTTATTATTATTATTATTATTATTATTATTATTATCATATTTAAAAGAGAATTATTTAACAAATTAAATCTAGATTAGGATGTAGTAATTATTAAAATAAATAAATAAATAAATTTCCTTTTATTACTTTGTTAATCGATCAAGTTTGTAATGCCTCTCTATATATTGTATAGGCACTGGCGGAGCCAGGATTTGTAGTCCGCCCGGGCTACAAATCTCCTACAGATTGCTCCTCGGGCTATAGAGGTTATTTTCTTTATTTAGGAATCAAAATTTAATGGCATCAACGGGTAAAATATACACTATTTTAGCAAGTCCACCCAAACTACAGCCCGGGGAAGCTTACACCTGGCTCCGCCATTGCGTATAGGGATATAAACAAGTCAAATCAAACCGAACAGTATTAGGCTCGAGTTCGGCTCGTTTAAGTTATATTCGAGCTTGAGTTTGAATCGAACTTTTATCACAAGGCTCGAGCTCGACTGATTTTGGAATTACCAAGCTTGTGAATAGTTCGAGCTCGACTAGTTATTAGCTTGATTATCATAGTTAATAAGCCTAACTCATTAAGCGAGCTCAGGCTAATTTTAGAGCTCATTTTTTTTTTAGCTCTTTTTGTAGATTTGTTAAGTGAGTTCCAAAACTTGTTTGAATAAATATTCAACAAACCTAATAATTTAAAAAATATAGACTCAACACATCATTGAACATCCTAAACTACTATATTAAACTTCTAAACTCAACACATCATTGAACATGTTTGCGAGCCCTTTAATCGAGCCGAGCTCGAGCTCGAGTTCATGAGTCTATCAACGAACATGTTCTCGAGCCCTTTAAACGAGTCGAGTTCGAGCTCGCGAACTTATAAATGAATATGTTCGCGAGTTCATGAGCGAAATGTCCTTAAGCTTGAGCTTTACTCGATAAAACTGTCAAGCTCAAAATTAAGTTCGAGCTCAGCTCGATAAGATAAACGAATTAACTCGATTGAATTTTTTTATCAAATCGAGCTCCGAATAGCTCGCGAATCATTTGATTCATTTACTTAATATGGTATTAACTCGCGAAATTTATTTTATTATCACTGTTCTCTTGTCTAATTAACTTAATATGGTATTACAGTCATGTCCTTTTCTCCGTAAACTTGAATGGCGCTGTGGAAGATGCCTCCCAGTCTGATATGATCCTTAAATATGGATGGTGTTGTTCGTCTTCTCTGATCTATTGTTGGTCACGTCGTAAATGTACAACACTACCTCATTCATCCTACAAATCCACACTTTTTCTCCAAGCCCCCTTTCCTTTCTCTCTTCCTCTCTCTTTACTTTTCTAATTTATCTTTTTTTTTTAATTTCCTTTAAAAAAAATCTTTTGTTTCTCCCCCCTCCTTTTTCTTTCTTTTCAAGCCCAAAAAAGCCCTCACCTTTTTAATCCCACATGATCCCTTTTCGCCTCTAGCAGCTCTCTTTCCCATATCTTTGATATTTTTTTATTTTATTTACTATGTCAGATAATCAATAATATCACGACTAAAAGATAAAGTTTAAAATGATATCAAATCTATCATATCATTAGACATATTAAAATCAATACTCCAAAATATTTGATTGATCATATACTCAGAGAAAATATTAAATTTATCTCTGAATCGAACATATTAGTATTCAATGTTCTAGAGAACTTGACTCAAATTTTATTGGTGGTCTTACAGCTTCAAGAAAACTAACTGCTTCACAAGTCTATCCTAAAGTCCTCTCAGCTATTTATGGTTGTGCAACTCTCTTATTCCGAGGCTTCTACTCCTTGGAAGATATCTTTGATTCAGCCAGATCAGTCATTGAGCTTAATTTCCTTATTAGTATTCTACTAAAACAGGAGGAAAAGCACATATGGAAACAGACCAACCAAAGAAGATCCAAAAAACACCTGAAAAGACATATGCACAGTCTATTACAACTTCTTCTCCAAACAATACAAAACCTTGGGTAAATAGGCCCAATTATTTAACATTGGGACAATTGAGCCACTACGGTAGCCACATCCACACAAAGAAATTCAGAAGTCATTTTGTTGGATCTGCCCCAACACTTTCCAAATGAAATTTCTATATATGTGAGGCACCTTACAGAATACTCTACTTTTCAAACTTTTGTTGAACTATGCGAAGCTTTAAAAATTTTACACCAAAAAACAGGTGCCAAAGGGGATGGCAATCATTTATGAAAGAGAAAGTAGCCCCAAGCTTAAATGCCACAAATGAACCAAAGCTTGTGAAACTTCAAAAAAAAATATGGATGTCAATGCAACCTCTTATATGCTTTTCGAAAAGTACATATAAATATGGGCATATATGAACCACCAATAATTAAAGGAAGAGTAATTACTCCATTCCTTTTAATGGACTATGGTTTGCTCTACAAACTATAGGTACATGATCCAAACTCCCTTTAGGGCTTTCCAAAGAAACTTGGATAAATCTTCTCTATAGCTCTAGAAGAAGAAGAAGAAACATTTATCATTTGTATCTTTGAAAGTTCACCTCCGGAATGAGTTGGATTAAAAATCGAGCCTGCTAGGCACCTCATTAAAATAGACATTGACGAACTCAATGGTCACCAACCAGAGTTTGATGACTATACTTCGGATTTTGACAAGATTGGGAAGCCTTCTCACCCTTATCCAACCAACTGAAACATTGGAGAGCTTCGGTTCAAGGAGCTAAGTGGTCATGGGATAAATTAGAAGACCAAAATGAGTATCTTCTAGCAGGCGAGACATAAACAGAGAAAATCTAGTGGGCCATAAACATGGGTACCAGATTTTTTCCATTCTCTTTTACAATATAACATTCAACTCTACTCCAACACTACCCAAGGAAGGTTGACAGATGGGCCACGAAACAGTTGGCGAGTTCTGCTCTATCCTCCAAAGCCTACTGAGCATCCTTAGCCTGGTCACAACAATATACAACCCAGGAACAAAATGCAAATACTTCTATAACAGGACATGGGGTCCAAAGTCCTGCCCCAAGCTCTCTAGCCCCCTTCCAAGAAGCCCAAGGAACAAATTATACTCCCTCATTGGATTCTGTTAGTGAGCAAAACCTCGTCAACATGATGGAACCATAGGGATCCACCTTATTGTCCTTCCCCACTTTATAGCTACTCTTTCTCAGCCACTACTCTCAGTGAAATAGTCCTTCTCCACTCTACAACTACTCTTTCTCAGCCACAACTCTTGGTGGAATCGTCCTTCTCCACTTTACATCTACTCATTCTTATCCTCTATTCTCAGGGAATCGTCCTTCTCGGCTTTTCTCTATGCACTGACGAGAAAAGAAAAAGAGATCCTTCTCCCCTAAGGAACATCCTCCTCTCTCCCTCTTCTATAAAAGCCCTTGCCAACCCTTGCTTAGCAGACTGCCCCCGCTCCCTCGCTCCCTGAAAGCAAGCGTCAAGCCTCAAGGAAACCTCTACTTTTTCAGTTTCTATCTGTAAGTATGAGTGTTTCCTTTAGAGTATTCATGTAAGCAGTCTCAGTCTGTGAATACTTCTGTCAATCTTGTTCTTCATGTATATACTCTAGTTTTAAAATCTATGCTTAAACCGTCTATGTGTTAGTTTATATCTATGGTTGCTATGAAAACTTAAATATAGTGACCTATATTTTCTGTTTTTGTCACTTTTCCTTCCTCAGTCCTTATCTAAGTATCCAAGGGAGAACAGTAACTGTATGAGAATTCTTATATAAAACTTACACTGATTATCTAAGGTTAACGGGTCTGTCCCTCACATACCTTAGAAAAAAGATTGCAAGTTTATTTTTCACTACAGGTGAGGTTCACTAGAAGGAAGAAAAATTGAAAAGAAAATATAACAGCTACTCTATTGTTCATTATCATTATAATTACGTTCTCTCGGATGGGTCTAGTGGCTAGCGCATGTGGCGTTGCCACAATGAGGTCTGGGGTTCGAATCTCGGCAAAGCCAAGGTAAATACCTCCCTTATGTGCTAGTCACTATTCCAAAGGTTAGTAGCTGCCTGTGATTTACCTCCTCCGTGTTAGCATTGGGACGGATTGCGGGGGCACTGGGACGAGCGTATTCACCTTTTTGTCACAATTATCATTATAATTACTGTTCATAAATACTGTATTATTCACCATCATTATTTTACTGTATTCATAATAACTATTCACAAATATTATTAACTATTCACAAATATTATGTATCAGAATTAGTATCCATTAAAATTTTGATTTAGTCAACTTATTCACTTAACTTTCATTTATTCAGGATAATTAACAAAAAAAAAAAATTAATAATTTTATTGGAAGCTTTCTGAAGCTCATGGTAAATGCTCATCTAATTGTAGGAAAATTTAACCCTGCTTGTACAATGCCCCAATGTGAGTGTAACACCCATAGGGTCCTTAGCAAAATTCTAGAATATTCTATCATGAATAAAGAAAAATATATATGCTTTAGTTGAATTTTGCTCCTAGCCGAACACTTAAACAAATAAAATAGAAATAAAAAAAATACATAAGGTCTAGGACTTGAACTCTAGATCTCTCATTAGATGCCTGAATAAGATAACCACTAGACCAAGAGAAATTATTGTTAGGAAATAGAGGGAAACCATAATTAAATGTAAGAAGAAAAGACTCTTCTCTTAGAAGGAGAAGTAAGAGTTGTCTTCTCCCTCTCTAATGAAGAGATGCTCTAGAATATTCCTTTCTTACTCACCAAGAAGGGATGTATCTAGACTTTTCTCTTAATTATGAAGAGAGTAAAAGAAAGGAGGAAGAAAAATATATTTTCCTTCCTCCTCTCATAATGAATAAAAGGAGGAAATTAAAGATGAGTTGTCATTTGCTCTCATTCTCCTCCTACTCTCCCTCACCGTGATCTCTCTCTCCCTCTCATCCTCTTGCCGAGACCAAGGAGCAAGGAAGCTCTCCTCTAGGAAGGATTCACAAGCAATGTTCCCTCCTTAGAGAATTTAGCGAAGGATGTGAGTATTCCCCTCACTGCAGTACAAGTTGTTGTCGAATCGATTGTTAAGTTTTTTTTTCAAGAGTTTTCAAAACCGTAAAATTTTCTTGTGGGTTTTGATGGATGATCTTTTAGGGTCAACAAGTTTCAAGTTATGTTTTATAAAAAAAAAAAAAGAAATCTAAACCCTCACTATGAATATTTTGGCCAAGAGATAAAAGAGGGTTAAGGCTAGGTTCTTTTTCTTGTGAGAACATGCTTGATTTCATACTTATATGATATGTGAATTTTATGTGTTGATAGTTAAGTTCTCATTCTTCATGTTGTGACAAAAACAAGGAGATTTCTATGTTGGTGCAACATCCCTCAGGTCAAGGTTGACCTGGGTAACCAAGCTGAGTCTTGGTTTGAGTTTAGATGTTTGACAATAAGAAATTGATTGAAGAAGAGTCAAGTAGGTCAAGGCTGACCGGATACTTGACAGGGAAGTCCTAGTGAGTGAAGCTAGGTGAAAGTCCTGGTGAGTGAAGCTAGGCAGAAGGAAAACCCTAGTGAGTGAAGCTAGGTGAAAGTCCTGGTGAGTGAAGCCAGGCAGAAGGAAAACCCTAGTGAGTGAAGCTAGGTGAAAGTCCTGGTGAGTGAAGCCAGGTGAAAGCCCTAGTGAGTGAAGCTAGGCAGATGGAAAACCTTAGTGAGTGAAGCTAGGTGAAAGTCCTGGTGAGTGAAGCCAGGCAAGGGAAAATCCAGATGGATCAAGGATGATCGGACATCTGGTGTTGGGAAGTCCAAGTAGGTCAAAGGATTGACTGGATACTTGGCACGAGGAAATCTGATGGAAGTCCAAGTAGGTCAAGGGAGTGACCGATACTTGGCATGAATAGAAAAGTCTAAGTGGGTCAAAGGGATTGACCGGACACTTGGTGGGAAGTTCCTAGCAGGTCAAAGGAGTGACCAGATGCTAGGCATGATGTACCAACAGTCAAGGTTGACCGGATGTTGGTTTGAGAGGCTTGGAACTTGGTTTTGGGCAAAACCAAGTGTTGGATCGATCGATGGATCAATCAGAGCTGGATCGATCGGTGGATCGATCCGGAGCTTCTGGCTAAAGCAGAGCCTCGGATCGATCCGTGGATCGATCAGATGTTCCAATCGATCGATGGATCGATTGGGACGCTGCGATAAGCGCCGGATCGATCCGTGGATCGATCCAGCGCTTTCCGAGAAGAGGCTCTGGATCGATCCGTGGATCGATCCAAAGCCTCCCCGATCGATTGGGAACATTCGAATCGATCGGGATCCGACCGTTGGCGTCGATAAAGGCCGCAGGCGTTCATTTCCTTCGGCATCTCTTCTCCGATTCACTCCAGATTTCTCGCCAGCTCCTCCACAGCACTCACAAAGCTCAGATCGCCAGTTCTTGAAGGATCTTGGAAGTTTTCCAAGTCAAGAGGCGGATCAAAGCCAAGAAGAGAAGCTAGGGTTAGGGTTTATACTCATTGTAAGCTTGTAAGCTTGTATTTCTTGTATCCTTTCCCTCTCTTCTTGTATTGAGTCTTGTAGGGATTCTCCGCCCTTGGTAGTTATCATAAAGGAGAGTTTTATTTAGTGGAGGGTGTGTGTGTTGGTGTGGATCCTTGGATTAGTCACCTCTTGTGAGGTGGATACCAAGTAAACCAACCATGTTAGCGTTGTGTGATTGTTCTTTGTATTTCCGCTGCACATCTTTGAAGGAACAAGCAACGCCGAGCACCGAGCGAACGCGACGAGCTATTCACCCCCCCTCTAGCTACTTTTGGTCCTAACAAGTGGTATCAGAGCAAGGCCGCTCTTCACCGGAATCATCGCCGGAATGGTCAAGCATAACAAGAAAAGCTAGAGGGTGAAGAAGTTGAAGCAAAAATTGTCAAAGTCAAAGATATCAAAAAGCTCAACTTCAAGATGCAATTCCAAGATGGGCTTGGATTTGACACAAGGGTGGCTCCACCATACACTTCTACGAGTTTCGATTCTTGGAAGTCAAGAATCGAAAATTTTCTTATGATGGAGATAGAGCAATGGTTTGCTCTTATGGAAGGCTTCAAGACTCCAACAAACTCAAAGGGTAAAGTTCTCAAGAGGAGCAAGTGGAGCCAAGAGCAAGTCCAAAGGTGCGAGGCAAATGACAAAGTGACCAAGATTTTGGTCAACTTATTGCCAAGCACCATCCTTTGCAAAATTGGAGAATTTGAAGATGCAAAGGAACTATGGAGCAAATTGGCCAAGCTTCATGAAGAGATCCCCTCCACTGTACAAGAACATGAAGAATCCGGAGAGGGTGACTCTTTGGAGCAAGATCAAGAGGAGGACTCCAAGGTTGAGAGATGCTCAACCTCCGAAGAAGAAGAAATCCAAGAAGCTTCATCCTCAAGGGAATGCAACGAAGGGAACAAGGAGGGAGCATACTCCTTGTTTCATATTCAAGATGATGAAGCCTCCACCTCTAGGATTGAGGGGGAGCAATCCTTGGTGATGCCGGATCAAGAAGAAGGAGAAGCTTCTACCTCCGCGAGTCAAGAAAAATCAAATGGAGGAGAATCAAGATCGGATCAAGAGGAAGCTTCTACCTCCGGATCCAAAGGGAAAGATGCCACCCCTACAAGCAAAGGTATAAATATTTCAATTAAAAATAAAAATCATATTATATGCTTTGAGTGTAGGGAACATGGGCACTACAAGAGCAAGCGCCCTAAATTGGCCAAGAAGAAGGGCCAAGTGGCACAAAAGGGCAAGGCGAAGCCCAAGGAGACCATCCCCGGAATAAAAAGGAGCAAGGAGCACATTGTGTGCTTTTCTTGCAACCAAAAAGGGCATTACCGAAGTCAATGCCCCAAGGGGAAGAAGGTGGTCAAGGCTCATGGAGGAAGCTCTAGTCAAGGGGGAGTCTCTAAGGTAAAGAAGAAGGTAACATTTATTGAGCCTACTCCTTTACATTATGGTAAAAAGCATGATAGTTCTAACTTTTATCATTTTAATGCAATTTACCATAAGAATAGAAAGCATGAGGGCTTTAAGGAAAAACATGTGGCCCTACATGCCAAAACTACCCAACCTAAGGTTAGGAAGGTAGATAGACACTTGGGCAATAACTCTAAAGATTTTAGATACAAGCCCAAGAACAAATATGCTCATGAATCAAATGAAAAATCTAAAACTAAGGACTTAGTGATAGAAAATCAAGTCTTGAGGTCAAGGCTTGATAAAATGGAAAGGACCCTAAAAAGGATGGAAAATATCCTAAAAGGGCAAAATGAGCATAGCCTAGGTCTAGGAGCACAAAGGTCATCTAATGGCCATAGAGGTTTGGGATACAAACCAAAGGCTAAGAAGGATGTGCCCTCTTACCATAGAGTTCCATATAGTTATGGAACAAACCCTAGGTCTAGTGGTCAAGCCAAGAATACTAGGGAAGTCATCCCTAAGAGTATTTTTGCAATAAATGTGACTAAGACTTCTAAGAAGTCTAAGAAAGTCACAAAGAAGGTTACAAGGGAAGCTATCCCTAGAGTTGACCTAGAAAATGTGACCAAGGCTTCTAAGAAGTCAAACAAGGTCACTAGGAAGGTATCTAGGGAAGTTATCCCTAGTGAATACCTAGAGCATCCAAGGAGCACCAATAGGTTTTGGGTTCCTAGGAGCATCTTCTCTACCCCATAGATGGGTTAGAGAGTGTCAACTCCGATTAGAAGGGTAGTTAACCCAACTTTGAGGAAATTGACACTCAAGGAGCATTTTCAAGGTTTTTGTTAACCTTTGAAAATGAAATGGAATTATTATTTACTCTTATGGAAGAGTAAAATGTGCCTAATGGTGGAAAAATTGATTTTATCTTAAAATGGCACAAATTGGGAAAACCTAGAGAAATACCAAGTTGGGATTTTGGTATTCTCTTAGAAATTTAAGGCAATCTGGGCCTTGATTTATGTGGTTATTCTTGAGGAAAAATGGAATATGCCAACATTTGAGGATATGCTTAATGTTTAAGTGGCATAAACAAATCAAGAGAAATAGAAATGTCAATTTAGGTTTTGACGTTTCTTTGAAGCATTTAGGGCAATCTAGGTTTAACATTTTAAGTTAAAACAAGTGATATATTTTGGGTTAGCTAAGTGGTTAAGGATACTTAGATAGGTAATCTAGGTATATTTTACTTATGCTAAACCTTGCCATGATTATTTGCCCATTATATGTCATGACATCATGTTTATTTTTGCACTCATACCTTATTATGAAAATACAAAAATACCATGTCATGTCATACATACATCATGTAATTATAGGAATCTTTCTTTTGAAAGTTATTTCATTTTGATGTATGTCATAGCATAATCATGCATTAAGTTTAATTCCTTGTAATTAAGGACAAATGACATTTAACAACACTTATTAACAAGTGACATCCTGGGTGGATGTCTAATATCTCTAAAATGCCTAGATAGATATGCATGATCCCTAGAATAGGGCAAAACCAAATTTTACATCTCACAAAGACCTCTAAGATGACTTGTATGTGTTTTGTCCACAATAGATACAAGTGAGATGTTAGGATGATGAACAAAACTCAACATGCTGATTTAGTGCATTCTTTTGAGTTTTAGGTTCATCAAAACACATAGTTATGTGTTTTCCCATCATTGGGAAAGCTAATGTACAAGTCATGTGCATTATGCCCAAGGAACATGATGGGATATTGGTTTTGAAAATGTTTTAAAATGTTTTTGGAAAACCTTGGTGAAGGCTATCTTTTGATAGTAATCACCATTGAATAGTTAGACACAAACTTGAAGAAAAACACTAAAGTTTTTACAAGTTTTCAAGTTTGTGTCAATCTTTGAAAATATGATGTATTTTCATAGAAAGCTATTTTTCCATGATTAAGTATGCCCTAAATAATGTCTACACGAAATTTCATGATTTTTGGATTTTTGTAGAATTTTCTAGGGGTTTCTGAAGTTGACTGAAATGGAATTTCAGCAACTATCAG
The DNA here is from genome assembly GCF_018446385.1 of Zingiber officinale. Classification (NCBI taxonomy): domain Eukaryota; kingdom Viridiplantae; phylum Streptophyta; class Magnoliopsida; order Zingiberales; family Zingiberaceae; genus Zingiber; species Zingiber officinale. The sequence goes on from NC_055990.1 coordinate 164,106,142, forward strand.
AGCTCCGATCGATCCATGGATCGATTGGAGTGCCCGAATCGATCCGTGGATCGATTCAGAAGGCAAGTCTCCCACGAGCAGAAGCTCGCTGGATCGATCAGCCGATCGATCCAGGTAGTCTGAATCGATCAGTGGATCGATTCAGAAAGGTTCAATCGATTGGAACCCAACTCCAATCGATCCAAGTTGCTGATTTTGGCTGGGAAGGCTTGATTTCAGCATCTCTGAACCTCTTTGAGTCTAGGTAACCATTCCAAACCCTAAAATACATTTGTATACATACAAAGGGTGTTTTCATGTGAAAACAAGGATGGATTGGTTAAGGAAGGCTTCATTGAAGTTTAGGTTGAGGTTTGTTTCAAATTTTGAGTATTTGAACCTCAAAACTTCTAAATTTGGGTTTCCTAAAGTTTTGGGGATTCCAAGTCATTGTTGGTGCAATGACAGAAGTTACCACCATGTCTTTAGGGGGAGGGACTCTTTAAAGACATGAAAATTATTTTTCATGAACCTTGGAAGGTGGTTAACCTTCCGTTAAGAACATGCTCAAGGTTGAGCGTTTGAACTTGAAATGGGGAGTGGATATCCTCATTATTTCAAGTGGGAACTCAAGTGGTTAGATAATGCTCAAGGTTGGGTATTTGTCTACATTGAGGGAGAAGTTAAGGATAAATGAAGGGTATGGGACATTCTTTATCGTGTTGATCACAACGAGTGATATTGTGAACAATGATGAGTAACTCTTCAGGGGGAGAGTCGTCAACAAATGGATTTGTTGATGTGTACCCAAAATTGGGGCATGGGTTGATGTGTGCCCAAAGATGGGTTGATGTGTGCCAATAGGGGGAGAATGAAAGGACCTATGAATGGGTGTAAGTTAGGCTTTCATTACCTAGAGGGAGTGTGCCCTCGTAGGGGGAGAATGAAGAGCTTAATTTATATGTTCATTACCTAGTGGCATGAAGATTGAGGCTATAGGATTAGCCTAACTTACATGTGGTATTGTAAGTGTTATTGTGGTATTGTCAAACATCAAAAAGGGGGAGATTGTTGATGCAAATCCCTCAGGTCAAGGTTGACCTGGGTAACCAAGCTGAGTCTTGGTTTGAGTTTAGATGTTTGACAATAAGAAATTGATTGAAGAAGAGTCAAGTAGGTCAAGGCTGACCGGATACTTGACAGGGAAGTCCTAGTGAGTGAAGCTAGGTGAAAGTCCTGGTGAGTGAAGCTAGGCAGAAGGAAAACCCTAGTGAGTGAAGCTAGGTGAAAGTCCTGGTGAGTGAAGCCAGGCAGAAGGAAAACCCTAGTGAGTGAAGCTAGGTGAAAGTCCTGGTGAGTGAAGCCAGGTGAAAGCCCTAGTGAGTGAAGCTAGGCAGATGGAAAACCTTAGTGAGTGAAGCTAGGTGAAAGTCCTGGTGAGTGAAGCCAGGCAAGGGAAAATCCAGATGGATCAAGGATGATCGGACATCTGGTGTTGGGAAGTCCAAGTAGGTCAAAGGATTGACTGGATACTTGGCACGAGGAAATCTGATGGAAGTCCAAGTAGGTCAAGGGAGTGACCAGATACTTGGCATGAATAGAAAAGTCTAAGTGGGTCAAAGGGATTGACCAGACACTTGGTGGGAAGTCCTAGCAGGTCAAAGGAGTGACCAGATGCTAGGCATGATGTACCAACAGGTCAAGGTTGACCGGATGTTGGTTTGAGAGGCTTGGAACTTGGTTTTGGGCAAAAACCAAGTGTTGGATCGATCAGTGGATCGATCCAGGAGCTGGATCGATCAGTGGATCGATCCAGGCCTCTCCTAAGCGAACAGAGAGCCTCTGGATCGATCCGTGGATCGATCCAGATGTTCCAATCGATCAGTGGATCGATTGGGACGCGGCTGCTTCGCGCGATAAGCGCTGGATCGATCCGTGGATCGATCCAGGCGCTTTTCCAGAGCACAGAGGCGCTCTGGATCGATCCGTGGATCGATCCAAAGCCTCCCCGATCGATTGGGAACATTCGAATCGATCGGGATCCGACCGTTGGCGTCGATAAAGGCCGCAGGCGTTCATTTCCTTCGGCATCTCTTCTCCGATTCACTCCAGATTTCTCGCCAGCTCCTCCACAGCACTCACAAAGCTCAGATCGCCAGTTCTTGAAGGATCTTGGAAGTTTTCCAAGTCAAGAGGCGGATCAAAGCCAAGAAGAGAAGCTAGGGTTAGGGTTTATACTCATTGTAAGCTTGTAAGCTTGTATTTCTTGTATCCTTTCCCTCTCTTCTTGTATTGAGTCTTGTAGGGCTTCTCCGCCCTTGGTAGTTACCATAAAGGAGAGTTTTATTTAGTGGAGGGTGTGTGTGTTGGTGTGGATCCTTGGATTAGTCACCTCTTGTGAGGTGGATACCAAGTAAACCAACCGTGTTAGCGTTGTGTGATTGTTCTTTGTATTTCTGCTGCACATCTTTGAAGGAACAAGCAACGCCGAGCACCGAGCGAACGCGACGAGCTATTCACCCCCCCCCCCTCTAGCTACTTTTGGTCCTAACATTCTATACATATGTTTCGGCCAACATGACTTATAGGCCTTAGGTCAAGAATTTTGCATAGAAACCATAGTAGTTGTACTCTTTTATGATGTATGAATTTTTAACTTAATTTTTTATGCTTGATATGGAATGAAAAATCATGAAACCCTACTGATATGTTTCGGCCAAATTTAGATAAATAAGTTAGGGTTAGAATTTTGAACTCAAATAGTCTCATTCATGAAGTATGGTGACTTGTATGTGCTTGTACAATGCCTTGTATATACTTAGATTAAGTTTGCATGTTATATGGTTAAGTTCTATGCTTCATATGGAATAAAATGATATGAAACCCTACTGATATGTTTCGGCCAAGTTGAGATAAATAGGTTAGGGTTAAAGTTTTGAACTCAAATAGACTTATTCATGAAGTATAATGCCTTGTATATGCTTGTATAGTGCCTTGTATATGCTTAGATCAAATTTGCATGTTATATGTTTAAGTTGTATGCTTCATATGGAATAAAATGATATGAAACCCTACTGATATGTTTCGGCCAAATTGAGATAAATAGGTTAAGGTTAAAGTTTTGAACTCAAATAGGCTTATTCATGAAGTATAGTGCCTTGTATATGCTTGTATAGTGCCTTGTATATGCTTAGATCAAATTTGCATGTTATATGTTTAAGTTGTATGCTTCATATGGAATAAAATGATATGAAACCCTACTGATATGTTTCGGCCAAATTGAGATAAATAGGTTAAGGTTAAAGTTTTGAACTCTAATAGACTTATTCATGAAGTATAGTGCCTTGTATATGCTTGTATAATGCCTTGTATATACTTAGATCCAATTTGCATGTTATATGTTTAAGTTGTATGCTTCATATGGAATAAAATGATATGAAACCCTACTGATATGTTTCGGCCAAATTGAAATAAATGGGTTAGGGTTAGAGTTTTGAACTCTAACATGCTTATTCATGAAGTATAATGCCTTGTATGTGCTTAGGTCAAGTTTACATGTTATGTGGATAAGTTTTATGCTTCATATGGAACCAAATGATATAAGAACCCTACTGATGTGTTTCGGCCAAATTGAGATAAATGGATTAAGGTTAGAGTTTTGAACTCAACATGCTTATTCATGAAGTATAATGCCTTGTATGTGTTTAGATCAAGTTTACATGTTATGTGGGTAAGTTCTATGCTTAATATGGAATGAAATGAGGATGAAACCTACTGATGTGGTTCGGCCAAGATGGATTAATTGAGTTAGGAAAGAGTTTAAACCTAACTAAACATGTTTATGTATTCTCATGATATGTAGCCTTTGATATATGAGTAGATTAAGCTTTCATGCTTCATGATATGATGAAAATATGCCTTATGATATGTTGCATTGCTATGTCTTATGATATGATATGCCATGTTCATGATATGATATGATAGACTTATGACATGATATGCCATGTTAATGATATGATATGCTAGACTCATGATATGATATGCCATGTTCATGATATGTATGCTAAGTTCATGAGATGATATGCCATGTTTGATGATATGAAAATGACATGTTATACTTTATGTTATGATAAGAACATGTTATGTTTCATAATGCATGTATGAATGGCTTATGTAAGAAGAAAAGCCTAAAGAGTTGCTTCCCTTAAGCTGGGACCAAGAGCACTCTTCATGTTATGGAAAAGAGTTGCTTCCTTTAAGTTGGGATCAAGAGCACTCTTCATGCTATGGTAAAGAGATGCTTCCCTTAAGTTGGGATCAAGAGCTCTCTTAATGATATGACAAGAATTATGACATGTATGATATGCATGATATTTTACTTTGTATGGCTTGTACCAAGGGTGGGCTCCATAAGCGCCCCGGGGTCGACGGACTATGAACGGACCTCGTTAAGGGATGGGCTCCTCAGTACGCCCCTAGGTCGACGGACTATGAACGGACCTAGATCCCTAGTAGGTTCGGGGCTAGCTACCCTGTCCTAGGGATTGCGCGCATTTATGTTTACATGTGGTACAAGCCAGGGCCCTTCTCATGATGATGATATGATATTCAAGTATGTATACTATATGTTTTGAAAGAAGCATGATGCATATGTGCATTCCATGATACATGTTTTAAAAATATACATATTGCATCTACATGCACATATTTATGAAATTATGTTTATGCACCCTTATGAACAGGTATGAGTTATGATACATGTTTACATGATATGATAGGCTTCATGATATGTGCTTACAGAATGTGATATGAATCATGATATGCACTCACATGATATACTTTGATATGTTATGCTCCTTATGTGATATGATATATTATGTTCTGCTTTCTCTCATGTTATGTTATGAGATGTTATGGTTTTTACATGATAAGATATGTTCTATGTTATGATTCTCTATGCTATGTTATGCTATGCTATGGTTTCTACATGTTATGTTATGTTATGTGTTTTTCGGATTTATGGGTAGGCAAGGACCTCACTAAGCCTTTGGCTTATAGCTACACGTTTTCCTTGTACTGCAGATAAAGGCAAGGAATGGATCAATTAAGGGGAGTAGCAGGAAAGGTGATGGATGTGTGTGGAAGTGCTCGGTGGATAAATTTACTTAAGTTTTGGAACTTATAATTAGTTAAGCTGTGCATGTGAACTAAGTTGGACCCTATGCTTATGATGATGATTTCAGCTAGTATTTCATACACTTATGATATTTTACTCATGTTAGAATGATGATGATATGATGAAATGTTCAGTATGCTTTGATTCACATGCCATGATAAGTAAACTAAATGTATATGATAAAAGAAAAAAAAATTTAAATAAGTCTTCCGCTGGCATGAATCCATATGCATTAGTAATTGATGTCTATGTTTCAGTGACGTCTGTCCCTCCTTAGTGCTACCTGGAAGGGCGGGCGTTACAGTATGGTATCAGAGCGAGGTTTACCTTCCACTACACACACATCAAGCCTTTATCCTGCCGCTCCAAGTAAGAATTTTATGTTTAAATTTTATTTTGATGTGATATTTATGCTTGATCTATTTTTTTTATGATGTTTGATAATATGCATGCTTATTATCTTATTTATTTAGTTATCACATTTTTAGCTTAGATATATATGATGGTAGATTAGGAACAATAACAACCTTAGGGTAGCCTGGTTATGAATAACGATAACTTATATTAGCTTATTGTGATTATTGAAGATAAAATATGGTTAGAACACGAACTACCCGAGCAGATGAGACGGTACCTCCACCCGATCTGATGCATGTGATTACCGAGATCCAGCGTCAGGTCACGGAACAGCAACAAACGATCACTGCATTGATGAATCAGCAAGGGAATCCTGTTACACCACAAGGAACCTGAATGCGATACCTATTATACCTGCGGCTGTACCAGTACCTCCGGCACCGGTACCACCGGTAGCTCCTATTCCAGTGGTCCGACAGGAGGCATACCTGATTCAGTGGCAGAGGCTGAAGCCAGAAGCCTTCTCCGAAAACTGTGAGCCATGGGATGCTCAGGCGTGGCTTAAGACTGTGGAAAGCATCGTGGAGCTTTTAGATTGGCCCGAACACGAGAAGGTTAAGTGTGCATCGTTTTTCCTTACAGGCGATGCCAGAATGTGGTGGGACCGAGTCAAAGCAAGGAGATAGGTGAATCAGATGAGATGGACAGACTTCGAGACTGAATTCCTTGAAGAGTTCTTCCATATGCGGGTGACCAATAAACAATACGACGAGTTCACCGAGTTTCGGCAAGGTGACCTATCAGTGAATGAGACCGTGAAGAAATTTAACCGATTAGCACGCCTATGTCCAGAGCTGGTCAGTACAGAAAGAGAAAGGGTCAGACTTATGCTGAAGATGCTCAAACCCGAGATAGCCTTAAATGTGGCTGGCGACGTTAATAGACCACAGACCACCGAGGAATTAATTAGTAGTGCTCTGATCACTGAACACTATCAGAAGGCGATGAATGAGGGTAAGAGTCAAGTTCATAAACCTCAACATATCAGAACCAACTGGAAGGGAAACTCCAACGGTAAAAGAAAACAATGGAACAGTTCTCAGGGTGGTTCAGCGAACAAGCAACCTATGTTTCCTCAGTGCACCACCTGCAGAAAGAAGCATCCGGGAAAATGCCGTGTGGGCACGAATAAGTGCTACAGCTGCGGATTGGAAGGACACTTGGCCAGAAATTGTCCTACTCAGATGCAGACACCTCAGCAGCAAAGTATCCAGAACAGAGGTGCCCCCTCACAGCTACATCTAATGCAAGCTGCACTAGAAGGCCCTCAGATAAGGCAAGGAAGAATGGAAGCCCCACCAGCTATGACGAATGCCAGGATCCACTCCCTCACCAGAGAAGTGGGACAAGTGCTTCGACGGTCATTACAGGTCAGATACCTATTATTGGTCATTATGCAAATATGTTATCAAATCCTAAATGCGAACTGAAATATGAATTTATCGGGAAGCCGAGAAACATTACCGGTCAGGGGATCGAGAATGTGACCGGGCAACTCTCTACCCTGACCCTAGCAACAACATTATTCGACAATATATTGGAGAAACAAACCCGTGACCCCAGTATCCAAAGGATCAAGCAAGAAGTCTTATAAGGGAAGGATAACGGATTTCGTATCGCTAACAGTGGAATACTGTACTTCAAGGATCGCCTATGTATTCCCGACGATTCAGAGATGCGGAAAAAGTTATTAGAGGAGGCACATGCGACACCATACGCAATGCATCCTGGATCCACCAAAATGTACCAAGACCTGAAGAAGAAATTCTGGTGGTTTGGTATGAAGAGGGATGTGGCTCAGCACGTCAGTACTTGCCTGACCTGCCAAAAAGTTAAAGCAGAACACCAGAGACCTGGAGGTGTACTGCAGCCAATTCAGATTCCAGAATGGAAATGGGAGGATATTTCCATGGACTTCATTTCGGGACTTCCCAAAACGACGAATGGCTACGATGCTATATGGGTAATAGTGGACAGGTTGACAAAATCGGCCCATTTTATGGCAATCAAGATGACCTAATCGATCGAACAGCTAGTCCAATTATATGTCAAAGAGATTATCAGACTGCATGGGATCCCTAAGACCATCATCTCTGATAGAGATGGCCGTTTTATTTCACATTTCTGGGAATGTGTTCAGAAAGCCCTGGGTACGAAATTATTGTTCAGCACTGCCTTTCACCCTCAGACTGACGGGCAAACAGAAAGGGTGAATCAAGTATTGGAAGATATGTTACGAGCTTGTGCCCTGGACTTCAAAGGGAGCTGGTGCCGATATCTATGCTTAGCGGAATTCGCCTATAACAATAGCTATCAAGCTACCATTGGTATGGCACCGTACGAAGCATTGTACGGGAGAAAATGTAGATCCCCTATATGCTGGTATGAAGGCGGTGAAAAGAAGGAAATGGGATTTCAAACCGATCTTATCGACAGCACCACCCGTGCAATACAGAAGATCCGCCAAAGAATAGAGACTGCCCAAAGTCGGCAGAAGAATTATGCAGATAAGCGACGTAGGCCGCTGGAATTCAGCGTCGGAGATTCAGTATTCCTCAAAGTAGCTCCTATGAAAGGAGTGATGAGATTCGGAAAGAAGGGAAAACTAAGTCCTCGATATGTAGGACCATATCAAATTCTGAAGAGAGTTGGCAAGGTGGCTTATGAACTAGAGTTACCACCAAAAATGTCGGCTATTCACAATGTGTTCCATGTCTCAATGCTCAAGAAGTACATGGGTGGCGCAGATCAAGTGATCGAACCACAGACAGTTCAAGTTCAAGAGGACCTGAGCTACGAGAGCCGACCGATTCAGATATTAGATCGAGATATTAAAAGGCTAAGGAACAAGGAAATACCTTTAGTAAAGGTTCTGTGGCAAAATCAACGGTTGGAAGAAGCGACTTGGGAATGGGAAGACGATATGAGACAGAAGTACCCCGAGCTATTTTAAGTTCGAGGACGAACTTTTATGAGGTATGGTAGACTGTAACACCCATAGGGTCCTTAGCAAAATTCTAGAATATTCTATCATGAATAAAGAAAAATATATATGCTTTAGTTGAATTTTGCTCCTAGCCGAACACTTAAACAAATAAAATAGAAATAAAAAAAATACATAAGGTCTAGGACTTGAACTCTAGATCTCTCATTAGATGCCTGAATAAGATAACCACTAGACCAAGAGAAATTATTGTTAGGAAATAGAGGGAAACCATAATTAAATGTAAGAAGAAAAGACTCTTCTCTTAGAAGGAGAAGTAAGAGTTGTCTTCTCCCTCTCTAATGAAGAGATGCTCTAGAATATTCCTTTCTTACTCACCAAGAAGGGATGTATCTAGACTTTTCTCTTAATTATGAAGAGAGTAAAAGAAAGGAGGAAGAAAAATATATTTTCCTTCCTCCTCTCATAATGAATAAAAGGAGGAAATTAAAGATGAGTTGTCATTTGCTCTCATTCTCCTCCTACTCTCCCTCACCGTGATCTCTCTCTCCCTATCATCCTCTTGCCGAGACCAAGGAGCAAGGAAGCTCTCCTCTAGGAAGGATTCACAAGCAAGGTTCCCTCCTTAGAGAATTTAGCGAAGGATGTGAGTATTCCCCTCACTGCAGTACAAGTTGTTGTCGAATCGATCGTTAAGTTTTTTTTTCAAGAGTTTTCAAAACCGTAAAATTTTCTTGTGGGTTTTGATGGATGATCTTTTAGGGTCAACAAGTTTCAAGTTATGTTTTATAAAAAAAAAAAAAAAGAAATCTAAACCCTCACTATGAATATTTCGGCCAAGAGACAAAAGAGGGTTAAGGCTAGGTTCTTTTTCTTGTGAGAACATGCTTGATTTCATACTTATAAGATATGTGAATTTTATGTGTTGATAGTTAAGTTCTCATTCTTCATGTTGTGACAAAAACAAGGAGATTTCTATACATATGTTTCGGCCAACATGACTTATAGGCCTTATGTCAAGAATTTTGCATAGAAACCATAGTAGTTGTACTCTTTTATGATGTATGAATTTTTAACTTAATTTTTTATGCTTGATATGGAATGAAAAATCATGAAACCCTACTGATATGTTTCGGCCAAATTTAGATAAATAAGTTAGGGTTAGAATTTTGAACTCAAATAGTCTCATTCATGAAGTATGGTGACTTGTATGTGCTTGTACAATGCCTTGTATATACTTAGATTAAGTTTGCATGTTATATGGTTAAGTTCTATACTTCATATGAAATAAAATGATATGAAACCCTACTGATATGTTTCGGCCAAGTTGAGATAAATAGGTTAGGGTTAAAGTTTTGAACTTAAATAGGCTTATTCATGAAGTATAATGCCTTGTATATGCTTGTATAGTATCTTGTATATGATTAGATCAAATTTGCATGTTATATGTTTAAGTTGTATGCTTCATATCGAATAAAATGATATGAAACCCTACTGATATGTTTCGGCCAAATTGAGATAAATAGGTTAAGGTTAAAGTTTTGAACTCAAATAGGCTTATTCATGAAGTATAGTGCCTTGTATATGCTTAGATCAAATTTGCATATTATATGTTTAAGTTGTATGCTTCATATGGAATAAAATGATATGAAACCCTACTGATATGTTTCGGCCAAATTGAGATAAATAGGTTAAGGTTAAAGTTTTGAACTCTAATAGGCTTATTCATGAAGTATAGTGCCTTGTATATGCTTGTATAGTGCCTTGTATATACTTAGATCCAATTTGCATGTCATATGTTTAAGTTTTATGCTTCATATGGAATAAAATGATATGAAACCCTACTGATATGTTTCGGCCAAATTGAAATAAATGGGTTAGGGTTAGAGTTTTGAACTCAAACATGCTTATTCATGAAGTATAATGCCATGTATGTGCTTAGGTCAAGTTTACATGTTATGTGGATAAGTTTTATGCTTCATATGGAACCAAATGATATAAGGACCCTACTGATGTGTTTCGGCCAAATTGAGATAAATGGATTAAGGTTAGAGTTTTAAACTCAACATGCTTATTCATGAAGTATAATGCCTTGTATGTGTTTAGATCAAGTTCACATGTTATGTGGGTAAGTTCTATGCTTAATATGAAATGAAATGAGGATGAAACCTACTGATGTGGTTCGGCCAAGATGGATTAATTGAGTTAGGAAAGAGTTTAAACCTAACTAAACATGTTTATGTATTCTCATGATATGTAGCCTTTGATATATGAGTAGATTAAGCTTTCATGCTTCATGATATGATGAAAATATGCCTTATGATATGTTGCATTGCTATGTCTTATGATATGATATGCCATGTTCATGATATGATATGATAGACTTATGACATGATATGCCATGTTAATGATATGATATGCTAGACTCATGATATGATATGTCATGTTCATGATATGTATGCTAAGTTCATGAGATGATATGCCATGTTTGATGATATGAAAATGACATGTTATACTTTATGTTATGATAAGAACATGTTATGTTTCATAATGCATGTATGAATGACTTATGTAAGAAGAAAAGCCTAAAGAGTTGCTTCCCTTAAGCTGGGACAAAGAGCACTCTTTATGTTATGGAAAAGAGTTGCTTCCCTTAAGTTGGGATTAAGAGCACTCTTCATGCTATGGTAAAGAGATGCTTCCCTTAAGTTGGGATCAAGAGCTCTCTTAATGATATGACAAGAATTATGACATGTATGATATGATGAGATATGATATGCATGATATTTTACTTTATATGGCTTGTACCAAGGGTGGGCTCCATAAGCGCCCCGGGGTCGACGGACTATGAACGGACCTCGTTAAGGGATGGACTCCTCAGTACGCCCCTAGGTCGACGGACTATGAACAGACCTAGATTCCTAGTAGGTTCGGGGCTAGCTACCCTGTCCTAGGGATTGCGCGCATTTATGTTTACATGTGGTACAAGCCAGGGCCCTTCTCATGATGATGATATGATATTCAAGTATGTATACTATATGTTTTGAAAGAAGCATGATGCATATGTGCATTCCATGATACATGTTTTAAAAATATACATATTGCATCTACATGCACATATTTATGAAATTATGTTTATGCACCCTTATGAACAGGTATGAGTTATGATACATGTTTACATGATATGATAGGCTTCATGATATGTGCTTACAGAATGTGATATGAATCATGATATGCACTCACATGATATACTTTGATATGTTATGCTCCTTATGTGATATGATATATTATGTTCTGCTTTCTCTCATGTTATGTTATGAGATGTTTTGGTTTTTACATGATAAGATATGTTTTATGTTATGATTCTCTATGCTATGTTATGCTATGCTATGGTTTCTACATGTTATGTTATGTTATGTATTTTTCGGATTTATGGGTAGGCAAGGACCTCACTAAGCCTTTGGCTTATAGCTACACGTTTTCCTTGTACTGCAGATAAAGGCAAGGAATGGATCAATTAAGGGGAGTAGCAGGAAAGGTGATGGATGTGTGTGGAAGTGCTCGGTGGATAGATCTACTTAAGTTTTGGAACTTATAATTAGTTATGTTGTGCATGTGAACTAAGTTGGACCCTATGCTTATGATGATGATTTCAGCTAGTATTTCATACACTTATGATATTTTACTCATGTTAGAATGATGATAATATGATGAAATGTTCAGTATGCTTTGATTCACATGCCATGATAAGTAAACTAAATGTATATGATAAAAGAAAAAAAATTTTAAATAAGTCTTCCGCTGGCATGAATCCATATGCATTAGTAATTGATGTCTATGTTTCAGTGACGTTCGTCCCTCCTTAGTGTTACCTGAAAGGGCGGGCGTTACAGTGAGTGGGCCCACTGATCCCTGAGTGGGCCCCACTGATCCCTTTGAGTCATGTTGGGGCATCGCTTGCATAAGCAGGGTCGAATCAATCCTAATTGTATAGTTTTTAAGCTCACTCATGAATAATAAATGCACTTAGATTAATAATGCCTATGATTAATGTGAGTAAAATTTTGATTCAATTGAAATAATCAACAAAATCAAATTCAATAAGTTCGATCTTTATTAAATCAATTTAATTTTGTTTATGAATTTTAAATTATGATTAAATCAGTTAAATCATTTTTTATTAATTATAAAAAAATTAAGATTTTTTTATTAAATCGATTGTTTTTATTAAAATAATATATATTTTTTAGATTTTAAAAAATAATTAATTTGATTATTGATCAAGTTAATTAATTTTTTATTGATTCGATTTATTGAATTTAAAAATCAAATGATTGATCGAAAAAATTATAAGTTTAATTTTAATTAATTTAGTGTGATCGGGTTGATTCAATTTTAGTGGGATGTTCACTTCTAGAGGTTCCTCTCCTTGGTGAGAGTTTTTTAAAAAAATAAATTAATTTAAGCCAAATGTATAATATTTTTGGACAAAATCGATAAGGTGAATGAACATAAGCTATATATATATATATATATATATATATATAATGCACATATTATTTAACTATAAGAGATCTCACGAGATTTATAATGTGGATGAAAAAATAACCAGATTAATTGTATGTTCCTTTATATTAAATTTTATTTTTTTTAAAGAAAAATTGAAAATCCTAATTGGGAGATTCTTAAGGCACAAAAAAATTAAAAGAGTCCCTTTAGATTTCCTTCCCGCACTAGATATATATGGATGATGCTCCTTTATATTAAATTTTATTTTAATACATATATTATATCATGTGAGTATATAAAATTATTTATCTTAAATATTATAATCCAAGAAGGAAGTCTAAACACAACAACAATAACAACAACAACAACTAAACATTTTCCCACTAGGTGAGGTCGGCTGTATGAATCCTTTTACGTCATTGAACTCTATCTCCTATTATATCATCATCTATATTTAAATAAATTTTATCTTGTTTTATTGTTGCTAACCAAGTCTTTTTTGGTCTTCCTTTTCCTCGTTTGATATGCATGTTTATCATAGTTTCACATCGCCTAACTGGAGCATTTATTGGTCGTCTAAGTACATGTCCGTACCATCTTAAACGTGTCTCTCGGAGTTTGTCCTCAATAGATGCAACTCCGACTTTCTCTCTAATGCTCTCATTGCTTATTTTGTCCATCTTCGTATGTCCACACATCCACCTTAACATCCTCATCTCTGCAACTCTCATCTTATGCTCATGTGCTCAAGTTATAGCCCAACATTAAGCTCCATATAACATAGCAGGTCTAACAGCAGTTTTATAGAATTTACCTTTAAGTTTAAGAGGTACTTTACGATCACATAAAACACCCGACGCTCCCCTCCATTTCACCCATCCTGCTTGTATTCTATGTAAGACGTCTCTCTCAATCCTTCCATCATTTTGTAAAAATGATCCTAAATATTTAAATCTCTCGGTTCCCGGCAACTCGTCCTCTCCTATCTTAACAATTGTTTCATTACTTCTAATATTGCTAAACTTAAATTCCATATATTCTGTCTTTAATCTACTAAGCTTAAAACCTTTCCCTTCTAGTGTTTCCCTCCAAGATTCTAGCTTAGCATTTACTCCTTCACGTGTCTTGATCCGGATATAGTTGAGTGGCAGAGAGGAAATTAGGAGGAAAAGACAGGGGCACTTAGGTCTTTTTACATGCTAGGGCTTTAAAGGAAGAGGAGGGGGGCCGGGTTCGTGGGAGGGAGCCGCCGTCGCCAAACGGAGCAAGGACAGAAGCATTTTTTCCCCTTCTCGCTTCTCGCCGGCGCCGGCCACCACTGCCTTCCTCATCTCCTGGCGATTCCGACCACAACCCTCCTTTCTCCTCACGGCATCACCCGACAGACCCGATGGACGGCGACGAGGAGCACCACCACCGCTATCACCAGCACGCGTCGCTACTGCCAGTGCACGCCACCGCCCCCGACGGGCACTGCTTCCGCCTCCGGCGACTACAGCCGCCGATTCCTGCGGCCACCATTAGCACGCTGCCACCAGATTGACACCTCTCCCATACTGCCGGCAGTGAGTGCCTTCGCCGGCCACGACTTCCAGTGGCCGTCAGCGCCTCCCGTCGGCCATGTGCCTCCTCCAGAGGCTGCCGCTACCGGCATCTCCTGCGGTAGCCACTGCCACAGCGCCTTTGGCAGCCCGCGTCTTCGGCAGCCAGCGCCTCCGGCGTCTAGCGCCGTCACCTCCGGCAGCTCCTGCCGCAGCCACCGACACCTCCAGGCAGCCGTCATACGACGGGCTCAGGTTTGCGTATTCAGGCCTTCGCGCCAAGATTATGTTCGGCTTGTGAGCCGATGTGGATCCGGCCATCGTGCCGATGTACTTCATTCTTCGTACCATTGTTGTTATCCGGCCTGCGTGCCGTGTGTCGGCCTGTGAGCCGCTGTATTGTTCCGGGCCGCTACGACTCGATTGGCGACACGACCAGCTCATCCATCCATCCGAGGGCGCCCCCCTGGGCCAGGGTACGTTCTCGTACTCGGTATCTGTTTATTTTACTACTATTCTGTTGTTATCTGGATACTCATACATTTGTGGGATTCGCCTCGAGTACCGAGGTACCAGAGACCGGGGGAACCTGGTCGCTGGATACAGGTACAGTTGACCGGAGGAGGACTTCAGACGACCTGGTCAACGCAGCGGACAGATCATCAACCGGGTCATGGGGATGCGGTCAACCTTCCAGACACGTCACACCGGCAGGTTCGTCTTCTTAGCTTCTAGACAGGAACAAAATGGCGCCGTCTGTGGGAACGCGCATTATCATGGAACGTGAAGATGAACGACGCCGGATAGTTCTGCCGTCCCCATGACCACGGTCAGTTTTTCTGTTATTTGTTCTGTCAGTTATATGATCTGTACTAGTCCCGAAGGCCCCCGAGTCGTTCGGCCGGGAGGTTTATATCCGAGCCACAGGCTCGAAGACGAAGGCCCTCGAGCCGATCGGCCGGGAGGTTTATATCCGAGCCACAGGCTCGAAGACGAAGGCCCCCGAGCCGATCGGCCGGGAGGTTTATATCCGAGCCACGGGCTCGAAGACGAAGGCCCCCGAGCCGATCGGCCGGGAGGTTTATATCCGAGCCACGGGCTCGAAGACGAAGGCCCCCGAGCCGATCGGCCGGGAGGTTTATATCCGAGCCACGGGCTCGAAGACGAAGGCCCCCGAGCCGATCGGCCGGGAGGTTTATATCCGAGCCACAGGCTCGAAGACGAAGGCCCCCGAGCCGATCGGCCGGGAGGTTTATATCCGAGCCACGGGCTCGAAGATGAAGGCCCCCGAGCCGATCGGCCGGGAGGTTTATATCCGAGCCACAGGCTCGAAGACGAAGGCCCCCGAGCCGATCGGCCGGGAGGTTTATATCCGAGCCACAGGCTCGATGACGAAGGCCATGACCTAGGTCAGTCTTTCCGTTATCTGTTATCGGTTAGTTATGTGATCTGTAGTAGTTCCTCGAAGCCGAAGGCCCCCGGGCCGATCGCCGTTCGGCCAGGAGGTTTATATCCGAGCCACAGGCTCGAAGACGAAGGCCCCCGAGCCGATCGGCCGGGAGGTTTATATCCGAGCCACAGGCTCGAAGACGAAGGCCCCCGAGCCGATCGGCCGGGAGGTTTATATCCGAGCCACAGGCTCGAAGCCGAAGGCCCCCGAGCCGATCGGCCGGGAGGTTTATATTCGAGCCAGGGGCTCGAACTCGAAGGCCCCCGAGCCGATCGGTCGGGAGGTTTATATCCGAGCCAGACTCGAAAGCGAAGGCCTGAGCCGCTCGGCCAGGTACATTTTAGCCGAGACTACCTCGGGGAGGATTATATACGAGCCAAGCGCTCGATGTGAAGGCCCGAGCCGGTCGGCCGGGTATATGGTTTTCCGAGCCAAGCGCTCGACGACTAAGGCCCGAGCCGTTCGGCCGGCTGTGTAGTCTCACTTGGAGACCGACGAGCACCGTCGTTAAAAATCGAGAGTCGGGCCGGCGACTATAAACCTCCCGGGCGACCGACCAAGAGTCGGGACGCAGTCGGGCCGGCGACTATAAACCTCCCGGGCTGAAGACCTCTACACGGACCAGCATATCATATATCAATTTCTGCAACTAAGTGGGATATCAGGTCACTGCGATGCCATCCAATGATCTTACCAGAGATGAAGGGCTATTACGAGAATATCAAGAGAATTTGTGAATCCGAGCAGGGAGCTCGGTGACGAAGGCCCGAGCCGCTCGACCGGGTACGGAGTATATCTGGGCAAGGAGCTCGGTGACGAAGGCCCGAGCCGCTCGGCCGGGTACGGAGTATATCTGAGCAAGGAGCTCGGTGACGAAGGCCCGAGCCGCTCGACCGGGTACGGAGTGTATTAGAGCCAAGAGCTCGATGACACGGGAGTTATGTGATTTGTAGTAGTTCTTCAAGCCGAAGGCCCCCGAGCCGATCGGCCGGGAAGTTTATATCCGAGCCACAGGCTCGAAGACGAAGGCCCCCGAGCCGATCGGCCGGGAGGTTTATATCCGAGCCACAGGCTCGAAGACGAAGGCCCCCGAGCCGATCGGCCGGGAGGTTTTTATCCGAGCCAGACTCGAAAGCGAAGGCCTGAGCCGCTCGGCCAGGTACATTTTAGCTGAGTACTACCTCAGGGAGCGAAGGCCTGAGCCGCTCGGCCAGGTACATTTTAGCCGAGTAGCCAGGAGGATTATATACGAGCCCGTAGCTGCTACGGGCTCGATGGCGAAGACCCCCGAGCCGTTCGGCCGGGAGGATTATATACGAGCCAGGGGCTCGATGGCGAAGACCCCCGAGCCGAGCAGCCGGGAGGATTATATACGAGCCAGGGGCTCGATGGCGAAGACCCCCGAGCCGAGCAGCCGGGAGGATTATATACGAGCCAGGGGCTCGATGGCGAAGACCCCCGAGCCGTTCGGCCGGGAGGATTATATACGAGCCAGGGGCTCGATGGCGAAGACCCCCGAGCCGAGCGGCCGGGAGGATTATATTCAAGCGATCATCACCGGTTTCGGACCAGTTCAGCGGACCAGCACATCATATATCTATATCCCCCGTTCGGGGTTGAGCGACCTTCACTGGTCACGGACCAGATGCATGATCATCTATCTCCCCCGTTCGGGGTCGAGCAATCGTCGCGGCCAGGTATCTATTCTTCCGGTCGACATCATTCAGGTCGAACGCGCGGTATCGTCCGCCTGGCATTTATCTGACCGATCGACATCATTCCGGTCGCACGCGCGGTATCGTCCGCCAGGCATTTATCCGACCGATCGACATCATTCCGGTCGCACGCGCGGTATCGTCCGCCCAGCATTTATCCGACCGATCGACATCATTCCGTTCGCACGCGCGGTATCGTCCGCCCAGCATTTATCCGACCGATCGACATCATTCCGGTCGCACGCGCGGTATCGTCCGCCCGGCATTTATCCGACCGATCGACATCATTCCGGTCGCACGCGCGGTATCGTCCGCCCGGCATTTATCCATCCGATCGGCATCATTTCGATCGCTCGCACGACAGCGTTCGCCTAGCATCTATCCATCCGATCGACATCATTTCGATCGCTCGCACGACAGCGTTCGCCTAGCATCTATCCATCCGATCGACATCATTTCGATCGCTCGCACGACAGCGTTCGTTTAGCATCTATCCATCCGATCCACAGCGCTTCGATCGTCCGGTCGGTATCTTCGTGGCTGCGCACTCGGCATTGTACCGATTACAGACATGGTCCGCTCTGTATCGTTATCATCTCCTACGACACCACCATTACAGCGACCGCTCGAGCGACATTATATTATTGGTTCAGTGATTTGGCTTTGACACCGAGAGCGGTTCAATTCTTTGCAATAGACTGTCTAGTCAGTCGGACTCACGCCTCCTTCGACTAGACTTGAAGGGGAGGCTTGTGATCCGGATATAGTTGAGTGGCAGAGAGGAAATTAGGAGGAAAAGACAGGGGCACTTAGGTCTTTTTACATGCTAGGGCTTTAAAGGAAGAGGAGGGGGGCCGAGTTCGTGGGAGGGAGCCGCCGTCGCCAAACGGAGCAAGGACAGAAGCATTTTCTCCCCTTCTCGCCGGCGCCGGCCACCACTGCCTTCCTCATCTCCTGGCGATTCCGACCACAACCCTCCTTTCTCCTCACGGCATCACCCGACAGACCCGATGGACGGCGACGAGGAGCACCACCACTGCTACTGTCAGTGAGCGTCGTTGCCACCCGTGAGCGCCGTTGCCACCAGAACGCGCCGCCGCCCCCGACAGGCGCTGCTTCCACCTCCGGCGACTACAGCTGCCGATTCCCGTGGCCGCCGTCAGCATGCGCCGCTGCCACCAGCGCGCACCGCTGCCGCCAGTGAGCGCCGTTGCCACCAGCGACCATTGACACCTCTCCCATACTGCCGGCAGTGAGTGCCTTCGCCGGCCACGACTTCCAGTGGCCGTCAGCGCCTCCCGTCGGCCATGTGCCTCCTCCAGAGGCTGCCGCTACCGGCATCTCCTGCGGTAGCCACTGCCACAGCGCCTTTGGCAGCCCGCGTCTTCGGCAGTCAGCGCCTGCGGCGTCTAGCGCCGTCACCTCCGGCAGCTCCTGCCGCAGCCACCGACACCTCCAGGCAGCCGTCATCACCCTACAAGCAGCCGTCATACGACGGGCTCATCCGGCCTGCGTGCCGTGTGTCGGCCTGTGAGCCGCTGTATTGTTCCGGGCCGCTACGACTCGATTGGCGACACGACCAGCTCATCCATCCATTCGAGGGCGCCCCCCTGGGCCAGGGTACGTTCTCGTACTCGGTATCTGTTTATTTTACTACTATTCTGTTGTTATCTGGATACTCATACATTTGTGGGATTCGCCTCGAGCACCGAGGTACCAGAGACCGGGGGAACCTGGTCGCTGGATACAGGTACAGTTGACCGGAGGAGGACTTCAGACGACCTGGTCAACGCAGCGGACAGATCATCAACCGGGTCATGGGGATGCGGTCAACCTTCCAGACACGTCACACCGGCAGGTTCGTCTTCTTAGCTTCTAGACAGGAATTGCTAAACTTAAATTCCATATATTCTGTCTTTAATCTACTAAGCTTAAAACCTTTCCCTTCTAGTGTTTCCCTCCAAGATTCTAGCTTAGCATTTACTCCTTCACGTGTCTCATCTACCAAAATAATATCATCTGCAAATAACATGCACCACGGTACTGTGTCTTGAATGTGCGCAGTGAGTTCGTCCATAATTAGTGTAAAAAGATAGGGACTTAAGGTTGATCCTTGATGCAACCCTATCTTTATTGGAAATGCTTCAGTTACTCCGCCTGAAGTCTTTACTCTGGTCGTTACATCCTCATACATATCCTTAATTAATTCAATATATGTTACGCTAACACATCTCTTTTCTAAAATTCTCCATATAATTTCTCTTGGGACTCTATCATAAGCTTTTTCTAAGTCAATGAATACCATGTGTAGATCTTGTTTTTGCTCCCGATATTTTTCAATTAATTGTCTAAGGAGATGTATAGCTTCTATTGTCGACCTTCCAGGCATGAACCCAAATTGATTTTCTGTCACTGTGGTCTCCTTCCTTAATTTTTTTTCTATTACTTTTTCCCAAAGTTTCATAGTATGACTCATTAGTTTAATACCCCCATAGTTTATACAATTTTGTATGTCTCCCTTGTTCTTATATAAGGGAACTAGAGTACTTATCCTCCATTGATCAGACATTCTTTTCGTTTTCAATATCATGTTAAATAATTTTATAAGTCATTCAATACCTTGTTTCCCTAAGCACTTCCATACCTCTATCGGAATATCATCTGGTCCAACGGCTTTTCCATTGTGCATCTCATTTAAAGTTTGTTTTACTTCTGATGTTTGAATTCTACGATAAAAATTAAAATTTCTATGCTCATTTGACCTAATTAAATTACCTAAGTTAAGTTGGTCACCTAAACCTTCATTAAAAAGTTGATGAAAATACCTCTTCCACCGCTCTTTTATTTCTCCATCATTTACTAATACCCTATTACATTTATCTTTAATACATTTTATTTGGCTAAGATCTCTTGTTTTCCTTTCTCTCACTTTAGCTATTCTATAAATGTCTCTTTCTCCATCTTTTGTATCCAATTTTCGATATAACCTTTCAAAAGTTTCATTTTTTGCTTCACTCACTACTTTTTTAGCTTCTTTCTTGGCTATTGTATATTTTTTTAAGTTTTCCTCGTTCTTACAAATATATAATTCCTTATAAGCTATTCGTTTTTCCTTCACTTTCTCTTGTATTTTCTCATTCCATCACCAAGATTCTTACTTAGTAGTGCATGTCCCTTTGACTTACCGAGTACACTCTTAGCTATTATTTTCAACTTTGATACCATCTTATCCCATATTGTATTAGAGTCATCGTATATTTCACCTAATGCTTGTACTTCTACCTTCTCCTTAAATATATTTTGTTTTCCATCCTTTAACTTCCACCACTTAATTCTAGGAATTGTATATATTTTCTTTCTATTGATACTATATTTGAGGCGTATATCCAACACTACTACCCTATGTTGGGTAGTTAAGCTTTCTCCAGGGATGACTTTACAATCTTTACAAATCTTTCTATCCTTCTTCCTAACCATAAGAAAGTCAATTTGCGATTTATTATTCCCACTTTTGAATGTGACTAAGTGTTCTTCTCTTTTCTTAAAAAACGTATTAGCTAATATAAGGTCATATGCTATCGCAAAATCTAATATAGTTTTCCCTTCCTCATTCCTCGTGCCAAACCCATAACTCCCATGTACTCTCTCATATTCCTCATTTTTCATTCCGACATGCCCATTTAGATCACCTCCTATTAAAATCATTTCATTTGGTGGAATATTTTGTAATATTTCATCTAAGTCCTCCCAAAACCTTGATTTGGTAGCTTCATCTAATCCTACTTGTGGTGCATATACGCTAATTATGTTCATAGTTTCTTTCGCCACTATTATCTTAAGGGCTATAATTCTATCCCCTTTTCTAACTACTCCTACAACTTCATCCTTTAACAAATTATCTACAATGATACCCACTCCATTTATTGTTTTACTCTTTCCAGTGTACCATAACTTAAAACCCGAGTTCTCTATCATCTTTGCCTTCTCGCCTATCCATTTTGTCTCTTGTACACACAAAATACTAATTTTTCTCCTAATCATCATATCTACTACCTCCATTGATTTACCAGTGAGAGTTCCTATATTCCATATTCCAAATCTTAGATTATTAGTTTTCCTATCATATTTGTTTTTATTTAACCTATGGTGTGAGAACTTTTGCCTATTTAACACTACACCTAAGTTCTCATGGAGATGTAGCGGTTTTTGTTGAGACGTTACAGTCGGACCCTGTAACGCGAACTCTTGCATATTTATCACTACACCCGAGTTCTGGAGATGTAGCGGTCCTTGCCGAGACGTTACAGTCGGACCCTGCAACGCGTTCCTTCCGGGGAACAACCTAGCATTAGCACAATAGTTTAATGGATTCATTCATTAAATATTTGTCATAGTTTGACGCTGGTTGGCAACCTAACGCAACCCTCCTCCTTTATCCGGGCTTGGGACTGGCCAAGAAGGAAGTCTAAACCTTATAAAAAAATTTTATTAACTTAATTCTATTATAACTCAACCCCTAAATTTTCAAATTTTAAACCCTAAATACATATAACATACTCCGTGAATATCTAAAATTTTTAATTTGACATCATATAAACCAAGAGAGAAGCATCAACTCTAGAGGGAAAATCTTATTGACTCAAATCCATTATAACATAACTTCTAAATCATAAAATTTTAAACCCTAAATACATATAATATACCTAAAATAAATTTTAAAAAATTAAAAAAATTAAAATATATATATATATATATATATATATATTACCTGAGTTCAGGCGCCTGGAATATATATATATATATATATATTACCTGAGTTCAGGCGCCTGGAATGACTCCAAGCGCTTGGATCAAGTCGCCAACGAGCACCTGGATCAATTCCAAACGCCCTGAGTCCGGTTCGAATAGATTCATAGTGTAAGATCGGTAGGATATCAAAATACTATATATATATTGGTAGGATATATTTTATATTAAATTTTATTTTAAAAACTAAAATCCAAATTGGAAGATTCTTAAGGCACACAAAAATTGGAAGATTTCGTTTAAAATTTTCTCCCCGCACTATAAATATTAGAGAGCATAATATTTCTTGACAGAATATATGGATTTCATATATATCAAAATTGTTAATAGGAGGTCAGGTGACTGAACATGAGCCTAAATCTCGTGAGATCTAACTAATATATGCATTAGTTTTATATATTTTATATATATATATATATATATATATATATATAATAACCAGTTAATTGTACGCTCCTTTATATTAAATTTTATTTTTTAAAAAATAAAAATCTAAATTGGAAGTTTCTATATTTTGGTGTGATCAACCAAGTCAAGTTAGATCTTGTTATATTTGATTTTTATGTCTAAATATGCAAGAACTTAGGATCACAAGAAGTTGAGCGAAAGACGCAGCTAGCGAGAATGATGACATGAAAAAGAGTCAACGAGCTTGGTGCGCCCAAGGGACGAGGTGTTGTGGAAGAGTACACTGGCGGATGAGAAGGGAGCGCTCGACGTTCTGAGGGACGAGAAGCTGAAACAGAAGATTGCTCGAAGAGAAGGTTGGAAGATGGGTTCGGGTGAGTCCAATTCCAGTTGGCCAAGATCACCCAAGTGACTAAAGAGGGTACCGACCCAGTCAACCAAGGCTAACTGATCGCGCTTGGACCACCAAGGTGCCCAAATGGGTGCCTCGATGTTGCGAATCAACTTCTAGGTCCATGTCAGCAATGGTCCGGACGCTCGAAACGAGTCTGGACGCCTGGAGGTGGATAAAACCTTATCACTTTGTCATTACATGGAGATAGAGTTTTGCCACGCTGGGGGCACCCGGATCGCGCCGCATCAACAAACGGTCATTTTGACTAGTGAGCTATAAATAGAGCACTGGTTTTCTTCATTTCGAGCAATACACTTCTGTACTTTGAAATCTATTATGTTTTACATTTTCGAGCTTCATTTTCATGTACGAGGCTTCTCCGCCTCCAACATTTTGTTTGAGAAGAAGATCTTCATAGTGAGCCTACTTTCTTGGAGTAGCAATCTTCTAATAGCAAACTAAGTAAAATTGTTTGTCTTGTACTCTTTTAATTCTATTATATTCTTGTTAAGTGTGTAATTGTTTAAGCTCAATAGTTTAAGAAAGTTATACTTACTTTTTATTATGCAAGGCAATTCACTTCCGTTTTGCTAGGTGTAAGGGATCAACAATTAGTATCAAAATCTAACCACTTCAAAAGGACTAATAGCAGACTGAAGCACAGAAGACGATGGTCAGAACAACCATCCATCCGTCGAAGTTCAAGGGAAACTTCGCCCACTGGAAAAAGAAAATAGAGGTATATTTCAAAACTAATTTTGATATCTTTCAAATTTTAAAAAATAATTTTGCAGTACCTACTAATAGCAACGGCGAACTAAAGAAATAGGAAAATTGGACAAAGAAGGAACAAGCCAAATTTGTGGCCAACGGAAAAGTAGAATTTCATTTGTTGAGTGCACTGCCACTACAAGAGGTCAATAGGATCAGAGTTTAGAAGTCTATAAACGACCTTTGGGAAAAATTTCTGGAGCTTCACAAAGGATCCTCCTAAGCCAAGCTTGCAAGAAAAGATCTACTTTAGAACCAATTGACCAATCTTTGATTGAAGGAAGGTGAAACGGTCCCTCAATTGCATGCCAAGCAAAAGGAGCGAGTCACTGAACTCAGGAATCTTGGAGAAAAGGTAATCAACTGAGATTCACTAAGGTATGCACTTAACGCTTTTCCAAGAATACCAGAATGGTCAATCCTAGTAGATGCATACTATATTTCTAGGGATATAGAGGTAAGTAATCTAAAAAAGTTATTTTCTACCTTTGAAATTCATGAATCTAGATATATAGATCTAAAAAAGGAGTCGAAACAAAATATTGCATTAAAGGCAAAAATAGATAAACCAAATTTCGAAACATCCCTGTAATGAAATGACATTTATGGTAAGGATTTTTTTTTAAAAAAAATAGATCTAATAAATTTAATGAAGTGCAGGCTGAGAAAAGAAAAAGAAAAGTGAGATGCTATAACTAAATGAAAAAGGACACGTCATAGACAACTGTTCAAAACTGAAGAACAAGGACAAGGACAAAAGACTGACCTAGAAAAAGTACAAAAATCCAAAGGCAGAGTGGGACGAAACATCATCAGAGTTAAAGATTGAAGACTACGTCGAACTTGCGCTGATGGCAAGTCACCAAGAAGATGACGAAGCAAGCTCATTTGAAATGACCATCGAGAGTATCGATGAAGGAGGAGCAACGTCAGAGGGAAGCAGTACTACAGGGGGAGCATCAGATAATGAGATCAACAAGGTAAGTCAGGTACGGTCTCTACCTCCTGACCAATTATACAAGTTTATTAAAATGTTATCTCAAAATTATTTTCAATTAGAAAATGATAATAAAAAATTTTGACAAGATGAAAATTGAAAATGAAAAATTGAAAGAACAAATAGAAAATTTAAAGAATTCTAATGTTCAAATTTTGCTACTGCAAATTTTAAAAATTATCAAAGACTAAATTGACATTTTAGATATCATGTGGGTCAAATTATAAAATTATCATGAAAATTTATTCCCAAAAATAATATGGTTAATCAAGTTGGAAGGAATATAGTAGGTTTCAAAATCATGCTTAGATTAAATTCATTCTGTTTGTTTTATTTTTAATTTGATTTAATATTTTTTATTTAAAATTATCTAACGTCTTCAAATAAATTATTTTTTATAATTTTCAAATTAATTTGATCTTAATTTTTCCAAGAAAGAAGATTTCATTGCTTATATGTTGAAAAAATTTGACTATTGTATTATTTTTTATGATTTTTTAATAAAAAATTATATTTTTTAATTTAAAATTATTTTATAGAGATATTTTTGAAAATTTTATTTTTCTACGATAAAATATTATGTTTTCTATCAAATAAAATATTTTCAAAATTTTGTAACCATTATTAAATTTTATATGAATTTTTTTATCAAAATTATAATTTTTAATATTAAAAATTCTTGAACATCCAATTTTTGAAAATTTATTCTTTCTACATAAATACTTGCTATATTACATTTTCAGAAAGTTCTTTAAGATTTTTCAAGCTTAGAAACTATTTTTAAGTATTTTTTTTAAATATACATCTTTCTATAAAAATAATTTATTATAAATTATATTAATTTCATTTATTCAATATTTTTTTTTTGCTAGTTTGGATATGCCTGTTTAACGATTACAAAAATTTTAAGAATTTTTCAATGCATACAAATAATTTTAAAATTATTTCTTCCAAAACTAGTTTTAAAATCACAAAACTTCAATTTTTTGAAATTTAAACTTCATAATTTTTTTTATGAGTGTTAATCACTATTTTTTATCCCTTAGAATTTATTTATAATTTATTTTTAGAAAATACCTCTATTTTTAATA